>NC_074696.1:31440465-31801715 GCF_029448725.1 Salvelinus fontinalis | reverse complement strand
GTATAAATTGCTTTAAAAAAGGAAACCCTGATACATTGTACATGTTGTTTGATAAGTTTGACTAATCCACTCAGGAACATTCAATGTCTTCTTGGTAAGCAACTCCAGTGTAGATTTGGCCTTGTGTTTTAGGTTACTGTCCTGCTTAAAGGTGAATTCATCTCACAGTGTCTGTTGGAAAGCAGATAGAACTTGGTTTTCCTCTTCGATTTGCTCCAAACATAATGCTTTGTATCCATTTTTTGTTGTTGTTGCAGTATATAAAAGTACCTCGTTGCAAACAGGATGAATGTTTTGGAATATTTTTTGTACAGGCTTCCTTCGTTTCACTCTGTCATTTAGGTTAGTATTGAAGGGTTAACTACAATGTTGTTGATCCATCCTCAGTTCTCATATCACAGCCATTAAACTCTTTTTAAAAATCACTATTGTCCTCATGGTGAAATCCCTGAGCAGTTTCCTTCCTCTCTGGCAACTGAGTTAGGAAGGACGCCTGTATATTTGTAGTGACAAAGGGGTTGAAAACTTATTGACTCAAGACATTTCAGCTTTTTTAAAACATAATTCCACTTTGACATTATGGGTTATTGTGTGTAGATGAGTGAAACAATTCAATTCAGGCTTTAACAACAAATTGTGGAAAAAGTAAAAGGGGTGAATACTCTGAAGGCACTGTAAGAGAGCAATTACTTGTTGTATAATGACATTGTCATATGGGAATATCCCTATGGGGAAAATGAATGTGATGGAGGGATGAAAGAAAGAGTGAGAACACAGAAAGCTGCCATTGCTGCACTGCTATCACACATTTTCAACTCTAGGGACATAGACCTTCAAGACAATCACTATAAGACATTGTCATCCCAAGTGAGCCCGACCCCCCCCCCCCAATCTTCTCTTTTTAAATCACTACAAAAGAAACCATTTCCCATAGGCCACCAGCAGTGCTTTTCTATTCATGCTGTGCGTGCTCTCAGCTGGCTGCTCCAGAGAACTCCTCCCAGCCTCGCCTGCCTGCCTCCCAGCGCTACCTGAGTGGTGAGTCAGATGTCCCCTCTCTCTCCAGCAGAGACAGACATGTAGACTATTCAGACAGACAGGTATTGATCAGCGGCATGTCAGCGTGATGGAGAGGAACAACCATGTGAAGGCTCTTAATCTCACTGCTGTCTACAGTGCTGACATACTGTCCCCTGTGGCTTTGTCCCCTTGAGCGGGAGGAAAAAAAATGAAATGCTGAGAAAACAGGGGAGACTCAGGACTGTGGTGTTTCATGGCATGGTGGTCCTGACCATTGACCACCAGACTTGTCTTAAAATGCAATTAAAATAACCAATCACCTAATCAAGAAGCTATATAGATCCCAGTACAATGAATGCCAGACTGTCTTATGCTCTTGTACCGACAGCCCACACAATGGCTGCTTCTTAACATTGCCTCTTCACATGAAGTGGGCTACTGTATGCTGCTGTGCCGTTAAGTGCTCCTTCTCTCTGTGGTTAATTTTGTCCGGTTCTGACGTACAGACCACGGACCGTTGATTGCAGAGTGCAGCTCCGAGAGAGCCAGTTCCACGACAACGCTGCCTGCTGTCTGAGGGCACGTTGGATTGGATGAGAAACAGCATAATGCTGGGCTATTGTTGCGCCTTCCTTTAGAGAGACATGACATTCGCCTGCCAGTCAGACAGCCCCACACACTTAAATGATGCTACTCTGAAAGATGGAAGGGAAGTAATAATCTGTTTGGCACAGCCAGACAATTATTCCCTGCTCCTCTTTCAGAGTAGCATCACTGAAGTCATTTGGAATGTCAGGAGGTAAGGTGACCCTATAAAGCCTGCGTCTCTCAGACCGTCCATGTGTCTCTAATGGCTGAAGAGGTGCCATGTGTGATTTACATTTAAAAATGGGACTGAAAGGGGCTGTCTGCCACTCTGCGTACTCGAAATGTGAAACCAGTCCCCCATCCTAAAGTACATGAATGTTAAAGGAGAATCTAAGAACACAGTTGTATTCATTGTCCAGGCATGCTTGTCTTGTTAATGGAATCTTCACCCCTTTAGAACTGAAAAGAGAACCCTGGTAATGGGCTTCTATCTTTAGAAGAATGGGTCATGTTCGCAATTCAAACCAGACCTCATTTCAGTCAGTAGGAACTCTGACAGTGCCATTTGATTGAACGCCAGCAAAGTGCTTAGCGAGGCCAAATTGAAACCACGGCTACACAGCGACAGAATTTGAAATGGAACAGCGACAAGCTAATGGTGTCTGTCTTATAGTTGTACGTGTTCATCAAAACACTTGGTAATAGTACAGCTTACTTGGTCACTGTGGGGCTTCACTGTGCAAGCCATAACTAGCCATGTACAAATTCAATAGCCATAGACCCTCAGTGTGATGATCCTTTTCACTAGAATCCATTTTACAATCCAAATGACAGTGCAATGTCTCTAATAGCAAAGCATGATATCATCTACATCCATTAGGGACTGGAATATGCGAAAGCTAAAGATGAGAAAAGCAATTCAGAAACAGCTTAGGCTAGTCTCTGTTTGGATTTCTTTAATGGATTAAATTCAGGAGAGAATATGTACTGTAGATTATATGGCTCTCTGGTTTCATCACTTAAGTAGGCCTAATATTCGTGATGGTTCAGCTCGCTAGAGAATCTAGATGTACAGTGATGGAGGACAGAGTCTTCTGGCCTGTTTAATAGGGAAGAACAGAGAGAAAACATCATAGTATCACTTCGCCATCCCATTAAAACCCGACTCTCTGCTAGATGTTGAGGTTGAATGTGTTGAGCAGATGATGTCACTGGAGCAGTTAGAAGTATTTTCACCTCCCACTCCAGCCTGCTTCTTCCCGACATGGCCTGCGTCCCAAATGGGCCCATAGGGCTCTGGTCAAATGTAGTGTACTATAAAGGGAACAGGGTGCCATTTGGGACACATCCCTGCCTTCCCCATTAGAAACCTGATACCTTAAACGAAACACTGTGTTGAATTAGATTCCAACCACAATTGTCCCCCACGATGACTGTAGATCTGGTCTCAGTACATTAGTACGTTTGTATGTTTTTCCTACGCGATATTTCAGACAGCATTGGCACGATTTTGACGAAACTTGGGTGAATCATATTTCTTGCCATAGATCCGGCCTTTACAAAAATGACACATTGGCCAGATGGTGGCTCTACAAGAGAATGAAAATGCTAACTTTGAAAGGTCATGCCCCTCACCCCGTTTGACCAAAAGTCACAAAATTCAGTATATACACTACATGGCCAAAAGGATGTGGACACCCCTTCAAAATAGTGGAATTCGGCTATTTCAGCCATACCTGCTGCTGACAGGTGTATAAAATCAAGCACACAGCCATGTAATCTCCAGATACAAACATTGTCAGTAGAAAGTAATTTCTGCCCTGCTAGAGCTGCCCAGTCAACTGTAAGTGCTGTTATTGTGAAATAGAAACGTCTAGGAGCAACAACGGCTCAGCTGTGTGGTAGGCCAGACACGCTCACAGAACGGGACTACCAAGTGCTGAAGCACGTAAAAATCGTCTGTCCTCTGTTGCAACACTCACTACCGAGTTCCAAACTGCCTCTGGAAGCAACGTCAGCACAAGAACGGTTTGTCGAGAGCTTCACGAAATGGGTTTCCATGGCCGAGCAGCAGCACACAAGCCTAAGATCACCATGCGCAATGCCAAGCGTCGGCTGGAGTGGTGTAAAGTTCGCCGCCATTGGACTCTGGAGCCGTGGAAACGCGTTCTCTTGAGTGATGAGTCACACTTCAACATCTGGCAGTCCGACGGATGAATTTGCCCTAATGCATAGTGCGAACTCTAAGTTTGGTGGAGGAGGAATAATGGTCTGGGGTTGTTTTTCATGGTTCGGGCTAGGCCCCTGAGTTCCAGTGAAGGGAAATCGTAATACTACAGCATTCAATGACATTCTAGATGATTCTGTGCTTCCAACAGTGTGGCAACAATTTGGTGAAGGCCCTTTCCTGTTTTAGCATGACAATGCCCCCGTGCACAAAGCGAGGTCCATACAGAAATGGTTTGTCGAGATTGGTGTGGAAGAACTTCACTGGCCTGTACAGAGCCCTGACCTCAACCCCATCGAACACCTTTGGGCAGAATTGGAACGCCGACTGAGTTTAATATCTTATAGTTTATGTTTTTCCGTCAGAGCAGTTCAGGACCCGCGTCTAAATCAAAGCATCCATGCCTGATGGGATCAATAGCCTGGTACAGAGGTAGGCAACACTGTTCATGGAGGAGCGCCACTGGTACTGCAGGATGTTGTTCCAACTAGGAACCACACCTGACCAACTGAGCTAATTGATCAGCTCAGTGATCAAGCCTGAATTCAACACACCTGGTCTTCCAGGTCAGTTAAATCAAAAACATCAAGTGCCTGCGGTAATCCAGGGCTGCCTACCACTGGTCTATTATGTTGATGTATTGTGATGAAACTTGGGGAGGGTACAGTGGACCTGTCTCTGTCAGTTAGCACGTTCGTCACACAAAATATCTCAGATAGCACTCGCTTTATTTTGACGAAAGTTGGGTGAATGACGCGTCTTGCAATAGAGATCCGGCATTAACAAAATGACACTGATTGGCCCGAGGTGGGACCTATAGTAACGAACTGAAATGTGTCAGTCACACACGATCTCAATTGGCCTAAAGAGGACAATGCATCATTCGTGGGGGACGACATGTTGCCTTGTTTAATTGTGTTTAATTGTGATTTTACTCCGTCAGCAACAACCATTATACTGTACTCTTCTTCCTGATGTTTCTTAACAAAGACAGTTGCAATGCTGTTAGCAGCTTTTTCCTTTGCAAATGGTTATTTACTTTGGGGAGAAAAATCACTTCACTTTCAAGTGAAAACATAATGCTTCAGGCTGTTTTTTCTGCTCTTCTCTAGTTTGTTTGGTATCAGGACCCAACGAAACAGACAAACCGAGACCTAGCACCCTCGCAGAGTACACAGGTCCTCTCTCTCAGTAGTCCAGTCAGTATCCGATAATGATTGTGAATGAGCCAACTGTTTTATTCTGCCAAACGAGCAATTAACAACCGCATAAACAGACGTAAACAGACGACCTGGACCAGTGAACCGGAAACCGGTAAAAATGGGATAGTTGATGTGATTGAGAAGATTATGTATGGACCATGGGGACAGGCTCTTATGTGTTTGAGGCATGAACCGGGGTCAGACTGATGCATTTGAGAGGTGATCATCATGTCATTATGGATGTAATGAGTCAGACCATGCTGGCCCTCTAGTGCTGCTCTGACCTGCTGGATCAACAGGCTACGAGGAAGATCCAGAAAAATCCATCCTCTCTGACCTCCTCCAATGGGCTTTGAGGAGGTGAGGAACGAGGACGCGAAGAGTATGCAATTGAGATTCTCCCTGTGTTGACAGAGACTAATTATTATTTAATCCATCTGTGTGGTGTTCAGCCCATAGTTTTACCTCACCACTCAGACTTCCATTAACAACGGCATAACCAGTAGGGCTGGGAATTTCCAGGGACCTCACGATACGGTATTACCCCGATACTTTGGTGCCGATACGATAAGTATTGCGATTCCATATGTATTGTGATTTTATTGCGATTTGATGTTCCAAACACATTGCTCACCATAGGTCTACCGCAGAGGGACAAGAGAGGGCCATGAGAAATCAAGTTGATCAGTCATGGAAATAAGTGCTGAAAGCTAATTGGCTCCCTACTTAATAAAAAGAAGATGGAGGACGCCTGCATCTTTGTAGTGACTGGGTGTATTGATACACCATCCAAAGTGTAATAAATAACTTCACCATACTCAAAGGTATATTTTTTGTACCCATCTATCAATAGATGTCCTTTGCGGGGCATTGGAAAACATCCCTGGTCTTTGTTGTTGAATCTGTGTTTGAAATTCACTGCTCAACTGAGGGACCTTTACAGATAATTGTATGTGTGCGGTACAGAGATGAGGTAGTCATTCATAAATCATGTTAAACACTATTATTGCACACAGAGTGAGTCCATGCAACTTATGTGATTTGTTAAGCACATTTTTTCTTCTGAACATATTTAGACTTGCCATATAAAAGGAGTTGAATACTTACTAACTCAACACATTTCAGCTTTTCATTAACTTGTAAAAATATCTAAAAACATAATTCCACTATGACATTATGGGGTATTGTGTGTAGGCCAGTGACACAAAATCTCAATATAATCAATTTTAAATTCAGGCTGTAACAACAAAATGTGGAAAAAGTCGAGGGGTGTGAATACTTTCTGAAGGCAATGTATGTAGTAACTCACCTGCTCTAGCAGCAATGAGGTGCGTGGTTCTGCCAGGGTCTTTTGAGCTGAGCAGGAGGTCCTTTCCCATCTTTGCTCCCAGGGCCTTGGCGTGGTAGTTCTCCCTGGTTCTCTCCATGGGGTAGTTGGTGGGGTACAGCCCAGAGAACACAATGGTGGTGCCCTCCAAGCTCCGGGCCTTCAGCTCCGGGACGATCTTCCTGATATCAGGCGTCTCTGGGCGTTCCTTCCCGAGGAAGGCGTTGTAGCGGGCGTAGTATTCCCTATGGATACGCTCCAACACCTCTTGTAGGTAGATGAGGTGGTTATCCTTGTCCACCTCCTCCATGGTGACTCCTGACTGTTCACTGTTCTGGGACTCTGGCTCAGCCTTCCTCCGTTCTGAGCGCCCGTTCCCCTGCTCAGGAGGGAGGACAAGCACAGACGTCTCCCCTCCTACCTCGGAGCTGTTCTCCCCGGTGCGCTTCTGCTTAATACCCCCCTCTTCCTTTCCTCCAGGACTGCCTGATGGCTCCTCTAGTGCCGCCTGCTCCGCCACTTCCTCTTTGGACTTCCTGGTCTGGCTGTACTCCCCCTCACTGTCTGATGAGGGTGGTTTACACGTAACAGAGTCAGAGTCGCTGGACAGGTCAAAGTCCAGGTTGCTGTTGGGCTCATGGAGGTCTGGAGGAGTGGAGGATGTAGGAGGAGCTTCCTCCCCTGAGCCCACTGTCCTGCTGCCATCCTCCTCCTCTCCTTGCACCGCCTCTTTTACATTCGTCCTGTCGCTCACCTGTGCTGCCGTGCTGGCCTCGGCCCCCACGCCCTGACCCTTCTCCACAGCCTTGCCCGGTTGAGTCCGTTCATTGGCTGCTGCTTTCTGAGTGGCTGAGGGGGCTGTTGACTCCACCCTCCCTCCGTTGTTGTGGTCTTTAGCCCGCTGTTTCTTACAGCCGTTACTCAGCTCCTCTGACGCAGACGACCCCCCATACGCTGTAGGCCCTGACGTTACTGCTGCTCCCGAGGCCTCTGCCGGTCGGCTGGCCTGGCTGCCGGCTGGGGTAAAGCAACATCACAGGAAGATTCGTTAGCAAATTAAAACACATGCGCAGACATTTTGTCACTTAAATCACTAGACTAGAGGGTGTCTGTGAATCCATTTCACTGAAGTTGTTTTGGAGGTGTATCCGAATGGAGGCAAGTTGACCTGCGGCCACTGAGGCACTGAATCAGCGTTGAAAACACGGTCTGTTTAAACCATGGTGCATGCCTCAACAAGAACAATGTCCTTCATAGCACTTTATCCTCTCAGGTCATCTACAAACACTTAGGAATAAAGAAATACATGGGTCTGGCAGCTGTCCATGTGATGTCACAGAAACCAGCAGCACTTCCCTAATTGATCTAACAGCCTGTGTGTCATTCTCTCCTGGGAGCCCATAGAAGTACTCTCCCTCATTTGTAGCTTGTCCTATTTGTCTCTACTGCTAATCAAAAAAAGCTCTCCACTGTGAGAGGCTCTCTGAGAGAAAAGAACCCACGCCCTCCTGAGACTAAGCCTGAGAGGGTAATCACGGTTCAGATGAACCCAATCTCATTATGGCTACCCAGGCTTGGTGTCGGAGTATGAATAAGGTGTTGATGATGATGAGGTGCTGTTAAGGCTTGGTAGCTCTAATTCTATCTTTATCGGATTGATAAATGTAGTATTTGGATTCTGGTCAACCCTGGCCTTTGGGGACGATCATTTGCCTGACACGGTTCTAAAATGTTAAATTTGGACCTTATTTTCACAGAGAGGTCCCCCAGTCACCTCCCTGCCTCTTACCTCTGTGTTGAGAGGATTGTAACACGTCACAACTACGAAACGTAAAACTCGCTTGCCTCCCTGCCACCCCTTCTGTTGTGGATCATAACATTTACATATCACAACCATTTCTCTTAAAAAGCTTCACCCTCCCTCTGCGGAGCTGCAGTCTGCCACGCAGGAGAGCGGTGCTGCAGTCTGCCACGCAGGAGAGCGGTGCTGCAGTCTGCCACGCAGGAGAGCGGTGCTGCAGTCTGCCACGCAGGTGAGCGGTGCTGCAGTCTGCCACGCAGGAGAGCGGTGCTGCAGTCTGCCACGCAGGAGAGCGGTGCTGCAGTCTGCCACGCAGGAGAGCGGTGCTGCAGTCTGCCACGCAGGAGAGCGGTGCTGCAGTCTGCCACGCAGGTGAGCGGTGCTGCAGTCTGCCACGCAGGAGAGCGGTGCTGCAGTCTGCCACGCAGGAGAGCGGTGCTGCAGTCTGCCACGCAGGAGAGCGGTGCTGCAGTCTGCCACGCAGGAGAGCGGTGCTGCAGTCTGCCACGCAGGAGAGCGGTGCTGCAGTCTGCCACGCAGGAGAGCGGTGCTGCAGTCTGCCACGCAGGTGAGCGGTGCTGCAGTCTGCCACGCAGGAGAGCGGTGCTGCAGTCTGCCACGCAGGAGAGCGGTGCTGCAGTCTGCCACGCAGGTGAGCGGTGCTGCAGTCTGCCACGCAGGTGAGCGGTGCTGCAGTCTGCCACGCAGGAGAGCGGTGCTGCAGTCTGCCACGCAGGAGAGCGGTGCTGCAGTCTGCCACGCAGGTGAGCGGTGCTGCAGTCTGCCACGCAGGAGAGCGGTGCTGCAGTCTGCCACGCAGGTGAGCGGTGCTGCAGTCTGCCACGCAGGTGAGCGGTGCATCGGTTGATGCAAATGAAATCAAAACAGTGAGACTCCATTTGCAACCAGAGTACCAGGATGAGGTCACATCCCTGAAGTAACCATCAAACCACTCCCTCTCTGAACTTCAGTCACGCGGTGGTTTTTAGAAGGTAGTGTTTTTTTCTTTCTTGTAAAACTGACAAAAACACTGAATGCCCTTATAAGGGAGTGAGGACTGTTTTTCTAAGTCATAGGGTTGTTTTAATAGATCACCGTGCGTCATGTATTGACCACTTCAAAACAGTGCCCACTGTGCCCTGTTAAGCTCATTGTCTTCAGACCCTGTATACAGTACCTTTCCTTGCCTGCTGGGCCTCTTTAGACCCGGGCGGAGCGTTGATATCTCCTGTGCCCTGGAAGTAGATGTACTTCTTCACAGTGATCAGGTTGGGAGCAAACTTCCACACGTCCTCCCGGTCATCTATAATACATACCATCGAATCTCCACACGGGAACAGATTCCTTAGGGGTAGATGAGAGAGAGAGATAGAGAGGGGGAGAGAAAGAGAGGGGGAGAGAGAGTAAAGGTAGAAAAGAACGAGAATGAGAGAAAGAGAGTTAAATAAGTGAAACTGGCACTCCCTCTCCTCTGACACGTGTAACACCCTAGGCAGTGTGTCTTTGGGGAATAACAAAGTCCCACAGTAACAGAGTACAATGCTATGCTCTCGCCATCTCCCAGTCATAGGCTACGTCCCAAATGGAACCCTATTCCCTATGGGCCCTGGTCAAAAGTAGGGCACTATAAAAGGGAATAGGGTGCCATTTGGGAAGGACTCTCAGAATCCCTTCAGGGTAGAAATTAATTCTGTCCGTCACGCTTACTAATCATTATCTGAACTTCATAACTATACAAGAAGCACATTTTCTACCATTAGGACTTTGATTTAATAAGAGAATGATGTTCTAGCAGGCTTCTATAACAGGAGTCACTGATTAGAAGGAATACTGCATGGCTATTGGCTATTCCCTCCGCTGATCTATAGCGCTATCATGCTAGAGCTGGATGGCTCAGTTTTACAGTGCTGTATTGTCTGTGGGGACAACCAAGTGACTTCAGATGACTTGACTGATGCCAGGTTTTAATCAACACTAAGGTCTAGTAGCTCCAATCATTACAAGAATTCCCTAAGTTGAATTCTTCAGCAGTAGTGGCTGAGTGGAAATCAATTTCTCCTTGACTGAATGAATGCCTTTTCTCCAAAGTGTCTAAATTAAAGATAAGATATCAGCTGTGTCCTTTTCATATTGGACAGATTTTTCTTAAAAAATGTCCTGGCGGAAGATGCTACTGGTATGTGTCAACGTGTAATGCGTGGGCTTCATAAAGCAGTGTGTGCTAGCAGCTCTGCCAGACAGAGAGCCAGGTCTGACCTCAGGTTCCCTGTCTTGGAGAAGGGGTCGATGCATTCGTCTCTGGACAGGATCCTGTGGGAGAACAGCTTCATCTCAGGGTCCAGGAAGCCTGCAGTCACAGAAACACACAAGAAAAACATCTTAAAAATAAACTCAATAAATTATAGGAGAGAGAGCACGAGAAACAGAGAGAGAATGAGAAACAGATAGAGAACGAGAAAGAGAGACTACATTAGACATCCTATTTAAAAAGAGCACTGTGGAAAAGCAGGATGTATTCACAAAAGTAAAGGCGCAGTTTTACCGAACCGCCAATCTCCATTACTCCCCGGCCGCCTGGCGATACACAGGGTAGCTGTCCAACAACAACGCTAACAGGTTTTGAGTCCATTTAGAGCCAATTCTCATGTTTTTTCTTTATCTGGACGTTTTCATGTTTTGTTACACAAAATTTTCAATTTGAACTCAAATGAAACTGCAGGCATCGCTGTGAGACATCTCTGTATACTCAGTAGGCTTTCATTAAAACCTCAAAGCTTTGAGATGAGAACTAAATGCAAGCGGGGTCTTCTCAGTTCCTCTTTAAAAGCTGCATAATAATGTGTGTCTGGAGGAACAACAAAGCCTGGCTTTGATGGAGCAGCGACATCCCCACTTCACAACAAACACCTTGCTACCTGGCTGCTATTAAACCCCAGAGAAGAGGGCAGGCAGGCGGGCAGGCGTCTACTAAAGCACACAAACCCATCTACATGGAGAAACAGACAGATAGTGACCTCTCTGCTCCACAGACTGAGGTAAGTACTACATTACACACTCACTATTCATTTGCTTCCAACATTCAGCGTTGACATTCATTATAGAATAACTTCTAATTGGTAGCGAAATATCGTTTCCAAACTTTAAAAAGATCCAATGTTCATCTCTATAACCAAAATGCCAATATTTAGATGACTAAAATGCTCAACCTTTCAATATAACTTAATGTAAAGTGAGATATGGTGAAAAGTAAGGTTGAGTATGAGGTGGCTATGTGAGAGGCTGGTAAACTGACCAGTGAGGAGGCATCCCAAATCCCACCCTATTTCCTATATAGTGCACCAGGGCCCACATGGCTCTGGTCAAAAGTAGTGCACTATATCGTAGGGATGTAACGATTCACCAATATGTTCAAATTTTTAAGATATGAATGCCTCGGTATGAGGGAACCCAACCCAAATGTAGCATGCATCAGTCTGAAAATCAATTCAAACGTTACAAATCGCCGGTTCACAAAATGTTTTTGCTCAAATTACTTTCCATCTTCCGAAAATACCTCTCACCTGTGTCGGACTAAGAATCTAACTGTGTTGACAGTCATTGAGCTACAAATCATTTTGCATGCCGAACAACCCCAGGCGATATCAGTCAAATTGCACGCTGATTAACGAGAGGCAGGCCTATTCTTGATCCGGCACATCACCTGGAGAATTCAAAATGTTTGTAATGGCTTGCGCAATATTAAGCTTTATTAGTTGAGTGACAACCAATGTATTTTGCTATGTTATTTTTTTAAATCAAATGTGCTGTTGAAAATGGTGTTTTACTGAAATAAAAGCTACCATCAGAGACAACTGATCTGGCTATAGGTAGGCTACATGCTGATTGGGGCTCACATTACATTATGATTATTCAGGTTCACCATCAGCAATAGTTTTAATTGAAACAATCATAAGTATATGTCCATGTTTAAATATACAGGGTAAAGGTGATGATTTCGTAACGAGGACAAGCAGTCACTTGTGCTAACCGCACTGCATGGAAGAGAAGCTCACTCAGTCTGTCAAAACTTCCAAACGGTCTAAACCACTATGAGACCATTATGAGACGGGGGTGAAAGCCAAAGTGGTGCTATATAATAACTAAAATAAATATTGATACATTACTAGCTCTAACACTTTTAATCTGCAAAAACAACTAATGAATTAGTGGGTGATGGTGATTTCAGATCAAAACATTGCCCGCCCGCCCCAACTGATAGTGGGGTGGTAAACTTCCAGTTTCCTTTATGGCTCAGCTTCCTAAATAGACATAGGGCACGTTCGCGCGGACCACCTTTGTCAAGTCGGTGACCACTTTTCAAAGTGTGTTGCAATATGGTTATAAAAATTGTCCGACTCGCAACTACATAGGAGGCACTATTTGTCAACCAAACATTAGGGTGGTTTGTTTGACCCACGCGAACTTGGCCAAAGACGTGACTAAAACAGGAGCCAACTTTGCCACGATTCCGGATACAAATGAAAGTATTCTGGATACAAATGATATTTCAGACCTCTCTAACCAATTAATTGAACACACGTTATGTTTTCAGTTCGTGAGTGTGTGATATGAGGTATAGAAAAGTTTATTTCTACAGAAACACCTTCATGAACAATAGCAGCTACAGTGCCTTCACTTTTTCCACATTTTGTTAAGTTAGCCTTATTCTAATATATATATATATATATATATATATATATATATATTTTTTTTTTTTTTTTTTTTTTTTTATAAATACTCAGCAATCTACACACAATACCTCACATTGACAAGGCAAAAACAGGTTTAGAAATGTATTAAAAATAAACAGGTACAGCTTATTTACTAAAGTATTCAGACCCTTTGCTATGAAACTTGAAATTGAGCTCAGGTGCATCCTGTTTCCATTGATCATCCTTGAGATGTTTCTACAACTTGATTGGAGTTCACCTGTGGTAAATTCAATTGATTGGACATGATTTGGAAAGACACACAACTGTCTATATAAAAGGTCCCACAGTTGACAGAGCAAAAACCAAACCATGAGATCGAAGTAATTGTCTGTAGAGCTCCGAGACAGGATTTTGTTGAGGCACAGATCTGGGGAAGGATACCAAAACATTTCTGCAGCATTGAATTTCCCCAAGAACACAGTGGCCTCCATCATTCTTAAATGGAAGAAGTTTGGAACCACCGAGACTCTTTCTAGTGCTGGCCGCTCGGCCAAACTGAGCAATCGGGAGAGAGGGGCCATGGTCATCTCTGCAGCACTCTACCAATCAGACATGTATGGTAGAATGGCCAGACGGAAGCCACTCCCCAGTAAAAGGCACATGACAGCCCGCTGGGAGTTTGTCAAAACGCACCTAAAGGACTCTCAGACCATGAGAAACAAGATTCTCTGGTCTGATGAAACCAATATTGAACTCCTTGGACTGAATGCCAAGCGTCACGTCTGGAGGAAACCTGGCACCATCCCTACGGTGAAGCATTATGCCGTGGGGATGTTTTTCAGCAGCAGGGGATGGGAGACAGGACAACAACCCTAAGCACACAACCAAGAAAATGCAGGAGTGACTTCAGGACAAGTCTCGGAATGTCCTTGAGCGGCCCAGCCAGAGCCCAAACTTGAACCAAATCGAACATCTCTGAAGAGACCTGAAAATTGCTGTGCAGCAACGCTCCCCATCCAACATGACCGTGCTTGAGGATCTGCAGAGAAGAATGGGGGAAACTCCCCAAATACAGGTGTGCCAAGATTGTAGCATCATATCCAAGAAGACTCAATGCTGTAATCACTGCCAAACGTGCTTCAACAAAGTACTGAGTGAAAGGGTATGAATACTTACGTAAATGTAATATTTCCATGTTCTATTTAATCTCTAAACCTGTTTTTGCTTTGTCATTATGGGGTATTGTGTGTAGATTGATGAGGAAAGAAAACAATTTAATACATTTTAAAATAAGGCTGTAACGTAACAAAATATGAAAAAAGTAAAGGGGTAAAAACACTTTCCAAAGACACTGTATGTTGACACCGCCATATTGATCTGAGCCTTGCTGTTAGAAAACCATTAGTGTCCGGCTTTTGGCTTTACATCAGATGCACCTCCCCAGACTTCCCTCGCTGATCTTCGTCTACATTTGGCTTCGTTAGACTTACCGCTCAGAGACACCCACATACATAATTTACACAGAGGGGTCAGCTCAGACAGATCCATCCTAGAGAGGCCCAGCTCATGAGCACCATCAGCAGCAGATTTTAATTTAGAATAGGAAATCTATACGTTTATGCAACAAATGTTAGTGCTTCGAATTGAACCGATTTGTTCCTTTAATCAAACCGAGTCGTTCATGTATCGTATCGGAGCCCATATATCTAGATACAGTTGAAGTCAGAAGTTTACATATACCTTAGCCAACTACATTTAAACTCAGTTGAACAATTCCTGACATTTAATCCTAGTAAAAATTCCCTGTCTTAAGTCAGTTAAGATAACCACTTTATTTTAAGAATGTGAAATGTCAGAATAATAGTAGAGAGAATGAATTATTTCAGCTTTTATTTCTTTCATCACATTCCCAGTGGGTCAGAAGTTTACATAAACTCAATTAGTATTTGGTAGCATTGCCTTTAAATGATTTAACTTGGGTCAAAACGTGTCGGGTAGCCTTCCACAAGCTTCCCACAATAAGTTGGGTGAATTTTGGCCCATTCCTCTGGACAGAGCTGGTATAACCGAGTCAGGTTTGTAGGCCTCCTACTTCGCACACGCTTTTTCAGGTTCTGTCCACATATTTTCAATGGGATTGAGGTCAGGGCTTTGTGATGGCCACTCCAATACCTCAACTGTGTTGTCCTTAAGCCATTTTGACACAACTTTGGAAGTATGCTTGGGGTCATTGTCCATTTGGAAGACCCATTTGCAACCAAGCTTTCACTTCCTGACTGATGTCTTGAGATGTTGCTTCAATATATCCACATAATTTTCTTGCCTCATGATGCCATCTATTTTGTGAAGCGCACCAGTCCCTCCTGCAGCAAAGCACCACACAACATGATGCTGCCACCCCCGTGATTCACGGTTGGGATGGTGTTCTTCGGCTTGCAAGTCTCCCCTTTTTCCTCCAAACATAACGATGGTCATTATGGCCAAGCAGTTCAATTTTTGTTTCATCAGACCAGAAGGCATTTCTCCAAAAAGTACGATCTTTGTCCCCATGTGCAGTTGCAAACCGTAGTCTGGCTTTTTTATGGCGGTTTTGGAGCAGTGGCTTCTCCTTGCTGAGCGGCCTTTCAGGTTATGTCAATATAGGACTCGTTTTACTGTGGATATAGATACTTTTGTACCTCTTTCCTCCAGCATCTTCACAAGGTCCTTTGCTGTTGTTCTGGGATTGATTTTTGATTTGACTTTTCGCAACAAAGTACATTCATCTCTAGGAGACAGAACGTGTCTCCTTCCTGAGCGGTATGACGGCTGCGTGGTCCCATGGTGTTTATACTTGCGTACTATTGTTTGTACAGATGAACGTGGTACCTTCAGGCTTTTGGAAATTGCTCCCAAGGATGAACCAGACTTGTGGAGGTCTACAATTTTTTTCTGGGGTCTTGGCTGATTTCTTTTGATTTTTCCCATGATGTCAAACAAAGAGGCACTGAGTGAAGGTAGGCCTTGAAATACATCCACAGGTACACCTCCAATTGACTCAAATTATGTCAATTAGTCTATCAGAAGCTTCTAAAGCCATGACATCATTTTCTGGAATTTTCCAAGCTGTTTAAAGGCACAGTCAACTTAGTGCATGTAAACTTCTGACCCACTGGAATTATGATACAGTGAATTATACGTGAAATAATCTGTCTGTAAACAATTGTTGGAAAAGTTACTTGCGTCATGCACAAAGTAGATGTCCTAACCGACTTGCCAAAACTATAGTTTGTTAACAAGTGGTTGAAAAACGAGTTTTAATGACTCCAACCTAAGTGTATGTAAACTTCCGACTTCAACTGTACATACCGGATAGTTTTGAAAGGGAAAGATGCACATCCCTACCACATAGGGTGACATTTGGCACGCATCCCAGCGAGATATGAAGATGCTGAGTACAGAATGAGCCTGAGAAACAAACTGAAGGTAAATGCTGACCTCCAGTGGCCACTCAGACTTCTAGCGCTACCCAGTATTTGCCTCAAATGCTGAGACCAATCACATTGAGGCATGTCTGTTAGTCTTAACGTCTAATTTTTCAAACTGGGGAGTGTATAGACAAACATTTAAATAAAACAATTGTCACCTATAATCCAGACAGCACTCAGGCATTAAGGGCAGATGTATAATTCCGTGGAGAGATTTTACAGACGATGACATCCTAGATAATTAAATGTGTTTAAATTCACTTGGCATTTAGCGTCTGAGCACTCACACACCTTTGGCATTTACGTCATTTTTTTGTTGTTGTTGCATTCTTGATACTTTTTGCATTACTTACTGTAAAGTAAATGATATAGTGATTCAATGTAGGCATAATTATCAGAGAATGTGTGTGGGTACCTGCGATGGTGTGTGCATAGAGGCGGCTTCCGAAAGTGAAGACATGCAGCTCGTAGAGCTGGGCGATTTTCTCCAGGAAGTCTTTGCAGTTCGGACGCAGTCGCGTGTGTAACATGGGCTCCCCCCGCCCCAGCTGGAAGTGGAAGATTCCCTGTGGAACAAGAGCAGAGGCATGGGCAGAACCATCAATGGTTTGTTCTAGCTACATAACCATCAGTGGTTAATTGCAGACTAGCTACATACAGGGTGACTCTTCAATATCAAACCCACAACAAAACCTGGGGAATAGAAATATCAAACGACCTCTTTTCATAGGCCAGAAGATTTGATTTTTATTGTAGCTATGTAGATCAGATACACATACCTTATTGGACATGCGCTGGCAGTGATGCTCGGTGGTGTGGATCAGGGTTTGGTCCAAATCAACCATAAGAACCAGCTTCTTGTTCCTGTGGAGTCTCTGCTGGTCCTCTCTGCCCAGCTGCTCCGCTTGCTGTGTTGGGGACATATCACAGAGACCAGGCATTTATAAAAAGGAGGCAATGACTTCAATAAAACTGTCTCTACCACATTGTAAAGTTGAATTCCAACAACACAGAAGTATTTCTACAAGGTCAAATTATCGTCAGAGGAAACTCGTCTTCTAGAGCCATGACATCCTGAGCCTCACCTCAGAGCTGACCATCAACTCGGGGACACTGTGCACCATGGAAACGTTTGCCGTGGAGATGTGAGCCTGCTGCCTCCCATTATTACTCTGCATCCTGAAAGAGAGAGAGAGAATCCACTTAGTAATGCATCCGCATGAGAGGTAATCTACAGCTAAGAAGCAGGCCTATTTTAAAAGTGTGTGAATATGCCAATTGAAATTCTAGCATGGAATACATGTGTGTGTGGGTGTGTACTTACTGTGTGAGGTCCTGACCACATTCAGCACACAGCCCCTTCATCACGACTGGATGGCAGCATTCTTCTACTCTGACAATCACACCCCTGGAAGAGAAGTGGCACTTGAGACCCTAGCATAACGAGTTTCCCCGTTAAAAAGGGCTTTCTTGAAAAAGCCAAACCTTGACCAGGAAAATATAAAAAACTATCGGCCTATATCGAATCTTCCATTGCTCTCAATTTTTTTTCGAAAAAGCTATTGCGCAGCAACTCACTGACTTCCTGAAGACAAACAATGTATACGAAATGCTTCAGTCTGGTTTTAGACCCCATCATAGCACTGAGACTGCACTTGTGAAGGTGGTAAATGACCTTTTAATGGCGTCAGACCGAGGCTCTGCATCTGTCCTCGTGCTACTAGACCTTAGTGCTGCCTTTGACACCATCTATCACCACATTCTTTTGGAGAGACTGGAAACCCAAATTGGTCTGCACGGACCAGTTCTGGTCTGGTTTAGATCTTATCTGTCGGAAAGATATCAGTTTGTCTCTGAATGGTTTGTACTCTGACAAATCAACTGTACATTTCGGTGTTCCTCAATGTTCCGTTTTAGGACCACTATTGTTTTCACTATATATTTTACCTCTTGGGGATGTTATTCGAAAACATAATGTTAACTTTCACTGCTATGCAGATGACACACAGCTGTACATTTCAATGAAACATGGTGAAGCCCCAAAATTGCCCTCGCTAGAAGGCTGTGTTTCAGACATAAGGAAGTGGATGGCTGAAAACGTTCTACTTTTAAACTCGGACAAAACAGAGATGTTTGTTCTAGGTCCCAAGAAACAAAGGGATCTTCTGTTAAATCTGAAAATTAATCTTGATGGTTGTAAAGTCGTCTCAAATAAAACTGTGAAGGACCTCGGCGTTACTCTTGACACTGATCTCTCTTTTGACGAACATATCAAGACTGTTCCAAGGACAGCTTTTTTCCATCTACGTAACATTGCAAAAATCTGAAATTGTCTGTCCAAAAAAGATGCAGAAAAATTAATCCATGCATTTGTTACTTCTAGGTTAGACTACTGCAATGCTCTACTTTCCGGCTACCCGGATAAAGCACTAAATAAACTTCAGTTAGTGCTAAATACGGCTGCTAGAATCCTGACTAGAACCAAGAAATTTGATCATATTACTCCAGTGCTAGCTTCCCTACACTGGCTTCCTGTTAAGGCAAGGGCTGATTTCAAGGTTTTACTGTTAACCTATAAAGCGTTACATGGGCTTGCTCCTACCTATCTTTCCTGCCGTACATACCTACACGTACGCTACGGTCACAAGACGCAGGCCTCCTAATTGTCCCTAGAATTTCTAAGCAAACAGCTGGAGGCAGGGCTTTCTCCTATAGATCTCAATTTTTATGGAACGGTCTGCCTACCCATGTGAGAGACGCAGACTCGGTCTCAACCTTTAAGTCTTTACTGAAGACTTATCTCTTCAGTAGGTCATATGATTGAGTGTAGTCTGGCCCAGGAGTGTGAAGGTGAACGGAAAGGCTCTGGAGCAACGAACCACCCTTGCTGTCTCTGCCTGGCCGGTTCCCCTCTCTCCACTGGGATTCTCTGCCTCTAACCCTATTACAGGGGCTGAGTCACTGGCTTACTGGTGCTCTTTCATGCCGTCCCTAGGAGGGGTGCGTCACTTGAGTGGGTTGAGTTACTGACGTGATCTTCCTGTCTGGGTTGGCACCCCCCCTTGGTTTGTGCTGTGGTGGAGATCTTTGTGGGCTATACTTGGCCTTGTCTCATGATTGTGGGGGGGGCTGTGCTTTGGCAAAGTGGGTGGGGTTATATCCTTCCTGTTTGGCCCTGTCCGGGGGTATCATCGGATGGGGCCACAGTGTCTCCTGACCCCTCCTGTCTCAGCCTCCAGTATTTATGCTGCAGTAGTTTATGTGTCGGGGGGCTAGGGTCAGTTGGTTATATCTGGAGTACTTCTCCTGTCTTATCCAGTGTCCTGTGTGAATTTAAGTATGCTCTCTCTAATTCTCTCCTTCTTTCTCTCTCTCGGAGAACCTGAGCCCTAGGACCATACGTCAGGACTACCGGGCATGACTCCTCCTTGCTGTCCCCAGTCCACCTGGCCTTGCTGCTGTTCCAGTTTCAACTGTTCTGCCTGTGATTATGGAACCCCTACCTGTCCCAGACCTGCTGCTTTCAACTCTTAATGATCGGCTATGAAAAGCCAACTGACATTTATTCCTGATTATTATTTGACCATGCTTGTCACTTATGAACATTTTGAACATCTTGGCCATGTTCTGTTATAATCTCCACCCGGCACAGCCATAAGAGGACTGGCCACCCCTCATAGCCTGGTTCCTCTCTAGGTTTCTTCCTAGGTTTTGGCCTTTCTAGGGAGTTTTTCCTAGCCACTGTGCTTCTACACCTGCATTGCTTGCTGTTTGGGGTTTAGGCTGGGTTTCTGTACAGCACTTCGAGATATTAGCTGATGTACGAAGGGCTATATAAAATAAACTTGATTTGATTTACAATGCAGGTGCCGGATAGAATGGCCGCTTTCTCTCCAACATGTGTACATCTATATCTAAACAAACACATTAATAAACACAACTTCCCCATAAGACTACATTAGTGCCTCCATATTGAAAAGCACCAGGGCATAAGCCATCATCCGTTTCTGAACAACAAAATGACAACTGAATCGACACATTCAAACTTTAAAAACAGAAACAAGGGGTGTCTTCTTCAGCTCTAAGATAATATTTGACCATTTTCAGTCAGGGGCACAACTTTGGTTTTATAAGCGGGGCATCACTTAATTTTTTTTATCCAGTCAGTTAAACACTCCAAACAGCCTACCCAACCGCTTGGAGGCATCTGCATGGTACTAAAGCACACCGTTGCCTCGTTTTGTATCACGTTTTAATTATAAAACTGGGGGGGATAAAAATGCAATTTCATTATGTGTGGCCCCGTCCCCAGTGAAAGTCCACCCCTGTTTTCAGTAGTACAGGAATGGTGTCACGTTATTATATGCACAGTGTGTTGTTATCAGTTCCATAATTGACGGTCTGGCTTGTTACCCAAATTCATAACACCAAAATGCTTTCTGAAGCACAAAGTTTTCTGAGTTCTGGTTCCGTCAAAAACTGGACCAAAAGTGCTCGAGCGTGCAAATTCGACACCTCAATACCATGTGGATGATGTAATGTGCATACTACAATATGGGGCAAGTTCGTTTGGCGTAAAAAAAATAAGTTAGTTTGGCGTGTGCTGAATATTTAACTTAAGGACCAATCGAATGGTCCACTATTAAATCCCGCACTACTAAGGCACCGGGACATGCAAAACGAAATCCCCCCCTTGTCGTGATCATTTCAGCTGTTCTAGACATCGGCGATCCAGCACACGCACTGAGTTAGGATAGATAGCTACCATTACCACCTATCAGCTAGGCTAGTTAGCAATGCTACTGCGAACGTGGTCTATGAGCAACATCATTAGTTGGCGAACACAGTAAACTACACACAACAGCACAATATAAAAAAATTGCTGACATTGGCAATATGAGCTAAATTAACGTTAGCTAGCTAGCATACTCACCCAGGCGATATGACTTGTCCAAGTAGACAACATAGGTCCTTCACCACTCCAGCTCGGTCCGATTTCAGTTTCTTCTCTGGCAGCCTTTTGGGATGTTCTGGCGGCTGAGACCCGGCCTCTTTCTCCAGCGGGATGGGAACACATAACGCCAACACAGAGTCCACATTGACGAGGGACCCTGGTTTGACTTTCCATTCCAGCAGCCGCATAGGACGCGCTGCCATTGGGCAGCGGATCTCTGCCACTTGCGCGGTGGGGCCCTGTGCTGCCCCGCCACCGACGGAGTCAGCGGGCTCCTCCATCGGTTTCGCGCTTCAAATACCTTTAAACTGTAGGCACAGGTCAAGCAAATATATGTATCCAAATCGCGTGGAATTCGATTTATCATAAATTATTGAAACTGCGCTAATAAAAAATAAAAAAAGCAACGTGCGTTTTGAAAACAGACCGATGGTCCAGTTTCTTTCGCTCTTCCCGCCAGTAAACAGGAAACACAAGACTCCAGCGACGACAGTCGGACAGCTTCCGGTGGCTGTGATGACAGAGGACCTCTCTACTTTTAAGTCAATTAAAATACTTTGATCAATGGAACAGTTGTCATCCATATGTTCTGAAATAAACGTGTCAGTTTGAGGTTCATGCATAGCATGTCAAAGAGAAGTCGAAGTTGAGATTATCATGTAAACAAGATGCTAAAGAAATCAAATGGAAGATGCAACATCATGCTGTTCTGTTTTCCACTCACATTGTTTTCTTCCCCTTCAATGCTCTGGGGACATCCCTTGATATCCCTCTACCTGATATGATGTAAGATGATGTAACGTATAAATCATGCATCTGCTCCTCCTGATTAGTAGAGTTGCTACCATTGACCTAAAGTCACACTGATAAGGGGCTGATCACAGTAATTCCTACATTGATGTTAATGTAAACAGTTTTCTATAATACATATTATCCAGGCTATGCCAGTGATGTGATGGCTGAGAGGCTGGGAAGGAGGCTCACTAATTATCAAGACAGAGTCAGTAGTATTTTGCCGTTATAATTTAAAACAACATTGTTTAAATTCCAGACCATACTCTGATACCGTAAACCTGATTGTAAACAAGGTTGTACAGAGATTGCACACTTGAATCATTTCTGATACATGTTATGTAATTAGCCACATTAATTAATCATTTATTTACAACGTCCATTTCTGATTCAACCACAAAAATACATGCATTATTCTGTACATTTGTGATTTAAACTCTAAACGTAATTTTAAAGTATGCTTGGGTTGATTCCTTTTGATGCGAGTCAAGTGAGGAATCTTTTCACTGGAGAATCTTCGGTCACATTCGGACCATTTGTCACGTGATCAATTTCGTGCCACATATGTCCTTAAATCATTTGTAGCCTGTTCAGGAAATCAAGTATGATCTGAAACGGGAGGAGACAGTTACATTCGAGTAAAGGCTATACTTTTTTACAAATTTTTTTTTTTTTAACTACATATTAGTGAGAAGAGAGCACAGTGAGTGTATAGGCTGAACATGGCGTGGGAGACCTTCAAAGCAGTGAGTTGAACTGTTTTTTTTTCAAATGTTATCTTTTCCTTGCCTGGTAACGTTAGACTAACTTGTTATACTATAGTAACATACTAGCTACACCAAATTTTAAATATGCCTGTACATACCTTCTAAATAAACACCTGACTTTTAACAGTTTATGCGTGTATGGATTAAATGTCATTAAAAATAATGACTAGGTTAAATGTATGTGTGCGCTTTGTATGTTAATGTTGCACAGTATATTGCTAACGTTACACTTTTATTTACATATCCCACTAGCAAGGGTTGGTCTCGTTCCGTTAACTAACGTTACTCTCTAACTCACAGGAAATGTGCTTGGAAATTTGATGCAATGTATAACCTGATGCAATGTATAACCTCCATACTAAAACCAGAGGTCGACGTACAATTTCGATAAACGAGATCAAGAGCTCGTGTGATGTCCCTAATTTTGAGATTGACGTTTACCCTCCATTACTTATAAGTTGTCACGTGTTTTATTCAATGCCATGGGAAACAGGGTAGAATGAGTAATCGTGTGTGTGCACGTGGTCAGTGCCCTGACATAGAAAGGCTCTATCTATAAATCTACTAGTCTGGAAACAGTTTGTCCTGTGATGGATGGTTAAGGAAAACAGCCTGTTCTGGCCTATGGAGAGTGGCCTTGATGCAGAGTCCCCAACACCAGTCTCCATGTTATTCAATTTAACATAGTAACATGCAGAGTTTGTTTTTCTCTACTTTTCTAGGGAAAAGGAAGGTGTTTCCCAGCATGTATACTGTGACTAGCAAAAACAGTGGATTAGTTTTAAGTTGATGCTTCAAAGTGACACTAATTGTGGTGTTTTTGTCATTCTGTAGTTAAGGTTGTGTTGGCCTCATTTGGCCCTGCTGCGAAGATGTCCCCACCCACATCCACAACTGTACAGATCCTTCAGCTCACAAAGGTACTATACCGTGTCTGAGACGATGGCCAAGCTCCTGTTCCTGTAGTGTCTGTCAGCTTGATGTACAAGTACACCACCTAGGCAGGAAGCAGAACTATACATGCAGTTAGTCAAACACTGTAACCTTCCAGAAAGCGACATTGAAAGAAATGTACACACACTGTTGCTGAAATGCCCATGTCTTCTCCTGTCAGGCCAGGGAAGAGCCGAGGGTTGTTCAGGAAGCTGTTTCTGGGCGTGGCGGTGAGTGTTCCCGCGGTGGTGGGGGTCCAGTACGCCTTTGCGGAACCTCGAGAGAGACGGAAGATGAAGATCTTGGTGAAGGGAGTCGGTCGCTTCTGTCGGTGGGTCTCATCCTTTTTGCATGTGGTCAAATGTTTTGAATATATATTTTTTTGAGTTACTCAAACCTCTCTCTTTCCCTACAGGTCTATATATGTAGGACTCTATATCTCAGTAGATTATTGGTGGACCTCCAATGTGACGTTACGTTGCATGGACGAGGTAAGTTTGACAGAATATATGTTGGGTGCGTTCCTCTGTCCAGGTGTTGCTGACCCATGCCAGATCTTATAACATCTTGTTCGGAATTTTAAGTATCCGCTAACCACCTATGTTATAGCGATCTGGTGCCTGACAGCACAGTCAATGACGTGGCACGCAACCTTTGGTTGATGCATGCAACGTCTGAGCAGGGGAACATGACCATTATGAATTGTGACAGCCCTACGTGTCTGTGTCTGTCTGCTAAACAATGGTGTGAGTCTGAAACGATCTCGGGAGTTCAATCCCATCTTCCCCTCTGTGTTGCCAGAGCAGCTCATCATTCGTGGCAGGGATGTCGCTGTGCCACCAAAGGGCGGCAGACAGCATGGTGGCGGGAGCGGTGCAGAACGGAGGGATATATGTTAAACTTGGACAGGGACTGTGTGCTTTCAACCACCTGCTGCCTCCTGAGTACGTCAAGACACTGCATGTCCTGGAGGATAAGGCTCTTAACAGGAGATACAAGGAGGTAAGACCTGCAGTGTTTTGTCGTCAAACATTGAAGAGTAGTTAATGAAGCAATAAGTAGTGAAAGTGATGGGCGAGCCATGCTTATAGTTGTCATGGCTTTGAATGCCTCTTGGCCATTCATAATGTGAGGCTAGAACTGGCAATTCTATAATGTACAATGAAAAGTGTTGAGAAACATTCTTGCATGAAATGATCTGTCACGTTCTACCAGGTAGACTCTCTGTTCAGAGAGGACTTCAACACTACTCCAGACAGGATGTTTAAGAAGTTTAACTATGAGCCCATCGCAGCAGCCAGTCTGGCTCAGGTCCACAAGGCAGAGCTGCAGGACGGGACTCCTGTTGCTGTCAAAGTGGGTTCAGGTTAAGTGTACAACACATTCAGCCACAGTTAATGGTTTACTGTGTGATTTACTCTCTTAAATAGGTGTCACCTCGCCTGAATAAACCAAACAGAACACTTTGGTTAAACCAGGTTAGAAATCGCTCCTTATTTTGAATATTAACCTCTCTCTCTTCTCCAGGTGCAGTACATAGACCTCAGGGATCGGTTTGACGGTGACATCAGGACTCTGGAGATCCTACTGGACGTTATAAAGTTCATGCACCCCAGCTTCGGCTTCAGATGGGTCCTCAAAGTAAGGGCTTAAACTTGTCTGCTAATTTGGTCGAAAATGCTTTTTTTTGGGGACCTTATCAGATAATACCTCGCAGAGCATGATTAGATAGACATGGTCCACTAACCTAACGTTGGCCTTCTCTGACGATATTAGGACTTGAAGGGGACATTGGCACAGGAGCTGGACTTTGAGAATGAGGCCAGGAACTCTGAGAGGTGTGCAGAGGAACTGAAACACTTCAAATTTGTCATCGTGCCAAAGGTTTACTGGGACCAAACCAGCAAGGTGAGACCCAGATCTATTCAGTGCTGTAAATTACAATGGCTGTGTTCAAATAGGCAGCTCATTTCAGATTTTCTTTTTTTTCTCCCACTGTCTTTAGACCAATGACAGATCTTTTAACATCACTCTTTTTCAGGGCTGATCTTATTGGTCAAAAGATGAATTTAGTGGAAAAAAATATCAGTATTGGGCTGCCTGTCTAAACGCAGCCTTTGATACATTTTTTGACCACTTGTATTATTGTACTGTAATAAACAAACCATTTTCCTTTAGCGAGTGTTGACTGCAGAGTTCTGTGAAGGCTGCAAAATCAACAATGTGGAAGAAATCAAAAGACAAGGACTTAGCTTGAGAGATGTAAGTACCGACCGTGACACCGTAGAGCAGCTTTTGTCTATGCGCATTAGTCCTCGGATAAGCATATAAACCGTTGTTTTTCCAGACTGCTGACAAGCTGATCCGTACGTTTGCAGAGCAGATATTTTACACGGGCTTCATTCACGCTGACCCTCACCCCGGCAACGGTAGGTCAGGGGCTTGTTTACAGTTTCTGCTGAGCTCTAACTTGTATCAGCGCAGTTTCCAAGAGGTTTTTCCAGATATATAAAAAGTTAAGTCGATAACAAATAACTAACTGTTCAACAATATTTGCTAAAAATGACTTGGTGACCTTGAGTGCATGTTCTGTACCATGTCACAGTGCTTGTGAGAAGAGGTCCAGACAAGAAGGCAGAGCTAGTACTGTTGGATCACGGCCTGTATGAATACCTCAGTGAAATGTAAGATTTAAGCTATAATCATAAGCCATTTAGCAGACACTTTTCTCCAAAGCAATTCAGTGGTGTGGATACATTTTAGAACCTACAACCTTGCAATGTAATCAATATTTTTGTTCAATTGCACAGCTATGTATGTATATTGTATGTTATACTATCACCTAACCTTTGACCCTGTAGTGACAGGGTAGCGCTGTGTAAACTGTGGCGGTCCATAGTTCTGAGAGACGACACTGCTATGAAGAGGTACTCCAACAGCCTGGGGGTCAAAGGTGAGAGGACAACTAATATCATTTCAAACAGAAGTCCTATGCCTTAAACAAATCCTGTCTCACAACAGACTAATAAAATGCTTACAATATCCTGATTCCTATCCAATCAGACTACTTCATCTTCTGTGAGATGCTGCTGCAGCGGCCAATCAACATGCGGGAGATGGGCCTGTCCAACATCCTGAGTTGTGAAGAGACATCCTATATGAGGGACATGGCTGTCAATCACTTTGACAACATCATGGCCGTTCTCAAGTCCATGCCACGCCCCATGCTGCTGGTGTTCAGGAACATCAACACGGTTCGCAGCATCAACATCACACTAGGAGCTCCGGTAGACAGATACTGTGTCATGGCCAAGAGGTTAGTAGTATCAGGCTGGGAGCTCCGGTGGACAGATACTGTGTCATGGCTTTAGAGGCGAACAGACGACTGTTTCAAATAGTAGCAGTTGTAGATATTTACTAACCTGTTGTCTTGTCTCCAGCGCTGTGCAAGGCTGGGGGCGGCTCTGGGCAGAGAGGCCGGGAGTTCTTCCCAGGTTCAGGGTGTTCCGATGGGTGTGGACCTCCTGGGAGAGCCTCAAATTCGAGTATGCCCTGAGGTAACGAATTATCCTCAACGCTATACACTCAGTAACCACGTTTCCATCCAGTTTGAGTAAAATCATACCGTATAAAAAAATCTATAATCATGACAGCTGTGATGGAAACGGGAAGTTTCGGTACAATGTTATGAATGCCGACGGTAAGATTAATTATGTGAGAAATGGCAGAAACACCTTTATGTACAAATATAACATATCGAAGTAAATTTGGAGTCACGTGTGAGGGTGTGGTCTTCCCACTACGACTGGGGAAATGCAGCATGCAGTTTATTAGGCTACAGATGAGAGCTTATGAATATCACAGTGTGGTGAAAGTGCACAGTGATCTTGATGCTCCTTTCCTATAAATATTGAGGGTCTTATTCTGATTACATGCTTGACTGTAGTTTGACAAATCCCAATATTCTCCCATTTATCCATAATTCCATAATGTAGACTAGCCTACCCGCATTGTATTTAGGAGCGCAAGTGTCAACACGTCTCACCCCGCTTTGCCTCCAGTTCTCCCTGTATTCTTCAGGGGCATGAAAACATTGCTCAATTGGTATCAAAGGACCTAACGTGTGCCAGGAAAATATTCCCCACCTGCCTGTACCATTGACAGGATGGGGCCATAGACTCATGCTGCTTACGGCAAATCCTGACGCCACAGGAACCGGGACTTGTCAGACCAGGCAATGTTTTTCCACTCAATTGTCCAGTGAGGGCGTGCCCACTGGAGCTGCTTGTTTGTAGCTGAGAGGAGTAGAACCTGGTGTGGTCCTCTGCTGCCTTGTGACAAGGACCAATGAGTTGTGTGTTCAGAGATGCCTTTCTGCACACCACTGTTGTAATGCTCTGTTATTTACCTGCTTGTTAGCGTGCACAATTCTTGCCATTCTCCTTCAACCTCTCAAGCAGTTTTTTGCCCACAGAACTGCCACTGACTGGATGTTTTGTTTGTCGCGCCGTTCTCTGTAAAGCCTAGCTAGACCCGGGTTTCCCCGTACTCGGTCCTCAGGACTCCAGGGGGGTACACGTTTTGTTTTTTGCCCTAGCACTACACAGCTGA
Organism: Salvelinus fontinalis; assembly: GCF_029448725.1. Classification (NCBI taxonomy): domain Eukaryota; kingdom Metazoa; phylum Chordata; class Actinopteri; order Salmoniformes; family Salmonidae; genus Salvelinus; species Salvelinus fontinalis. The sequence continues at coordinate 31,773,335 of NC_074696.1, read as the reverse complement.
TTTCAAATAATCAACTATTCATCACACTTTGATCATTTGAATCAGCTGTGTAGTGTTGGGGCAAAAACCAAAACATGCAGCCCTTAGGGTCCCGAGGACCGAGTTTGGGAAACGATGCTCTTGACAATGTCGTGCATGAAAAGCCAAGGAGGCCCGGCCACTTCGGAGTTGCTGGAACCGGTATCCCTGACACTGATCATACCACACTCGGTCACTCGTTTTGCCCACTCTAATGTTCAATCAAACAGTAACTGGATGCTTTTATATAGCAAGCCACGGCCACGTGACTCACCGTCTGTAGGAGCGTACCTAATAAGCTGGCCACTGAATGTATAGCAGTAGACCCAACTGGCTAGGTCTTGCTCCAGACATTACCCAAAATACATCAGCATTTTTTGTTCCTACAAGATTGCCTAAAACATTAACTAAAATCATTATCTTCCCAGGTCAGAAATGGCGACGATGCGTCTGACACGATACCTGCTATCCCTGTTGTCTTACTTTAACCTCATATCGCTGGATGAGGAAGTCTACCAATACCTGAAGTAGAGGCTGAGACCCTGACCTCCGCTGCATACCTGAGACTACTGACTCCTGATTTAACGCTCAACAACTGCAACCCGTTTGACAGGAAGATAACTAAGTAGTTTAATATGATAGTTGTCAGTTGGGCTGCTACAATGGTGCTATGCATTTGCCAAATCTGCTTTGGCAGAATGTGTAGACTTTAAATATATATATATATATTTGACTCATCTTAGGACAGGGGAAAAAGCACCAAATACAGCTCCAAGCCAAAGACTTGACTCGCCAGGAGTCATGGTATTGAGGAACACTGTCTCAATGCCTCCAAGGAATGTCAACTGGCATGACATATTAACCCAATTTAATGATTACAAATGTAGAACCACTTATTTTGGTTTATTTGACCTCATTCACTGGGGATGCAGTATGTGTAGGTAAAAAGCCTGAAGTGATTCCTTTTAGCCAAGATTCTTGCTGGTTGCCATAAAGATTTGAAGGAGCAATCTGACTTGAATGAGATTAAAGTCAACCTTTTCAGATTTATAGCACATGTTTAGTCACAGAACATTCCAGATTTTTTTTATCTTGTTGCATTACCTGGATAATAGGGCTTAAATATGCTGAGTTTACTTTTACTGCAGGCATGTAGTTTAGTCAAGTCAAATGTTCATCCCTTTTTAGGAAATATTTGGTTATCACTCAAGCACCCACCTAATGTATAAAATGCTAACTGCAAAAGCTAATGCTGCTGAAGAAATACCGTTTAAAATTGTATTCTACTTTAAATAAAGTGCTGTACCTCCCCTTAATTCTTTATGTCTTGTAAATAATGCATTGATGTCCATGATAGATTTGCATGTTACAGGTACAGATCTAAAATTGTGAACCTAAAAGACCAAGCTGATTATAAAGGCAATGTACAATCCACTTTTTTGTAATAAAGTTTACTTAAAAAATATTCTGAGAAACATGTCTACGAACTCCTTATGACTGAACAAAATTGATTAAACGCATAAGTTTCCATACAGAACATAGATACCAAAAAGCCATTTCATATAAAACAGATGGAAGATCCTAGGTCTCACACGTAGTCAAGGATGCTGCTCTCAGAAATGAGCAGTCACCCTGTCAACCTCAAGGAGATCATCCAAGATCTAAAACAGAAAGAAATACTTAATTCAAACATCTCATAACTAATAGTGATTTGGACCACAATTGATTAAGATGGGGACGATACATTAAGATGCTAGTTTTGTAGAGAACTAATAATACTCACTATATCAGAGGTGGTGCCAATCTTCTTGGCCAGCTCACTGCGCTCCATGGTGCTGAGGTACAGGTACTTGTTGAGCAGCTCTCCATCCAGAATGTTCCGCACCGCGTTCTGGAGCTGCCGCCGGTCAGCATGCAACATCCTGAAGGACAAGATCCAAAAACATAGTTTTAGTCTATCCAAAGTGTCAGCTTTCTAAAAAGAAAAAGAAAAAAAAAAGCCAATTTAAAGCTTAAAGTATTTAAGTGTTGCCTACTTTAGAGGCATGGGGAGACTGATAACCACAACAGTGACCTTGTGTGGTAAGTTACCTGAATGCCTTGGGGTTTAACCCTGCGTGGTGTGGCAGCATGGTGGTGAGAGCATTCTGCAACATCAGCAATCTGCGGTAGGTCTTCTCCTGCATTGGCAGCAGCAGCCCGATGCCGCCATCCAGAGTGGCTGTAGGGAGGGAAGAGGAGAAGAATTACTGCTAAAGCTCCTCTAAATCCATTTTGTTTTTACATTTTAAGCTACTGACAATATCATGTTCATCCTTCTGAGAACATTATACCAAGAGGAGCATTTGATCAGGCCTACTAAAGCAAGATTTTCAACAGACAGCCCTTCACAGCTTCTTCTACCCTGTATCGGTCAATTCAAAGTCAAAATTGTGTCCTACCAAACCATGTGATGTGCTTGTTGTCCCAGGCCAGGGTCTTCTTGGTGGCTGTGTCCAGTGCCCCTCGACAGGGCATCCTCCAGAAGGCGTTGACATGAGCTCCCACGTTAAAGTCTGCCCTCCTCAGCAGACGCATGCCCCCGAAACTCTCCTTAGCTACAGCAGGACGCAAAGTACCAGTTCAGTGATCATGACACGGTGGAGCTGCAGTTTGTCATCACACATGACCTCTGCCTTTATTTGATATTGTGATGTTTGTGGGACAGTATTACCCCGTTTCACTTACCTTCAGGCAGATACATGTACACCGATATGTTCTGATCTCGGTCGGACACTGAAACAGAAAATAAGTTTACTTTGAGAGGTCTAGGCATATATAGGCTCCATCCAAAGAGTTAACCAGGATAACACTACCAGGCTAACTACCAAAGTTCTATAAACCTTACCCAAGAATCCCAGCTGGTTGTTATCCACCATAAACTCTACACTGTAGACCTCCAGAGGCTTGGCGTCCTGGGGAACCAAACACAGCAACAAAACCATTAAGACAAGGGTCCCCAATTACTTTCAGCCGTGGGCTGATTTTTCCTTGAGCGATGGTCGGGGGGCAGAAACATACAATAGTTAAATAATTTGTACATTACAAATTGACCACAAGAATCCAAAACAGATAATATTTGACAAAAACAGAATCATTTCTAACGTTGATTACATTGGGATATGATCAGATATGCCTCTATAAGTAAGAATACTAAAATCACTGAGCTCATTTCCTAGTGATTTTACAGTGTTTCCAAGAACAAAAATGTGTTATATACATACATATATACATACATACATACACAACCGTTCAAAAGTTTGGGGTTACTTAGAAATGTCCTTGTTTTTGAAATTAAAGCAATTTTTTTTGTCCATTAAAATAACATCAAATTGATCAGAAATACAGTGTAGAAATTGTTAATGTTGTAAATGACTATTGTAGCTGGAAACTGCAGATTTTTTATGGAATATCTACAGAGGCGTACAGAGGCCATTATCAGCAACAATCACTCATGTGTTCCAATGGCACGTTGTGTTAAACTTGGATTAGCTATCATTTTAAAAGACTAATTGATCATTAGAAAACCCTTTTGCAATTATGTTAGCACAGCTGAAAACTGTTGTTCTGATTAAAGAAGCAATAAAACTGACCTTCTTTAGACTAGTTGAGTATCTGGAGCATCAGCATTTGTGGGTTCGATTACAGGCTCAAAATGGCCAGAAACAAAGAACATTCTTCTGAAACTCGTCAGTCTATTCTTGTTCTGAGAAATGAAGGCTATTCCATGCGAGAAATTGCCAAGAAACTGAAGATCTGGTACAACGCTGTGTACTACTCCCTTCATCGAACAGCGCAAACTGGCTCTAACCAGAATAGAAAGAGGAGTGGGAGGCCCCGGTGCACAACTGAGCAAGAGGACAAGTACATTAGCGTGTCTAGTTTGAGAAACAGACGCCTAGCAAGTCCTCAACTGGCACCTTCATTAAATAGTACCCGCAAAACACCAGTCTCAACGTCAACAGTGAAGAGGCGACTCTGGGATGCTGGCCTTCTAGGCAGAGTTCCTCTGTCCAGTGTAGATTATTTTGCCCATCTTAATCTTTTCTTTTTATTGGCCAGTCTGAGATATGGCTTTTTCTTTGCAACTCTGCCTAGAAGGCCAGCATCCCGGAGTCGGCTCTTCACTGTTGACAGTGTACTACTCCCTGTGAAGGTAGTACACAGCGTTGTACGAGATCTTCAGTTTCTTGGCAATTTCTCGCATGGAATAGCCTTCATTTCTCAGAACAAGAATAGACTGACGAGTTTCAGAAGAAACAAAGAACTTTCTGGACATTTTGAGCCTGTAATCAAACCCACAAATGCTAATGCTCCAGATAGAGTGATGGTTGCTGATAATGGGCCTCTGTAAATGAATGCACATATTTCATTAAAAATCAGCTGTTTCCAGCTACAATAGTCATTTACAACATTATCAATGTCTACACTGTATTTCTCATCAATTTGATGTTATTTTAATAGACAAAAAAAAATATATATATATATATATATACTGCTCCAAAAAATAAAGGGAACACTTAAACAACACAATGTAACTCCAAGTCAATCCCACTTCTGTGAAATCAAACTGTCCACTTAGGAAGCAACACTGATTGACAATAAATTTCACATGCTGTTGTGCAAATGGAATAGACAAAAGGTGGAAATTATAGGCAATTAGCAAGACACCCCCAATAAAGGAGTGGTTCTGCAGGTGGTGACCACAGACCACTTCTCAGTTCCTATGCTTCCTGGCTGATGTTTTGGTCACTTTTGAATGCTGGCGGTGCTTTCACTCTAGTGGTAGCATGAGACGGAGTCTACAACCCACACAAGTGGCTCAGGTAGTGCAGTTCATCCAGGATGGCACAATGCGAGCTGTGGCAAAAAGGTTTGCTGTGTCTGTCAGCGTAGTGTCCAGAGCACGGAGGCGCTACCAGGAGACAGGCCAGTACATCAGGAGACGTGGAGGAGGGCAACAACCCAGCAGCAGGGCCGCTACCTCCGCCTTTGTGCAAGGAGGAGCACTGCCAGAGCCCTGCAAAATGACCCCCAGCAGGCCACAAATGTGCATGTGGTGTCCTTTTGTGTGTGTGTGTGTGTATATATGTGTGTGTATATATACACACACACACACACAAAAAAGGACACCCTTTCAATGAGTGGATTTGGCTATTTCAGCCACACCCGTTGCATCAAATTGAGCACACCGCCATGCAATCTCCATAGACGAACATTGGCAGTAGAATGACCTTACTGAAGAGCTCACTGACTTTCAATGTGGCACCGTCATAGGATGACACCTTTCCAACAAGTCAGTTCATCACATTTCTGCCCTGCTAGAGCTGCCCGGTCAACTGTAAGTGTTGTTATTGTTAAGTGGAAACGTTGAGAAGCAACAACGGCTCAGCTACAAAGTGGTAGGCCACACAAGCTCACAGAATGGGACCGGCGAGTGTTGAAACGCACGGCACGTAAAAATCGTCTGTCCTTGGTTGCAACACTCACAACAGAGTTCCAAACGGCCTCTGGAAAAACATCAGCACAAGAACTGTTCATCGGGAGCTTCATGAAATGGGTTTCCATGGCCAAGCAGCCGCACACAAGCCTAAGATCACAATATGCAATGCCAATCGTCGGCTGGAGTAGCGTAAGGCTCGTCGCAATTGGACTCTGGAGCAGTGGAAACGCAGTCTCTGTAGTGGTGAATCACGCTTCACCCTCTGACAGTTCGACGGACGAATTCTGGTTTGGCGGAATCCAGGAGAATGCTACCTGACCGAATGCATAGTGCCAACTGTAAAGTTTGGTTAAATGGTCTGGGGTTTTTCATGGTTCAGACTAGGCCTCTTAGTTCCAGTGAAGGGAAATCTTAACGCTACAGCATACAATTACATTCTAGACAATTCTGTGCTTCCAACTTTGTAGCAACAGTTTGGGGAAGGCCCTTTCCTGTTTCAGCATGACAATGCCCCTGTGCACAAAGCGAGATCCATACAGAAATGGCTTGTTGAGATCGGTGTGGAAGAACTTCACTGGCTTCAACCCCATCGAACACCTTTGTGATGAATTGGAACAACGACTGCGAGCCAGGCCTAATCGCCCAGCATCAGTGCCCGACCTCACTAATGCTCTTGTGGCTGAATGGAAGCAAGTCCCTGCAGCAATGTTCCAACATCTAGTGGAAAGCCTTCCCAGAAGAGTGGAGCAGCAAAGGGACGACCAACTCCACACTTGGGGGGAGCAAATCAAATCACCCACGGGCCGAATTTAGCCTAATGAGGAACCCTGCATTGAGAGAAGAGTCCCTTAAGACTCAGAACACAGGCATGAAGAACGGCCCTGATCATTTAATCATCCCCTCCAGCACAGCACTGCTCTCTAGAGGATAAACTCAACACACACAAAACGCTAGGATCCCACAGGGGAACAAAGACAGTGCTTTCTTTCATCCATGAACAGAGCCCTCATCGGGGATGTACAGTTAAAACCATAAACAACAAACTAACATAGAACAAAACCACTCAGAGAATGATCATCAGAGAGTCAGATGATGCTAAATCACATGCCACTTAAACACAATACTTTGAAGTTGGATTGACATCTCCCCTGTGTTACTACTTAAGTAGTCCTGTAGCCTTGCTGTCTTACCCTGCTAATTAGCGAAAGAGTCTTACTCTCAGGCTGGTATCTGAGCAGAGAGATGCTCTTCATGACGTCAGCTGCCACGATAAAGTTCTTGATGCTAAACATCTGGTGGATGTAAAGCTGGGTGTCGATGAAGGCCATGCCTGTCAGGTCGTTGTCCTTCAGACTCCACAAAAAGATCTAGACAGAGAGAGGAATAGACAGATGCATCGATCACAACCAGGACTTTGTCAGAGGGTAACAGGAGAGATTGTTGAAGTACTGTACTTGTGCTCCTTAAAAGGCCTTTCTGACCAGTTCTTATAATAAATGGCTAATTCAATATCAAAAATACACTCAAGTGCAACATGTTGGCCACACAATGAAAACAATGTCAATCGGAACAGAATTATATTGAGAGGTGAGTGGAAAATACATCTAGATTGGGATATCTGTAGCGGTATAGTCAGAGATGGGTCTGTCACCTTCTGTCCGATGGCAGAGACTAGGTATCCGCTGCAGTGACACAGAGCTGTGACCGGTCCCTTCTGCTCCTTCTCATACAGAACCTTGAATTTGTTCTTCGTCAGGGGCTGACCAGGTTCCGGGACCACCTCAATCACATCCAGGATCAGGATCTGGACAACAGTAGAGAGAGAAATAAGTCCACACTAAAATCAACATCATGATTTCAAAAGGCATCATCTGTCTGTCGGACTCCGTAATAGGTCCTGAGTTTCCTGACTAGGACAAACTCTGGACCCTACTTTAGACTATAACTTACAGCACATAACTAGGGCCCAAAAGATATTCCTGGCTCTAGTTAGTAGTCAGAGTAGTGTTGGTGACTCACCCGGCCCCTACAGGTGACCTCCTCCCCCTGCATGAGACAAGTACCAGCAGCTATGTATCCCTTCAGCCCAGACACCGTCTCTTGACTCCTCAACGCCACAGTCTTCATACACGTCACATGTTCCCACTCATCCAGGTCAATTCTGACCAATATCAGAGAGAGGGAGGTCAGAACAGACACCCACTAATACGCCCTAGATGTTAAATATAAAAGATATCTATATCAATATGCATCAGCTCTATAATGAACATCCCTCAGGTTAGAGGCCACGCTGCAGTAGCTACAGTTGTTACCGTGTGTTAGGGATGGCCTCCCAACTGACAGGAGATATGAGCTGAATGGAGAAATTCTCCTGCTGAGGAGGAATGTAGCGCTCGTCTGAAGAGACACACAACACAAAGGAATTTTAATGGCGAAAGAATGAGCGAAGTATTAAACCAGTGAGAAAGTGATGTGCACGTCATGGAGACTAATGCATATACTGGTCCCACCTCTGTCTATGGTCTCAAACTCCTTCTCCTCTCCGGTCATTCTGGGGATGCGAGTGCAGGGGTCCTTCACGCTGGTGCACACTGCATACACCTTGGACTCCACATGGTAGGACACATAGTGAACGGTGCACCTCAGAGGAATCTTCCTGACTGGCCAGGGGGCGTCATACGACAGGTACGTGGGTAGAACACTGATCCTCAGCTCGCCCTGCTTGTTGAAGTAGAGGAAGCCTTTGGGGCAGTTGATGTTGTGGAAGGGGGAGAAGGACTCGATTGGTCCGTCGATTGTCATGGGGTGGAGCCTCAACGCCCCCCGTGATGTCACCAGCATCCAGTGAGGGGAGGGGCCACAGATGAACACCTGACACACAAACAAGGAAACATTGAGAACCTACAGAACTACAGTATAGATATATTAAGTTTGTGTGGACAGCAGTACCTCTCCTTCAAGATGTATCCGGCAGGGAACCTGAGTATCTAAAAGCGTACCCCTCGTTACCCATGATGTAGATATAGTCCTGTAGGAGAATAACCTCTTACCCCAGAGTAACCAGAGATGTCCTCAAAGTATCTGAACCTGGCCACACGACCTTTGACCACCGCTGGCCCCTCCTCGCTAGGACCAGCCTGACCTTCAGCCTTCTTATCTTTCTTCACCTTCGACTTCTTCTCCCGGAAGTTGATGTTGTGGGGCATCTGAGAAGAGACAGGAGAACAGTTGGAAGACATAAATGATCAGTGTTGAATGGGCATTTTAAGACTGGTTTCCTAGACACAGATTAAGCTTAGTCCTAAAAAGTTGACTAAACTTTGCTTGTCCAATGGCCTTGCTCTTCTTACCTTCTTGAAGCGAACCTTCAGGTTGCTCTGAGCCTGCTGCTGGTCATATGGGAATGCTTCATAGATCAGAAGCTCCTGTTCAACATGGACCTGGGAAAGAAACGCAACATTAAACCTCAGATCTATCTAAAGCAATTTCCCAAATTGAGATCAATGAAGTACCACTGCTACATATTCTGGTGTTTTCATTCTACTTTAATACCTGTACTGAAAACTCACCAGGAGGTAGGGTCTGCAGTGGTTGTTGCCCAGCGACACCAGGGCCACTTCTTTGACCAATGGGATCTCTCCCTGTCGCGTCACTTCCTCCTTTTTCCCCTCCCCCTGGGCTGCTGATTGGCCGGCGGAGCTGTCAACCAACACTCTCTGGCCAACAGGGAAGTTCTTGACCAGGAACACCAGTCTCCAGTCAGGTAGCTGGTAGATCTAGAGAACAGGAGGACGTCATTTTACTATTAGCTCTGTCCTGTAGAAAATGTTCACCTGTCGGTTGTGGCGACACTCGTTGCTATGGCCACTGAGTTCTTGTGAATTTCTGAACATAAGTTTAAAGTCCCCGGGGTTTATTCAACCTCTAAAATGGCACCATAGTTTAAATGTTGGCATTAAACAGTATTAGAATTGTAACAGCTATGTAAATTAAGTCAACTAAACGATTATGATACAATACAAAAAGTGTATTGATACAGCTACTACTAAAATTGTGCTGATAAAATAGAGACATTGATCCTAACCTCCATGACGCCGTTCTCGCGGACCATCATGCACCAGTGTGTAGGTTCAGCTCGTCCCGACCTCCCCTCGGACCCCCCACCCAGGGCCCCAGAGGGGTGGTAGCCGGGGTGGGACTCGTCCTTGGTGGGGGTGATGCCTGCTGGGTTACAGTCTCCATATAACATCTCCTCCTCATCATCCACTGTGTTACTAAAGAGGAGACATGGAAGTGAGAGCTGTACTAATAAACTCTGAGGTGAGACAGTGCTTCCACTGTCTAAAGAAATGAGGTGCAGCCCAAAAACGTAGTGTCCACGGGGACAGCTGGCATATCTTTCATTCTTCAGTTCAAAACAATCTACTTTATTCAAAAACATCCTGCCTGAGGTCCTATATGATTGGCTCTTACCTGAGATCCTGCATGATGGTCTCAGTTTCTGATTGGCTCTTGAGCATGGTGTCTTGATCCTTGGTGTGACAGGTCTGCTTGTTCTCTGTGGTGAACATCCCGCTGACGTCACGGAACGTACACAGCGTAATCACTCGGGGTTGCTGCACGGGGAGACAGAGAGAGTCACCGGTCTGAGAATCTTATTTTTTCACTCATCCATCGGGTTGTAATACTGCCTGGCTTAGTTGTACAGTACAGGATATAACCGTGACTCACAGCAGCTATCTGTGGTTTCTGCAGGGCCAGCCGGTGGGTCTTGCCCATGTAGGAGTCGGTCTTCAGGACGAACATGGTGACCACTCCGTCTGCCGTCATGATGACCACATAGGGGTCCGCTACGGAGCACTGCACTATGGGAGAACCCAGGTCCACCGGGATGAAGTGCAACTGGGTCACTGGAAGGAACGTCAATCAATTAAATGTATTTCTGAAACCATTTTTACAGCAACAGTTGTCACAAAGTGCTTTCCAGTCAGTGAAAGAGTACAAGTGAGAGGTAGGGACACAGAGTATTAGGGATTATTTGATTGAAAGATGGATAGATCTCTCTACCTCCTTCCAGTAGCCGTATGCCCATGGGGGAGACCTGGATGATGTATTTGTTGTCTCCGATGTTCCCAGCAAACACAGTGGGCCCCTGGGTGGCGAAACCACTGGTGTCCAGCTCCATGATCTCCTGGCCCGTCTGCAGTATCTAGAGGACCACACAGGAGGGGTTCCAGTTACCTTCAATAGACCTCAATCATTACCCTTAATCAACATCACAGACTCAATCTAAACATGCTGGGAAAAAGCTCCCTTTCAGACTGCTGTGTAGAGCGGAGTGTGTCTAGGGGTGCAGTGTGTACTGTACTGTGTAGAGGTGAGGTGAGAGGTGTACCATGGTGGAGTCCTCTCTGCTGAGAATCAGGAAGCCATGTTTTTTCTTGTCGCCCTCCACTGGCGCAAGCTCCGGCTTCTCCTCCGCCTCCTCCTCCTCCTCCTCCTCCTCAGGGGTCTCACCCTCTTCCTCCGTCGCCGGAGGCTTGTCTTTCTTCTTGCTTTTCTCCTTCATCTCATTGGAGATGACAGTCCACATGTCATGGCAACCTGGCAGCTCAAAGGTGGTGACCACCTGGGGACGGATGCTCCTCTGGAAGGGGCCACACAAAACAGTCATCAATAGTCGCAGAACAATGGCCAGAGGGAAAAACTGAATCATCAACTCTCATAGCTGACTCTGAAAATAGCAGCTCTTCACATTGTTTTCTGGCAGCTACTTCTAACGCGCCACGAACAATCAGTGGTCTTTCTCTGTAGCACCGTCACTGAACCTGAGGTAGATAGGCCTCGCCACCACAGGTCTCAGTGCAGCCACACACATGCTCAGAAATACAGAGACCGGTTGAGGAGAGTATTTACCTGAAGCACGGACAGACCCCCGTTCTTCCCAAAGCCAGAACACACCACTATCTCCAGGTCAGGCTCTGGGTTGGTCTGGAACTGTGAACACAGAAACACCAGAGACAGGGCTTAGTGCATCTTACAGTTAGCATAGCAAGGTCTTGAGAAAATAACTTGGTACAGGTATTGGATATTAAATCAGTGCTTTCACAAATACAACACAACCATGATGGACATCATGACTGGAGGATAGTAACCTCTTTTGTGAATTAAAAGTACCTCTTCGGAGAGGAAGGCTGGCTCCCCCATGGACGCACCAGCACATGGTCCGATGTTCAATATGCTGTCACACACCTGGAGGCAAATATAGGAAAACCATATTGTAAAGACTGCAATAATCAAGACTAGAATATGAATAATAAACTGATAAATATTATACTGGGGTAACAAGGGGTCCTACCTCAAAGGAGTAGGTGGCCAACTGAGTGCCAGACGCCACTTCGCTCCCGTACACCTCAATTTCATCCACCTCATCAGGCAGTTGGTTCTTACCAGCTGGATAGAGGACATGGGAGGAAACACATTATTTATAAAAAATAAAAACATTATTATGGGTGACCATATCACCTCAGTTAGTTCCAAACATATGTAAAGGGTAATATGCAAGACACAACCAAGACATTGTAATACAAAGCCTAGTGGTTAGAGTGTTGGGACAGTAACCGAAAGGTTGCTAGATCGAATCCCCGAGCTGACAAGGTAAAAATCTGTCGTTCTGCCCCTGAACAAAGCAGTTAAACCCACTGTTCCTAGGCCGTCATTGCAAATAAGAATTTGTTCTTAACTGACTTGCCTAGTTAAATAAATAAAATACAACAACTGTCCAAATACCTGTCAAGTTGGTAGAGGAATCAATTCTCTTCTTTTTACTGGGAGGTTCCTCCTGGAATGATCAAATTCAAGTTAATTCTGCAATTTATATCAGAATACAGACATAGAAATGTGTATCAGCAACTCATTTAGCATTTCTATTTACAAAATGGACACTGGGACGGTAGGTAGCCTAGCGGTTAGATCATTGGACCAGCAACTGAAAGGACACTGGCTTGAACACCCGTGCCGGATTCTTTTTTCTTTATCTGTTGATGTGCCCTTAAGCAAAGCACTTAACCCTAATTTGATCCAGGGCCACTGTACTACAATGGCTGACCCTGTAAAACAACACATTTCACTGCACCTATCCAGTGTGTGTGACAATAAAACATATTTTTTCAGGGGTGAACTATAATATGTGACATCACATTAAGTGGCATATTTCCACGTCTTTGACTAGCAGATCAGTCACAACAGCAGCTGAAGTGCTAAAAATCTGTTAATACGTGGAACACGAGAACAGAAGAAGGGCAGCGACCGCTACTTGTTTTTGAAACATCCTCTTTTGGCGACATTTACAACTGGCTACATTTTGAAGCTCAATTTGATCAACTTTGCCTTGACTAGAATCTATAAATCTATGGAATCTTTACAGAATCACTCACAGCAATATGCCACAGGGTCCAGACTGAGGAGAATATCTACATAGGAACTAAAATCAAACCAACTCACCTGCTTCTCCTCATCGGTCTCCTCGTCCTTCTCTTTGTCCTCCTCCGCTGGTGGTTTCTCTGGATTCTCCTGGTACTTCTCTGTGTATTTCAGCAAGAGGCTGTTTCCCAGCCGGGACCCCAGGAACAGATACCCAGGCTCCATGGTCATCATCTGGGGAGGAGAAGAGACAGGGGCGAAGAGGAGGAGGAGAAGAGACAGGGGCGAGAAGAAGAGACAGGGGCGAAGAGGAGGAGGAGAAGAGACAGGGGCGAAGAGGAGGAGGAGAAGAGACAGGGGCGAAGAGGAGGAGGAGAAGAGACAGGGGCGAAGAGGAGGAGGAGAAGAGACAGGGGCGAAGAGGAGGAGGAGAAGAGACAGGGGCGAAGAGGAGGAGGAGAAGAGACAGGGGCGAGGAGGAGGAGGAGAAGAGACAGGGGCGAAGAGGAGGAGGAGAAGAGACAGGGGCGAGGAGGATGAGAAGAGACAGGGGCGAGGAGGAGGAGGAGGATGAGAGACAGGGGCGAGGAGAGGGAGAAGAGACAGGGGCGAGGAGAGGGAGAAGAGACAGGGGCGAGGAGAGGGAGAAGAGACAGGGGCGAGGAGAGGGAGAAGAGACAGGGGCGAGGAGAGGGAGAAGAGACAGGGGCGAGGAGAGGGAGAAGAGACAGGGGCGAGGAGAGGGAGAAGAGACAGGGGCGAGGAGAGGGAGAAGAGACAGGGGCGAGGAGAGGGAGAAGAGACAGGGGCGAGGAGAGGGAGAAGAGACAGGGGCGAGGAGAGGGAGAAGAGACAGGGGCGAGGAGAGGGAGAAGAGACAGGGGCGAGGAGAGGGAGAAGAGACAGGGGCGAGGAGAGGGAGAAGAGACAGGGGCGAGGAGAGGGAGAAGAGACAGGGGCGAGGAGAGGGAGAAGAGACAGGGGCGAGGAGAGGGAGAAGAGACAGGGGCGAGGAGGAGGGGAGAAGAGACAGGGGCGAAGAGGAGGAGGAGGAGAGACAGGGGCGAAGAGGAGGAGGAGGAGAGACAGGGGCGAAGAGAAGAGACAGGGGCGAGGAGGAGGAGAGACAGGGGCGAAGAGGAGGAGGAGAAGAGACAGGGCCGAGGAGAAGAGACAGGGCCGAGGAGGAGGAGAAGAGACAGGGCCGAGGAGGAGGAGGAGGAGAGACAGGGGCGAGGAGGAGGAGGAGGAGAGACAGGGGCGAAGAGAAGAGACAGGGGCGAAGAGAAGAGACAGGGGCGAAGAGAAGAGACAGGGGCGAAGAGAAGAGACAGGGGCGAAGAGAAGAGACAGGGGCGAAGAGAAGAGACAGGGGCGAGGAGGAGGAGAAGAGACAGGGGCGAGGAGGAGGAGAAGAGACAGGGGCGAGGAGGAGGAGAAGAGACAGGGGCGAGGAGGAGGAGAAGAGACAGGGGCGAGGAGGATGGGACAGGGGCGAGGAGGAGGGGAGAAGGGACAGGGGCGAGGAGGAGGGGAGAAGAGACAGGGGCGAGGAGGAGGGGAGAAGAGACGGGCGAGGAGGAGGGGAGAAGAGACGGGCGAGGAGGAGGGGAGAAGAGACAGGGGCGAGGAGGAGGGGAGAAGAGACAGGGGCGAGGAGGAGGGGAGAAGAGACAGGGGCGAGGAGGAGGAGAAGAGACAGGGGCGAGGAGGAGGAGAAGAGACAGGGGCGAGGAGAGGGAGAAGAGACAGGGGCGAGGAGGAGGAGAAGAGACAGGGGCGAAGAGGAGGAGAGAAGAGACAGGGGCGAAGAGGAGGAGGAGGAGAGACAGGGGCGAAGAGAAGAGACAGGGGCGAGGAGAAGAGACAGGGGCGAGGAGAGGGAGAAGAGACAGGGGCGAGGAGAGGGAGAAGAGACAGGGGCGAGGAGAGGGAGAAGAGACAGGGGCGAGGAGAGGGAGAAGAGACAGGGGCGAGGAGGAGGAGAAGAGACAGGGGCGAGGAGGAGGAGAAGAGACAGGGGCGAGGAGGAGGAGAAGAGACAGGGGCGAAGAGGTGGAGGAGAGACAGGGGCGAAGAGGAGGAGGAGGAGAGACAGGGGCGAAGAGGAGGAGGAGGAGAGACAGGGGCGAAGAGGAGGAGGAGGAGAGACAGGGGCGAAGAGGAGGAGGAGGAGAGACAGGGGCGAGGAGGAGAAGAGACAGGGGCGAGGAGGAGGAGAAGAGACAGGGGTGAGAGGTGGGAAACCTCTATAGTTCCACAGCTCCTCTATGACCAGTTCATTCTTGGCCAACCATTGGCAGCAGACTGAGAACATCACTGCACTGCATTCTTCACACCTAAGTGAGTCTGTGTGTGTGTGTATACCCCCCCTTCTATGCCAACAACTCTCTCTCTCTTCCCAGCTACTGTATCCTACTTACACATGTGGTGAGGACGCTGGCAGCAGCCTTGTCAAAGTGGAAGGCCCGGACACTTCTCATGCCATCAGTGATCAGGGTCAACACATAGCTGAGGAGAGAAGACAGGCACAGTCAAAGCATGACTCTTACAAGGTTATGAAAAAATACAATGCCATTCTAGCTGTTGCTACACAATGCAGTTATTGCTACTATGCCACACCAATTTGAGGGCACAAAAAAATTGCTTTAACACTGTCTAATAAAGCAGTTATGGCTAATAAATATACACTGAACAAAAATATAAAAAACGCAACATGTAAAGTGTTGGTCCCATGTTTCATGAACTGAAATAAAAGATCCCAGAAATGTTCCATATGCACAAAAAGCTTATTTCTCTCAAATTGTGCACAAATGTGTTTTCATCCCTGTTAGTGAACATTTCTCCTTTGCCAAGAAGCTGATTAAACAACATGATCATTACACAGGTGCCTTGTGCTGAGGACAATAAAAGGCCACTCTAAAATGTGCAGTTTTGTCACACAACAGGGCCTAATTTATTTATTTGAAATGACTAATTTCCTTATATGAACTGCAACTCAGTAAAACCTTTGAAATTGTTGCATGTTGTGTACATTTTTTTGTTCAGTATACATAGCTAATAAATTCCATCACAACTGTTGTGGGCTCTATTCCATCACAACTGTTGTGGGCTCTACTCACATCTCTCCTCCCATTAGAGAGATGACCATCTTATCAGAACCGATGAAGGTGGACTGGGAACAATCTAGTGTGATGTTCACCTCCTCCTGTATACCTGAAACACCAACACACACGATTTATCAGCCTTATTAGAATACATAAATGGCTATTACATGCTTACAACATGTTATAAAACTTTATATCTGCAGGTATATTGCAGTGTAAGTGTTACCAAATTACTTCCCTAGGCATGGTATAAATGTCTTAGGAATATTAAATAGGCTTAGTGGCTTTCTTTTCTACATGCAGGGTGAGCTTGAGAACACTGATGTATGTGTGCTATTGTCCTCAGTCAGTACTTACGCAGGGGGAAGGCGGTGGTCCCAGTGGTCTGTGTGTTGAGTGACACTCCATATGGAGGAACACTCTGGTTGAGGTATAAAAGGGAGTTGACAGCAAACACCACCACACCACCTAGAAACAACGGGAATAAATTCACATTCTGAGTCATGATATGATCTAGAAACTGATCATACAAGTCTCTTCATATGTAACTCAGAATATAAGAACCCATAAATGGAGTGAGTGATTACCAATGGGCTTGGGCACAGCCATGACCTGTGTGCAGTCAAAGGGCAGGTTGCTGAGGGACCAGATAACAGGGTGAACCTTCTGCATGATGTTGAGAGAGATGGCTACGATACTGCAGGTGTCCTGTCTCACTGCTACACGCCTGGAGGAGGAGGACATGGTCAGACTAGAGCTGCACACCACAATATTACCAGTCATAAACAGGTCTGAACAAGACATGACTAAGTTCCTAGCCTTCTTCCTGTTAACTCATCAGCAGACTTTTGTTTAGGGGGGCAGTCTCAGACAGACAGACGGAACAGAGACGAGGACAGGTGCCGTTGTGGTGTACTGACCCAGGCCACGTCTGGTTGGGCTCATACAGGATGAGCAGTGTGGGTTCATAGTAACCGTGGAGGAACTTCATATCGACAATGTTCAGAAGCTTCTCATCCAGCTCACGGACATCGATGATGTAGCTGGGAAGAAAGCTGGACTTGGGCCTTAAATCAGTGGTAAAATAAAACATGAGTCAAGATGACTGATAAGAAATCATAAAATGCAAAACCCCTCAAAGAACAGTTACTACAACTCTAGAGTGCATTCTATGGGTATCCTAAATATCACAACGAGGTGCTATGATTTTAGGATTCTCTGGAAAAACAGTGTCAAATGTTACTGAGTGGTCTATCCTAACTAAATAAATCAAATGATGAAATGAAATATGTCTACATACCCTTCCACTACTCCCTCCTGTTCATCAGTAAGTGTGTCCTTTCTGAATGGCAGCACCACCAGCTGGGTGCCATACACCAGCATCACAGCACAGCGGTTCTCTGGGTCCACACGGACCATGGGGATGTGCAGGTTCTGGACAAACCCATCCTAGAGATAGAACAATTATGGAATAAGATACAACTTTTTCATATATGCTCATCTTAATAGTAATTTGCAGATAATGTATTTGAATGTTTTTCAAGCACAGTTAATTTCCTCTTACCCTCAGTTCTGGCTCCTCAAAGAAGTGAAGCGAGAGAGTCTTCAGATCATGTGTTCCTGGATCATACTCCACCACTGACAGCTGGAGTAAACAAAACCAGGACACTGTAAACAGCAGTCAGAGACATTTTCTAGGACAGGTTGCTTGCACCTACTACGTGTAGCTACTGCCACATGGTAATTGATAACATTGAAATGTAAAGAATAAGTAGGCTAAAGAAACCTGGAAAATTAAAGCTGTGAGTTCAGGATTAGTAAAACAATCAATCTAGATGTCTCAGGTACCTTAGCATCTTTGAAGCTGAGCAGGAGAGCATCTCTGCTGGCTCCTACCAGCTGAACAGAGGCCATGGACATGACGTTACCGAACAGGGAGAAACAAGCCACCTGCTCAAGCTTCTCCTTACGACTCTTGACATCTGCAGAGAACAAGGAAAAGATCAAGAACGTGTCAAAGAAGAAATCCGATGTCAGAGACAGTCTGTCAGAGACTAATGTTGGCACGTGCATGTCTGAGGAAGGCTGACAACATAATAATAGCATACAGTGTGGTTCACTAGTCTCTCTAGAGTCTACAGACAGGTTGCCTCCGACAATGTTACCAATGTTCCAACATAGTATGGTGCTTTTGCCCCGGTCTGGGATTAGCTGCTCATTCACCAGAATGTTGCTAGATTGCAAGCCAGTTTTGGACATACCTGGTGATTTGTCTGTCTTTGAAGCGTTCTGAAATATGAAGACAAAGATGTAAATAAATAAACTGGATGTCATGAAGGAAAAAACATACTCCCCACGACCGGTAGCTACAATTTATTTATCTGATTGTACTTTTGATCAGTGATTGAGGGACGAAAGACGACCACGGCTAAAAGCTACTTTACCTCCACATCGTGAATGACCCTGTAGACGTAAAGCTGAGATGTTCCAGCGACGACCAGGTTCTTCTCCTCGTTGGAGATGAAGTTGCAGTAGACAGAAAACTCGATGGCTGTGGGGGAGTGGGCTTGGCGGTACACGGCATACATCCTGCAAGCAGCACACCCTAAGTACCTTAATTACGTTACAGCAGAGTTAATAGCTACATATAAATCTGAAAACGCATTATATTAGAAGACACGTCTAAGGATATTGCACCAGTACTACTTAGTTAGATTTTTTTTAAATCAAAGTTAGCTAACACGTTGCACACTGTAGCTAAACATATTGGTGTCAGGCTTAAATACAATCCAGGGTTGATTGTTAGCAAGCTAGCTAGCTGGTCAATTATGTTTTAGCTGGCTCGCCTGTCTGCGAACGTTACTTGCCTGGCTCGTTGCGGAACGAAGCAAATTTTATTTTATTTGGGAGAATACTAGTTACACTATTTTTCCATTTAGTTGGGTAGCTAGCTAAAGAGCTTTAAAATAACGTTAGCTAGCTAGTTGGCATAGCCGTTTGGCTCACTTGCCAATGGTCCACTAGCGTCGGTTAGCTTGCTAGCTAACGTGCTTCAAGCAGGTGTTCAAATTGATCACATAAACCTACCTATTACGAACAAGCTACGATAGTTTCCAGTTTGGATCTTGCCTTTCTCACTTTTATTACAGCATAATTCAGGTCACAAAAATAGTGTGGTTAATTAATGACTGTAGCTATACATTTATTAAAGGCTGAAATGATTTTCATTCAAACATTTCCCAGGCTGCCATTCGACCCAAAATGCGCAGCTAAACTGAATTCGTCAAGAAAAAGCAACCAGGCAATAATAGTTCCTATCTTCATTGAATGAATATGTGTACAATTCAAATCTCACTCATGTTGCAGTTGTGTGTACACAAAAATAAATAAAACAGACAGGACAAGAGTTTAATTGAACATAAATCAAATTAACGCCACCTTTAAACGCAAAGTAAATGTAAAGGACAAACAGGCTATCTTTCCCTCAGATGGAATAGAATAAATATAAAAGGCAACATAATAAGTAAAGTCAATGTTTGGCTCTGCAAGACACATTACCAGTTAAATGCATTTATACAACCGTGGGGTCTAATCCTGACTGCTGATTGGTTAAAAACGCATTCGACAGGTAAAATTCCATGTAATACCATTGGAGGGTCGTTATGCGTTTCATTGATTATAAAGATCAAACTAAACAATTAAATATACGGTTGTAGTCGAGAACATTGCATTTGGCTAATTCGTGATTCAATTGCACTGTGAATGAATGGCTATATTGTCTCATAAATAAAACAGCAGCGGCGTAAACAAGTTAGAGAAACTAAATTAAGATGCATGATTAAAGAAACACAATGCACAGTATTTTTCAAATAGAATTCCCATGAATCCTCTTCCCAATAGGGAAAAATGTAAAAACACTATGCCGAAACAGAGTTAGTGCATTTTTTGGATATTAATCCCACTCCTTCCTTCCCTCAGCGATTAATCTTCTGACATGTGATGAGATACTCAGGGTAGGCCTGTGTGTCGTTGAAGATAACAAACAGAGAGGGGTTGTCCATCTTATCCGCCACGCTGTCGTATCTGAGGGGTATCTCAGAGCTCTCCTTCAGAGGAGCAGCCTTCATGGAGTGACTGCCCTGAGTGAAGTCCCCAGTAAGCACCTTGGTCACAAACACAAACTTGTGTCCGTCTGCGTTGGGGGGAGAATACTGATCCTGGACAGACAGGGCCGAGTTCACAGCAAAGTAGACCCCCTGTCCATACACAGTGGCTGCAAAGAGAAACCAAAACAAGAGAATAAATTATTACAGAAAGAGATACAACAGGCCAAATTAGTACAAAGTATAACCCTTGACCGTAGACGATGGCTGCAGAGAGACCAGGATATACAAGAGGCCACATTATTA
Source organism: Salvelinus fontinalis (assembly GCF_029448725.1). Classification (NCBI taxonomy): domain Eukaryota; kingdom Metazoa; phylum Chordata; class Actinopteri; order Salmoniformes; family Salmonidae; genus Salvelinus; species Salvelinus fontinalis. Next base: position 31,752,897 of record NC_074696.1, on the reverse strand, counting down.
CAAGTCTACATGAAAATAATGCTAAAATGAAGTGAAATTTTAAAAAAGCTGATGAACTACTGTGAGACACACAAAAAAACAATCATTAGAAAAGCCTTACCATTCTTTCCACAGAAGCTTCTGTTGAAGCCATGAACGCAGATCTCTTTCACACTGGTCTCACTTGTGCCGTGGTATAGCGTCCGCTCCACTTCTGGGTCATTGGCACTCTGATTTATACTAGCCTTCTTCAATCTATACTGGTTGTAAAGGAGCCTATTCATCAGCTTCTCAACCTGGGAAATGCGATTAACAGAGGAATGGCTTCTGACGTCACTGATACAATACGAAGTTAATGGTTAGTTGCTGTTGACATCGATAGATCCTACATACCTTAATGATTTTGATTCTGTTGTGGTACTCATGTATGGAGTCGTAGAAGTCTTTCACAACATCCTGGAACTCATCAGAATCCTCGTTCACTCTGGACGTTTCAGGCAGGTTGGACAGTAGACTGTAGTTCTCATCTGAAAAACAGTGCAACATATTGTCGCAATATAAGTGCAATATAGCATGACGGAAAACGGTGCAACATATTAAATAGCTTTGTTAAGATAACAGGGATATTGTGTCAGTAATTAAATAGCATCTCACAAATCTAATTCTTATTTACCAAAAAATAAATAACATAAGAATAAGCTCATATACACTATTTGCAAAGTTCTCTTTACCTTGTATATCTGAGTACAAGTCTTCTGAGCTCAGCATCTTCCTGGAGATGGTTACTGACTTCCCAGAAGCCACGTTGTACTCTTGCATCTTCTCAAAGTTGATGATGTGCGGCAGGTTGTTGAGCAGGATGTCGATCTTTTTCTGCCTCATCTTCCAGGCGTTCTCCATAAACACTGTCACCTCCGGAGTGTACGCGGTCTTCGTCCCTGGCGACGCTGGGTCGTGCCACAGCCATTGCACCGTCCGCAGGATGTCAGCGTCTGACGTCGTTGTGGATATCCTCCTCAGCAGGAGCTTCATGTCCGGCATCGCCCCGGTAACAAAGTCTTTGAACCCGGAGATGGTTGCCGTGGTTCCCTGGATGGTGACCTCCACGGCATGTTTCCTCTTGATGAGGTCCAGACACCTCCTGATTGGTTGATTGATTACATTTTTTTGTAAATGTTAAAAAAATGTGCTTGCGGGCACCAATATTGCAAATTCCATATGATATCTTTTAATATTGATATGAGCAAGGCATATCGTAATCTAGGTTTATTCTTAACCTACACCATTCTGTAAAATGAATACTGTACATGACTGTTCCTGCAGGCATAAAACAGATCTTTTCACAGGCTCTTGAGTAACCATAGTTAATTGCCTGCTGATGGGCCATCAACTGTGAATGGGCTTCCCCTTGTATTCAAACCAGTTACATAGGTTTATACCATCAGAACACACCTGTCCCAATGGGCAATCCGCAAGCAGTTGTCTGGACTTCAAACAAAAGTAAACATTTCACAACGTATTTTCTATGAACCGATATGATATTGAATGGAAAAAATGCAACTGACATCGATATAGATTTTCCATATCGGTGCACATTACTATAAAAAAAACACACAGTGTACACACAGACATACACACGTACCTGTGGTACTGAGACAGGCTCCTCAGGCTGCGGTGCTCTAGCTTCTCCTCATGCTTTCTCAGGGTGACCTTCTTGTTCAGGGCAATGTCCACTCTGATCAAGTCACAACTGTAGCCAGCGAACACAAAGATTGTTGCCGTGTTGGCTGACTGGATGGCCTCCTGCAGAGACACCTGGACAGCCTGATCGAGGTGTGAGCCAGCAGCAGGGAGGGAAGAGGTAGCCATGGCACCATCGTCACCATCATGCCGAGTCATCTTCGTCATCTTCTTGGACAGCTCCAGAACCTTCTGCAGCTCCTCCTCCTCGGTCAGGGACCTCTTTGTGGTTTCCATGGAGTACTGGATGGCCAGGGACATCTGGGCCTCCTCGTCCAGGGTAGAGGAGAGTTGCGTGGCCCAGGACAGCCCTCCGTCCTGGGCAACCAGAGGAGCAAGAGCACCCTCATCATCATTACCCCCTCCCTCCACTAGCAGCTCTGTAGCCTGCTCCTCCATGTCATTGCTGTCTCTGTCTGGGCCCTGGTCGGTGCTGGGGGCAATGGGTTCCCCGGCCGTATACAGATCCTCCTCAATGTCAGTGGTTCTGGTCAGACTAGAGAGGCCAGAGTCCACCATCTCATCTATGGCTGAGAACAGCCTCTTTGCTTCCTCTAGAAGACCTGGGATCAGTACATATGTTTTCAGTGATTGCAAAACAACAATGCCAATAGAATAACTCCCTTCTCTGAAGATTATTCTGGCCACTGTGCTTCCATATGCTCTTCAGGGTCTAGGCTGGGTACAACACTTAAAATTTATGTAAAAATGTTTTTTTCAAATATATGTGATCGCTATGAGAATAATGAAAGTATGTACCTATGTCTGGAGCTGAGAGGTCGTTGGAAGTCTGGTTAGTATGAGTCAGAACTGATGTGGAAGCCTGTAAGGAACCATCTGAGGACCTTCTCTGGAAACTCTGATGGGACGTCATATTCCACGCAGCCTCAAAGATGTCCTGTAGGGAGATCACAAAGCTAGAATACACCAGAGACATACTGTATATAGACATACAGAAATATATAAATACACACACATATATAGTGGACAGAGGAGGCTGGTGGGAGGAGCTATAGGAGGACGGGCTCATTGTAATGGCTGGAATGGAATAAATGGAACGGCGTCAAACATGTGGTTTACCTATACTTGATACAGTTCCGTGAATCCCATTCCAGCATTACAATGAGCCCATCCTCCTATAGCTCCTCCCACCAGCCTCCTATGATCTCTGAACTACACCATTTGCCTAACTATGCTTATCCAAACAATGTAGAAGAACAAGGTCATAGCACAGAAAACAAATTGCATTATACATCCATGTGTAGATGTTCATCATTCGGCAACCTCATTTGTCAAGTGAATTAGTAATGATAGTAAAAGCAGCAATATTAATATTGTCATCATTGGGCCAGCTACCTCGTTCTCCAGGGGTTCCCAGTGCACCTTCTCCATGTTGATGTAGACCTGGAACTTGGCCTGCATCTCCCTGAGGATGCTGGTCCCCTCTCCCTCCTGGATGAGGAACCGTGCCACGCCCGGTTCGTTTACTGTGATGGTTCTGGTCACGATGGACGACACCACGCCCCTCAGAACCTCATCAGCCATTTGACACGCCCCTGCGTTGCCGTGGATCTACCAATCACAGACATGACGAGGATGAAACGCTGTATAAGATCATTATTCACAAAGACATTGGATACCCTTTTCACACTAACCAACCACTAGCCAACCTCAACCGTACTGTTCTGGCTCCGATATTTTATTTTCACATTGTCCTCTCCAGCACGTGTAACCAGGCCAACCCAGTACAGCTCAGCTTGACTCGATTGTGTGAAAAGGGTATGAGAGGATTACTGCATATACTGTGAATTAATTTATATAATGCAAGGGAATGTTTTTATGATATTTCAAAAAGGTAAAACACCTACTCGGAGTCCACAGACGCCACGTGCGTCCAGAGGGAAGATAGACACCTGGTCCATATCAGCCAGTAGCTGATGATGGTGGGTCTGGATGTACTTCAACATGCCTGGCTCCATAGAGATGATAGCCTCTGTTTCAATGGGTGTACTGAGGAACTCAACTATCTTAGCCTGCTTCTCCTCCTCCAACCCTCTCAGAGTCAGGACATCTAGCTGTCCCCTCTCTGACACCTTAGCAGAGCAGAGACCCAGAGACTGGAGGAAGCCAGTCCACTCCTGGGCGTACAGCATACACTCATACTCTCTGTCCACGGGGATACTGAAGTCAGACAGCAAGGTCTTCAGCAAGCTACACGCCTGGCTCACCAAGCTGAAAGACGGAGATGTTACCACAACAACGCAGTCCGACACTGTGTACACGGAAGGCAGTCCCTTGTCCTTCAACGTCTGCAGCAGCTTGTCTTTCACTTCCTGTTTGGCCAGGAAGTGGGCCTTCTCGGGGTCAAAGGTGAGATGAGCCTGGGCCACACCCCCAAGGAACTCCAACATAGCGTTCTTCAGCTGCTCCAGCCCCAGCCGGTCAGACCCGGCCATGTGGACCCCGTCTTCCTTGATCTGGACGCTACAAGCTGGGTGGGCCAGCTGAAGGCTCTGGAGCAGGGGACTGAGCAGGAGCAGCGCAAGTTTCACTGGGTCAGGGACGGGGATGTGGCTCGACATGGCCTCTGGGATCGATGTTAGGTCCTCCATGCCTCCCTGGGCTGCTGTTGCCTGGGACACAGAGTGGGACAGAAGAGGAACCAGGGGCTCAGAGGTAGCCTGATGGGAGGACTGAGAATGGTCACTGGTACTGGCTGCAGGGAGAGAAACAGTCTGCGATTGCCCACCACTGTCTGTCTGCGGTCTGTTCATTGTGTTACTATCGGATGTTCCATTCACAGGGGTCAGGGGAACGGTCAGAGGTGAGGAGGTGTCTTCTGATTGGAGGAAGGAGAAGTAAGGCCTGACCATCAGATCCATCTTTTCGAGTTTGTGTGATTGTTTAAGGACATGTTCCACTGCTGTTAGATGTAATAAGGAAGGGAATAAAACACATTCAACAGCTACATAGAACTTGCATGCTTTATAGCCATCAAACTCAGATCTGGATCTCGAAGCCAGTCTCGAAGCCAAAAATCAGAACAGCTAAAAGAACGCCAAGCACATTTTACAAACTCCAAGAAATATAAAACTGATGAAAGAAAAAAATGTAAAAAATGTTTGGCAATATTACTTCATCGAGAATGCTATTCCCCGAGGACCAGAAATGGTTTACTTGCAGTTTACTTTAGATTTTTAAAATTAATGGATTTCAACGATTGTTAATGCAGTTTCCAAAAAGCAGAAAAACATGTCTATATCTTCATTCTTACAGAAGGAAATCATGTACTGTGCGTATATATACACAAATGATAAGTACAACAGTACATTCTTCCCTTCTTATCAGGGACTGATTTAGACCTGGGATACCAGGTGGGTGAAATTAATTATCAGGTAGAAGAGAGAACCAGCAGTACTCCAGACCCTCATGGTAGGATTTGAACACCCCTTCTTTATAGCTTTTATGTTTCATTAACATACAACAACATTAGTACTTTACAATGGATACAACAGCTACAACAGAAATGCTTGTATAGAAATGTACGAAGTCTTTTTTTTCTACAGTAGAAAACATAACTTACATTCAAAACAGACATTCGGTAGACACACAGTACATTAAAAACATATAAGTCTATGTTCAAAACTTACAGTCAAAGTCCAGGAAGGAGACCCTGGCAACCCCCTCTGACATCATGGTGACTTCCTTAACTCCACCGCCCCCGCCCCGTTGGCTCTCCAGGTACAGATTGAGCATGTCTGCTGTGATGCTGGGGTGCAGGTTCTCCACTAAGATGGAATCAGTCTGATCTATCTGTTCCAGAACGATCTGCGCTCCATCCAGAGGCTTCTTAGAAATCTTTGTGAAAAGCTTCTGGAAGTCTGTGCATGCAAAATAAGGAAGAATACACACATTAACTATAAAGTATGCAAAAGCATAGCCACTTAAAATACATTCATAATTATATTGTTTGACAAATTATTTAAATTACTTAATCTATGGTTTTAAGTAGGCCTATAGTTGACGGTTAGAAGCATTTGATTTTGCAATGGAATAAGCCTACATTATTTTGGATTTGTGTGCCTATGAGAACAGTTTCATGGTGAAACATAATGAAATGTTACGTAGGCATTGTTACACTAATAGTGCATGTTCCGAGATCGCCAAGATCCATGATTCGTACAGGGTTTAAGATCAATGTTTTTATTCAATTGTTAAATGCTTACTAGTGACAAATAACACTGTCAAATGTCATTATTGTAAGGAAAGAAAGGTAGTGTTTTATGTCACACAATCTGGGAAGACTCCAAGCATTAACTCATGAATTATGGACAACTCATGAACGAGGGTGTCCCCTCAGGCTGATTCAAATCATTTATTTAATTGAATGTAGGCTACCTATTCTAGTAATTTGACCGTGCGTGTTAGGGTGACCATCACATTTTCCCGGGACAGTTTCAGCCCATTTCAAGTGTCCCAACTTTTCTGGCTACAAAAAAAAATATTTTTGTCAGCAAGACGCATAAATTAATGTCAGCCTAATCGATGGAAATCGATAAATGTCATTAGGAACACTTTCTGGGGTTTTGTAAGAGATGTCTATTTCCAGTCATCAAATTCCACGAGCATACATCCAGTTGGAATGCTTGAATTATTTTAAAGTGGACGAACATGCCTACTTTTTGAAGTGATTCGTTTGACAATCAGATGAAAATATGACTTGCTGTGTTCATGTCACATTAAAAGGTAAGACATTTTTACCATTTGAAGTATGTCTTTATTATTAGGCCCCAAAAAATATTTTGTGCAAGTGCATGCACTCAATACAGACACCCCCTAAATGTCATGGTGTAAATTGAACTCTGCATGTCTGTTTGTGATACTACAACATCAAAGAAGTTACTGCAAACAAACAGTTTTTTCCCCCTTCTGACATTGCACACACGATAGAAGAGCACAATGTGTACTACAATGTTTTTACAACGCTGCACGATATTCCTCAGCACGCCAACAAAAACAAGAGTGGTGGGACGGCTTGTGATGCCGTTTCCCCCTACTGTGGATTCCATCTTTGAACTTGATAGGAAAACCCCTAACCTTTATTGAAGGCCTGGCGGAAGTGTACTAGGACCAGGTCCATGCCAGGTGAGGGGTACAGAGTGTACTCGTCTATGTCCATTCCCATCATGTTCTCTACATACAGCTCCACCAGCTCCTGACTGGTGGCTGGGTTAACCCCCCGCAGCAACAGGCTCCATGGATCCTTACACGCAGGCTTCCTCACGGTCAACTCAGCGTTGTGCAGGACATGGGGTCCTTTAGACAGGACCCTTGCTGCAACTGTCAATCAAACACAGATATAATCAGAATACTATGGATGGCAATGGAGCAATTGTTTTTGGTACAATAGTATTAATTTGTGGACCACAGGAATACACTAGCTGTTGCTAAGACATCAGCTAATGGGGATCCAGATAAAGAATGAATCATGAAGATGTTGTGTAGGTACATAGGAAACTTATTAGCCTTCAACATTATATCAGATTACAAGAATTACACAGACTGAATCCATTCTTACCCTCTGCCTCTTCAAACAGTAATATGGCCCGGCTTCCTTCCAGCTCCACAGACACCAGACTACCTCCTCCAGAACGACGCTTGTTCTCAAAGTACAAATACAGCAGCTCATCGTCCACCTCCTCAGGTACCCCCAGTACCTCCACTGTTCGGTTCTCTTGGCTTTCAACAGACATCCTGACATACATACAACACAGGAATAATCCATGGGGTTGATTGACAATCTTCACAACTTTTATCTTGGCTTTCTAACGGTGAAGAGAATAGACTACTGTATTGCAAAGCACAAGGTGAAAGTATCATAGCCAACAGACAGGGCCTAGTGTGAGCACACCTGCAGCCAAGTGTGTATTGGTCACAAAATATGTCCTATTTGGCTGTTAAGTTATTGACTTAAACACAAATTAATCGCTGAATATAATACAATGTGGGGGATTTTTTGTACATTAGTTCTCATTTTCGAATAAATAGAAACCATCTTCGACGTACAACAACGCAAGCAGCACGAAAGCAAATGACACAATTGCATAATGAAAAGGAATAATAACTCTCGCTGGGTATAAATATAAACTCGTCCAGTTAGTTGTCCGGTGATTTTTTTAAACACACTTTTATTTGCAGTTTGTCAGGAATACGTACCTTATATACAAGCATTCTCAGATCATGACGCCCGGAAATGTTTTCACTGGCGACTTCCTGGTTGTTCGCCATGCCACCGGGTAGCGGCGCTTTTGCGCCAGCTACAGGATTTATGAAATACATTTACAGTAGCAAGGCCACTTGAGTATTTTATTTTAATTGAACCTTTATTTAACTAGGCAAGTCAGTTAAGAACAGATTCGTATTTACAATGATGGCGTACCCCGGCCAAACCCGGATGACGCTGGGCCATATGAGAATCCCAATAACAGCCGGATGTGATACAGCCTGGATTCGAACCAGGGACTGTAGACCGCTGCACCACTCGGGAGTAAGTAGGCCTAATTAGTCAGAAAATCCTAATTGGTTAAATATGCAAATATTCATGGAACATGAATGGAGGGGGAGAGAGTCAGAGGACGCTGATGATTCTAGCTGGGTCATGTTCATGACTGCAATGTAGTTAAACACTATAATTTGTAGCCTTATGTATGTATGTATGTATGTTTATACCTTAATCCTTCAACAAGAGAGTCTCAGGAGAGCAAAGATGATATTGTCATTATGCTCTTGTGAAGCAGAGCCATTGGCAAATAACACAGTTTATCCATTAGGTCAGGGTTTCCCAAACTCGGACCTTGGTTCCCCCCTCCCTGGGTGCACGTTTTGGTTTTTGCCCTAGCACTAGACTGATTCACGCTTTGATGATTTGAATCAGCTGTGTAGTTCTAGGGCAAAAACAAAAATGTGCACCCAGGGGGGCCCCTGGACCGAGTTTGGGAAACCCTGCACTAGATGATAGTGCCCTCTCATGCAGGGTTTCCCAAAGTCGGTCGTGTGTGTGTGTGTTTTCTTTAAACGTGGAGCGTGTTATTATCACTGATATTGAATTCATTGACCATTAATAATAATACTCATACATGGTGTTACTGGTCTCCTTTTTTAAACAAATCTTTATTAAAATGAAACATGTTACAGGGTCTCAACTTGTCATGTAAAACATGGGAATAGCTCAATCGCAAACGCCTTGTGTCCTCTCTCCTCGTCTCCTTCTAAAAACGCATTGGAGGAGAAGGTCAGAGGGGCGGGACCTCTGCTTTCTTATCCAATGGATTTTGAGAAGGAGATGAGGAGAGAGGATGTGAGGAGTATGCAATAGAGATCTTCCCCATGGCTCAAAAATGTATGGGGGGAGGGATAAGACTTTGGAGCAATGAAAATACCCATTGACTGGCAGAGTTGCCTCAAGGCACATAACTAAAGTCCTAATGTCCCAAAGATAAATCAATCACAGAGGCATCCTTCAGCTTATCTTATGATACTTTAAATACAATAAGGCAGGAATATCAGTTATCTTACCATGTCATTTTTCCTGTGAGATTTTTTTTTGTCATCTAAAATGTGAAAATATTGAAATATGCAAGCAAGAGTGCAAAATATATTTAAAATGCATGAATGAGTGCAATAACACAAGATTCAAGCACCCCGTGTAAAAGTAAAGGGTGAGTGGTTCTGAATCTTACTGCCTTCAATGATATCACATTTCATCAAACAAATATTCCCCTCAATGCTAGGCAGTGGTGGAAAAAGTACCCATATGTCATATTTGAGTAAAAGTTAAGATACCTTAATAGATAATGACAAAAGTGAAAGTCACTCAGTAAAATACTACTTGAGTAAAAGTCTAAAAGTATTTGGTTTTAAATATACTTAAATATCAAAAGTAAAAGTATAAGTATTTTCATATTCCTTATATTAAGCAAACCAGACAGCACTATTTTCTTGTTTTTTAAATGTACAGATAGCCAGGGTCACACTCCAACACTCAGACATTATTTAGTGAGTCCGCCAGATGAGAGGCAGTAGGGATCTACTCTTGATAAATGCGGGAATTTAACCATTTTCCTGTCCTGCTAAGCATTCAAAATGTAACGATTAATTTTAGGTGTCGTGGAAATTGCATGGAGTAAAAAGTACATTATTTTCTTCAGGAATGTAATGAAGTAAAATTAATGTTGTCAAAAATATAAATAGTAAAGTACAGATACCCCCAAAAAACTACTTAAGTAGTACTTTAAAGTATTTTTACTTGAGTACTTTACACCACTGGTTCTAGGTCACTACAGTTTCCCATCATCGTTAAAGGTCTGATACATCTCTCTTTATCAGTCCAACTAGTAGAGATGTATTTGAGAAGCCCCTAACATCTGAAAGCCTGTAATAAATAATAATACTGTATTTGGTCATGAGTAATTGCAGAGCTGTCATGAGCAGCAGCTCCAGAATTGTAATACTGTACATGTTGAATCATTTATCAAAGAATATTACACTGATCCCTGACAAGAATAACAAAGGCACTTTAGACCTGTTTTAACTAGTAATATGAATATCATGGTTAAGGCACTTAATTACAAAAAAACATTGACACCCTTCTGTTTTATGGGGTTACGACTGTACATGGTGGCTAAATGTGAATATGAAATAGTTTTGTTTCAGTCAACTATATAAATCAACCAGCATCAGCTCTGTATCAAAACCATATCCACTGGGCACACCACGTCATTTCAACGTGGACAATTGGGTCATATTTGGTTAAGACGTTGATCAATGAGATTACAACCTATATTCACTCGCTCAAAGAGTGAAAGCACAACCAAATTCCAACGGAAAAACAATGTCTAGTTTTTGGTTGACTGGTCACCTACAGTACCTTCAGAAAGTATTCACACCCTTTGACTATTTCCACGTTTTGTTACAAAGTGGGATTAAAATTGATTTGCCTTTTTTTTTTTGGTCAACGATCTACACAATAAATACATTTATGGGAAATAAAACAGGCATATATTTAGATAAGTATTCAATCCCCTGAGTCAATACATGTTAGAATCAACTTTGGCAACGATTGCAGCATAGTCTCCAAGATCTTTGCAAACCTGGATTGTACAATATTTGGCCTTGCATTTTAAGGCTATTGTCCTGCTGAAAGGATGATTTGTCTCCCAGTGTCTATTGGAATGCAGACTGAACCAGGTTTTCCTCTAGGACTTTGCCTGTGCTTAGCTCTATTCCTTTTCTTTTTGATCTAAAAAACTCCCTAGTCCTTAACGATGACAAGCGTACCCATAACATGATGCAGCCCCCACCACGCTTGAAAATATGAAGAGTTGTACTCGGTGATGTGTTGTGTTGGATTTGCCCAAACATAATGCTTTGTATTAAGGACATTTCTTTGCCATATTTTTCAAAATTGTACTTTATCGCCTTATTGCAAACAGGATGCATGTTTTGGAATTTTTGTATTCTCTACAGGCTTCCTTCTTTTCACTTTGTCATTTAGTTTAGAATTGTGGAGTAACTACAATGTTGCTGATCCATCCTCAGTTCTCTCCAATCACAGCCATTTTACGCTGCAACTGGTTTAAAAATCACCATTGGCCTCATGGTGAAATACTTGAGCGGTTTCCTTCCTCTCTGTCAACTGAGTTAGGAAGGACAACTGTATCTTTGTAGCGACTGGGTGTATTGATACACCAACCCAAAGTGTAATTAATAACTTCACTATGCTCAAAGGAATATTCAATATCTGATTTTTTAAGCCATCTACCAATAGGTGCCCTTCTTCACAAGGCATTGGAAAACCTCCCTGGTCTTTGTCGTTGAATCGGTGCTTGAAATTCACTGCTTGACTGAGGGACCTTACAGATAATTGTATGTGTGGGGTACAGAGAGGACTTAGTCATTCAGAAATTGATGAACACCATTTTTGCACACAGCGAGTTCATGCAACTTACTGGACTTGCTAAGCACATATTTACTCCTGAACTTATTTAGGCATGCGATAAAGGAGTGAATCAGCTTTTCATTTTTATAAATTAGTAAACATTTTTTTTAATAACAAATCCACTTTGACATGTGACATTGTGTGTAGATCAGTGGTACATCTAAATGTTATCCATTTTAAATTCAGGCCGTAGCAACAAAATGTGGAAAAAGTCAAGGGTGAATAGTTTCTGAAGGCACTGTACATGTGTATCACCGCAGTTAAGACCATTTAAAAGCACAACAAAGTTCAAATGGGAATACAATGTCAAATATGTTATTTATACAATAACTCCATGTGTTATCACTGTGCTTCATCTAATAGCACAACCAAATGACAGATTGCAGTTGAGAATACATGACATTAAAATGACATGGTGCAGGTGATCAAATCTGTTTATTGTAGAAATTGTGAAGTGGTCCACAGACCTGCGATCTTGAACGTGCACTCTTTTTTACAAATAAATATATACACACAAAAAAATAAATATACATTCTTATATCCCAGGTTTATGACAGACACTTCAAAACCTTGTTTCTTATGATTTATTTTGTTACTTTTTGCCATTTATCAATGTGCTTTAGTAGTAAAGGCCAAAATCAATCATTTATCAAATGATGTTATACCTAAAGGAGTTCTAAAATTCTAAATCAAATAGCTAAGGGATTCATAGTATGACCATCTAAAACAATTCCATGTCAGCTTAGAGCAACCCCCCCCCCCATACATTATTAACTTTTAAATTAACCAAAAGATTCAAACCATTTGCCGATATGTATTGTCTATTTTTAGTTGAATCCTGGGTTGAATTGAAACAATAGCTGTTGATGACTTTGCAAATGCTATATAGACCTAAATAGCATCATTGATGGTATCCGATTGATAAAGTATGGTTACGTTTCCTTTACATTGTTAAACCTACCCTTTGGAATGGCTTCCAAATAGCGAAAGTTAATCCATTTAGTTTATACATTTTAGTCATTTAGCAGACGCTCATATCCAGAGCGACACAGATATTTAGTGCATTCATCTTAAGATAGCAAGAAGGCACAACCACATATCACAGTAGGGACAACCACATTTCACAGTAAGTACATTTATCCACAAAGAAGTAGCTATCAGCGAAGTCAGAGCTAGTCAGGGGGAAAAAAGTTAAAGGGTTAGTTCACAACTAACACTTTACTTTTTGTGTGTGTGTCGGGGGGGAGGGGGGGTCTGATAGTGAATATAACATTAAAGATCTGACATTGTTACAAAAAGATACAAATGTAACATTTTATATAAATTGTGTCTTAAAAATAGGTTACCATGACATAATCCTGGTTGAAATTTCACCCTTAAAACAATTGTTTACATTGATTACTTTTTGCAAATCCAATACATTTTACACATGCATTCCACATCATGATACATAGACAAATTCCGTTGAAACAATGTTATTTCAACCAGTTTATCCCCAGTGGGTAATCCCTGAGTCGACAGGATTTAGGCTGATGAGGCTTGATGGTCTCAGGCCAATGACATCTCCAGATATCAGAAGCCTTTGAAAATATTGATCTTGTGTTTGTCAGCCAGAAGCATGGTGACGTTGTACTCAATGTCCGCATCATGCACCCCGGTTAGGCGGAAATCGCCTCCTTGGTAATCATTTTGCCAGTAGTGGTGCCAGTTCCCATACCGGTCCGCTCCGAACCCGTACACACTCACCTAAATGATACAATACAACATTATGCAGAGATACTCATCCACCCTGGATTTGGTGGACCCCCCCCCCCACCCGCCAAATGCCACTGACTACCATGTGACTTACACAGTCATATACATATGTGCTTTGACCCAGATAGTGTCATGTGCCACAGAACTGATGAGGTGGAATGTTGCTGTACTGATTGATGTGTTTATATGATATTCTGGTATTCTGACGAGCGCTGTGTAACAACTACAGGACATTGGCAGTGTTCCCGTGTGTCTAGTTCAAAGACAGGTGCAGTTGCCCCTCCCTCTGCATCACTTGGGTAAACTGTATAGATTCCTGTTTTTCTACATTCCAAAAGACAAACAGCCAAAAGGCTGTTGACATTCAAGGCAACCATGGGTGCATTTTATTCAACATAGCAGTTTCCTGCAGCACTATTTCCTGAAGTCTTAAAATTAAATGTTTCATGTAAGTATATTTTCAATTTTTACTTAAAATAGAGCACACTTCTTGAAAATCATGTATTAAATAATATGAAATGAATGTCATTAAAATATACATATAACTATACCTGGAGGTATCAACTCTGACACATGTTTCTCTTTGTTTGGGCTAATGGCTTCTGCCAATGTCATGGTAATTGCCTGCAATTCACACCTCCCGTGTAGATGGAGATAATTAGCATAACACTCGGTGCTCTGCACATCTTTCCCGGCACAAAATGTATTTGTAGAGCAGCGTTGCTGCGTGAGCCAAGTGGTGGGTAGCTAATGCAGTGCTGCACAGTGTATGGCCTTTCGCCAACGCAGGCGGTGACTTTTGGGACACTTTTTACGGCTTTAAACGCTAAGATCTCAGCACAAACTCAACGCAAACCCAGCTCATGCTTTGCAGTCACGCTCATGGTGTATAGAACTTTGGCAGACAGACAAATGGAAGTGAAGGTGGGTGGACTCACCTTATCACAGATGTGCACAGCGAACAATAGGCTGAGGAAGCCAGTGGAGGGATACTGGCCATGACGCTCCAGCCATGTGTCATAGACATATTTAAAGAAGGTTGGGCTGTATACCAGCACCTGCACAAAAAATAAAACAACTTTGACCTTCTGAGAAGTTGAAATCGTTACATTTGAATGTTATCAACCAACCAATCACTCTTCAAAATCTGCATTCTTTTGTCTCCAGGTAAGGTAAACTAAAGCAGATTGACCCATACATAGGGCTTTGGTCAAAAGTAATGCTCCACTATAGGGTGCCATTACAGACAGACCCAAAGGTTCACTCACCCTGTTCTTGTTTGCCTTAATCCTGGACCGGACAGGAACGTATGTTCTGCGGGAAGCAAAATGCATAATATAAGTACTATCAAAGTATTATCACAGATACACTATATATACAAAAGTAGGTGGACACCCTTTCAAATGAGTTGATTTGGCTATTTCAGTCACACCAATTGCTGACAGGTGTATAAAATTAAAAACACAACCATGCAATCTCCATACACAAACATCGGCAGTAGAACAGCCCTATTGAAGAGCTCAGTGGCTTTCAACGTGGCACGGTCATAGGATGCCACCAAGTCAGTTCAGCCACACAAGCTCAGAACAGTGCCACTGAGTGCTGAAGTGCGTAAAAATCGTCCGTCCTCGGTTGCAACACTTATTAGAGTTCCAAACTACCTCTGGAAGCAACATCAGCACAAGAACTGCTCGTCTGGTTCTCTAGTATGGGAGGACAAACCTCTTTGTTCCAGTCTCTTCGCCGCCAAAACTTTCACATCAATAAAAGGGGAACATTATTCCTAAAATCTAAATGCTAAGAATAGTCGATGGGGATATATAGTCGATTATTCTAAAGAATAATCATGTCATATTGTTTGTTATTTTGTGATGTCATTAAGGATGGTATAACAAAGTAACTAACTCTGAAAGTGTAGGTATTCTATGTATCAACTTTACATCTAAATGTTGTATAAAATATATAAAATATGAGAATACTTTTGTGAAGATAGCAATGTGATTTTAGCCTTCTAAATTAGATAATTGTTTTTCATATAAACTTGTGCCCAGTCAATAACCATGCACAAGTGAGCATAGACATTGTGTCGGCGCGAATGAATGTCCCCTTTTTACCCGAGCATAAAAGCCTTGGTAGCGAAATTTACATTAGACCAAGCAGACGGACGGTGTAAGCTGGACGTCACGAATGGTTAAAACTACAACACCAGAAAGAGTGGAGCGGTGGTTACACGGCTGAAAATGGTGAGACCAGTACATTGTCGGGTTACTACTGGCGTGTAGTGTACGGGAGCTGAACCCTGAATATTCAATCGTTGAGACCACTACGAAACCAAAAGACGTGAGACCGTGGTCTACACGTTGAAATGGTTAGAAACTCTGAAGCTCTCAACCTCAACAAGAGTGAAGATCATAAAGACTAGACCAGAACATTCACAGTCTGCAGCTGTGCATGCAAAAGTGGTCCTAGAACTTTGACTAAAAGACACGAGGTGGGAAGGAAGAATCCCTCTCAGACAACCGTTGGTACATCTGAAATATCTATTCTAACAAACACTTCACTACCAGAGCAGCTCTACAACTAAGGACATTGTGACCACGGGTGGACAACCAGAGCCTTACATCGAGCCACTCCCCATAAACGGATCGATTGGAGAAAGACATCTATGCGTAAATATATACATGTAAATAATGCATTTCCTATCCGAATGAGCGGTGGTTCATGTGCAAAGTATTACTATTCCTTTGAGCGTAGGTTCCAAACGTAACAATGATAAGTTGAATCTCTGTCTCTCCCTTTACCTTTCTTTCCATTGACCCTTCCCTTTTATAACCAAGCAGTAATGCTTTTGTTCGTCCACTGTTTTCATTGTATTACTTCTAATCAATAATCTATACCGTGTGTATATATGTATTCTGTTTAATTATTTAGTTAGTAAATAAATAATTAAGCCAATTTGTGTATTGCTGATTCATCAATAAAGTTAGGGTTTTTGCAGATAGCAAAGAGTATGTGATGTTCAGAATGAGACTGATATTAGGTAATGATTAATAATTGACTGTTATTGATGTAAGAGATATCTATAGAGTTTAATTCGTTAAACAACTTTTCGCGTGGTGCCCCAAATTGTGACATGATTAATTTAGTCGAGTAACAATTAAAAACAGTTGATAAAATAAATAACAGTCATCAGATTAATGATAGTCACATCACAACAGAAAGTTTACACAGCTTGAAGGATAAATGATTCCGGACCTCAGTGATGAGAACGTTGTTTATACTTTAATCTTTGCAGACAATTCCACAGGCGTCAACTACAGTTTCTATTGAAGATTTGCTAAAGTGCACTCACATACTTTATGTGAACGTGTAGCGCATGGTTATTGATCACTCACTCGTTGATGGAGCCGGTGGTCAAGGCACTGGTGATCCACTGCAGGTCCAGAGTCTTGAAGGGGATGAGTAGAAGACTGGTGGTGTTGTCCAGATCTATGGCGCTCTCTGGGTACATGACGTGATGCGTGGTCCGGCTCCCAACATCCTCCTCAAAGCCAGAGGTAGGAGCCATGTTCATTCTGCAGGAGCAGGGTTACGGTTAAGGTAGTATATTCTGCAATATAACATATGGAGCAGAGCACTGGTGGTGTTGTCCAGATCTATGGCGCTCTCTGGGTACATGACGTGATGCGTATTCCAGCTCCCAACATCCTCCTCAAAGCCAGAGGTAGGAGCTATGTTCATTATGCAGGGTTACGGTTAAGGTAGTATCTTCTGCAATATAACATATAGATGATACTACTTCCACATACTAATCAACATAGCTGTTTTGAGGGTGGGATGCCTGGAGGTTAAAAAAACTTGAATATGTAGCTAAATTAAAAAGTATTTCATTTGGAATGTGAACATGGTGATGAATCATGTGGCAGTATGTGGCATTCCTGCATCTCCACATGATCATACAGTTCATATGTGTCCCAGTAACAGTGAGTGCATTGAGGGGATAGCTGTGATTCTGCCTGTTCAATTAATCTAGTTAGTTCTGCAGAGAGGATCTCTCTCCCTCTCTGTGTGTTTGTGTGTTAAATGAGTGTGGGATGAGCAGTATAATCCATTTCAGCCAAGGACTTTCCTCCTCATTTACACATTGATAGTTGGTCTGGTTCCTCATTGAAAAACAGTGCAGAAATCAAATCTAAAGCTGGACTTACATGTTGACTGCCTGAACTTTACAAAAACCATGTGTTCAAAGGTCATGCAGTTAATAAATAAGTCGCTTCTCACCAACTGCGCCATGCAGCCATTACCTGAATTGTGGGATGCACCATTTGTCAACCAATTATTAGGGTGTTTTTGGTTAACCCACACGAACGTGACCAAAAGTGACTGAAACAGGAACCAACTTTGCTACATGGGATACAAATGAAAGTGATGAGACCAATTAATTGTAGCCTATACATGTTATGTTTTGTCTGAGTGTTTGATATGGGGGTATAGGAACATTTGACTTTTAGAAAGTACAACTTTTATAAACGATAGCAGCTATGTTGACACTGCCAAGTTGAACTGAACCTTGCTGTTGTTAACCACCCCAGTGTCTAACTTTCGGCTGTCGCAGATGCACCTCCCCCGACTTTAACCCGTCAACTTTCGTCTACAGTCGGCTTCGTTAACCTTACTGCTCGAACAAACCCAATCTTATTTGAGTGTATTGGCCAGTCCCTCCCTCCATTGCACATTTATCACATAATGTGGTTCCATCAAACTCTGAGGTGTGACAAACAAAAAACAAGCTTGCTCAGTCACCTGATGATGACATCACTGGAGTCGATGAGGGGTCCGTAGCGGGAGCCCTTGAGGTTCCCAGAATTCCCCACCACAGCACAGGTCCTACAGCGCTCAGGCCCCGCATCCTTGTAGAGGTCGTCATCATCAGGGATGACCTGGAACAACTTCTCCACCACCTCGCCGAAGTTGGCCGGGTCCTTCTGTCCCTGCAACCGCTGGACAGAGACGGAAACCGTCAATCCTTTAGCTGTGTCTTCAACCACTCTGGACAGAGCAGAGCCAGAAGAGGTAGACACACAGCATAGACAGCCCAGCTACCACAATGTTCGGAGAACCATTTGTTTCTTAGCGCTTGGTGAGAGCATGGTTGTCCTATGGTTATTTTGCATACAACCTTCCCGTAACGTTTCCTCATGGTTCTATTTAAACTCATGTTCTCAGAATGATCTGAAAACGTTAAGAAACAGCCTTTTTCTGTGGGAATTCCAGTATTTCAGCATAATGTTTTCTGCAGATTTCCTCGTCATTCTATTTAAGGCCATGTTCAAGAAAACTCCATAAAAACCACAAAACATTAGTTCAAAGAATGTTCTAAGAATGCTATTTAAAAACATGTACATTCTGTTCTCAGCATCAAAAAACAATCCTATTAAATGGATACTTTGGGATTTTGGTAATGAGGCCCTGTATCTACTTGCCCAGTCAGATGAACTCATGGATACCATTTTTACATCTGCGTGCATTTTGAAGGAAGTTGCTAACTAGCACAATTGCTAACTAGCGTTAGCGCAATGGCTGGTAATCTGCTAGCAGATACCCATAGACTTCCAGTCATTGAGCCAACACTAGTTAGTACTTGCTCTCAAAACTACCTCTATATTAGCCATATACCTCTATATATTGCTCTTATCCAGAGCAACTTACAAGAGCAATTAGGGTTAAGTGCCTTGCTCAATAGCACATCAGATTTTTCACCTAGTTGGCTCTGGGATTTGGCCCAACACTCTTAACCGCTTGACTACATGTTGCCATACTGGACGCAGACACATATAAACGGTATCCACTGCTTCATCTGACTCTGGGGAAGTAGGTAAAGGGCTTCATCTGACTCTGGGGAAGTAGGTAAAGGGCTTCATCTGACTCTGGGGAAGTAGGTAAAGGGCTTCATCTGACTCTGGGGAAGTAGGTAAAGGGCTTCATCTGACTCTGGGGAAGTAGGTAAAGGGCTTCATCTGACTCTGGGGAAGTAGGTAAAGGGCTTCATTGCCAAAGTCCCTAGGTATCCCTTAAATTATGTTCAGTTATGTTGGTGATGCCCACTAATTGGATCTTAATGTGTGCTTGTTTCCTTTGAAATAGAGTCTGTTTGAATAGACTAAAATTACCAGCTTTGGTGGAGCAGTGGATTCATTCAATGGATAAACAGCAGAAGATCATAGGTTTGAATCTAAGGCAATGCCACAATATTTTTATTTTTTTACATATTTAATGCCTAAGCAAATTAATTTCAACTAACCTATAACTGTCAATATGGTGACAGATTAGGTTCAAAAATAGAATGTCTCTGAAAGACTGAGCAACAGGGAGTGGAAGTTTTTTCCCCTCTGTTTATTGAATCTAAACTTTTCTAGCAGTGTTGAATGGTTTTCATTCAGTTCTTTCTGGTGCAATCTTAGCCATCTCATAGTAAAGCATAGCTGACTAGGAGATGGCATTGTTAAGAAAACAAAGTTAATTGCGTTGGTACGTACATATCATTAATGACGTAGTCATGGACACATTGTTTCATTCCTTGTCCTGATTATCATTAGGATGGGTTGCCTGATGTGACTGAACCAAACTCACCTCTGATTATTCACCTGTAAGTCTCATAACATCTCATCTGCCATCACCTGTACATGTCAGTCAGCAGACTGTCCCACCAGGTCATCAGAGGGTGGACTAACCCTAAACTCTAACCCTTGCTTTATGTCCATATCCCAGTTCAACCCTAACCCTAGCTTCAAGTCCACAACCCAGTACAACCCTAACCCTAGCTTCAAGTCCACAACCCAGTACAACCCTAACCCTAGCTTCAAGTCCACATCCCAGTTCAACCTTAACCCTGGCTTCAAGTCCACAACCCAGTTCAACCCTAACCCTAGCTTCAAGTCCACATCCCAGTTCAACCTTAACCCTGGCTTCAAGTCCACATCCCAGTTCAACCCTAACCCTAGCTTCAAGTCCACATCCCGATTCAACCCTAACCCTAGCTTCAAGTCCACATCCCAGTTCAACCTTAACCCTAGCTTCAAGTCCACAACCCAGTTCAACCCTAACCCTAGCTTCAAGTCCACATCCCAGTTCAACCCTAACCCTAGCTTCAAGTCCACATCCCAGTTCAACCTTAACCCTAGCTTCAAGTCCACATCCCAGTTCAACCCTAACCCTAGCTTCAAGTCCACAACCCAGTTCAACCCTAACCCTAGCACAAGCTCAATCCTAACCCTTGCAGTAGTAACATCTCACCTGCCACCAGTGGTATGTGTCGTTAGTCAGCAGGCTGTTCCTCCTAGACATCAGAGGGTGGACTGACAGGTTGAACCGCTCAGTGAACCAGGGGTCGTCCTCCAGCTCTGTCATACACTCTCGACAGCCACACTGGCCGTTAGAGAAGAAGCTGTCTGACTTGCCTATGGCATATTTGAAGAAGTACAGAGAGGGATCTCTCAACGTGAAACTGAAGAGGAACATGGTGAAAGTTACAATAAAGGCTAACACAGTAAATGCCCTGAAGTTCTTCTGCATCGATAGATACATGGTGTAGTGGTAGACAAAAATGAAATTTTCAGGGAAGCGAAAAACAGAGAAGCCCCTTATTGAAAATTCATATTTCCAAGGGATGTCTGAGAAGAATTCCTCCCCTGGAGATTTCTTGGCTATAACAGGATGAACACTGGGTTGCTCTGATGAACAGAAACAGGCTGTGTCTTCATCACAATTACAGGCTCCACTTCAAGCCGTTGGAAAACAATAACATCTCAGTAAAAATGTGACCAGAATATTAGCTCCTTATATTTTGTAGGGAAAGCCTTGGCCTTCTATAGAAAATGTTTTGATCAGACAAAAATCACTCCATTGAAATCCATAGATGAGGAATCCTTGTGCATGTCCATTACTTGTCTGCTGACCAGTAGTATGGTAATTCCACTGTGGTACACAATCCAGGATGGTCCTGTCAACTTAACGATGGCCAGATAGCTACATCCATCTGCTCTTCTGCTGTTGACAGTGTGAGATCAGTGACTGGTGCATCTAGCATTCACTTCCTGTTCAGTCAATCATCCACCTGGAAGGCAAACAAGACATTTAAAACAAAATACACACCGCTGGGTAAATTAACGATAATATGTGCAAAAAAACTAAGAAAAGGCCCTTCAACAGCTTTCAATTTATACTAAAAACAGAGAAGCAGGAAGACCTCCTGGGATCTACTTCCACATAAAAGGACAGAGCTCCACTATGCAGCAGGCTGGGTTTACTGTTAACATGTCACAGTATTGTTCACATTCAGCCAAGGCAAGTCTATAGCCACATTCCACACAGATAATCTCTCGTCAAATTATAGGCAGAGTTGATAAAATAAGTGGTTAGCAGAAAAACATACTAACTTCCCATTTTTGCTCATTACAAATCTGTGTCATGTCAATTTAGTGCAGATCTCCAATACAAAGGGACACAGAGACCAGAGGCTGGGAGTGTTTCTTTAAAGAGGAATCTACCAGGAAACACTGGGTTTGCCCTGCAGGGAGACAGAGGAGCAGCGGTTGTGAAGGGTGTCTATGAGAGATGAAGAGGAAGATAATGGAATGGAATGGAGGAATGTCTGAGGCTGTGTGGGAGGGATCGTGACCTTTCTGTGGAAAGGTTGATCTGAGAAAAACATCACCCTCTCATAATCACATCTGAACTGCCGGCCTTGGCACATATCCACATCACTTGTAAGGTGTAGACAGTAGGCATATCGTGCTAATGCTACTCAGAGTCACAAGTCTTTGTAAGACATATGGGTATAATCCAACATCTAAAATGTGTGATGTTCTCATTTGAACTTCCATTAGATGTTTATTTGGAACATATGGTAGGTTGTCATTTTGGGAAGGCAATTTGACAGGTGTGTGTGTGTTTGAGTGAGAGAGAAAGAAAGAGTGTGTGGTGTGTGTATGTGAGAGTGTGTGTTCGATGTGTGTGTGTGTGGTGGGGTTAATGCACACGAATGTCAGAGGTGGTGTATTAAACTCAGGGAGCCCTTGGAGACATAAGGCCAAGTACTGTAGATGACAGACAAACAGGCTGTATGGTACAACAGGGGAAGGGAAAAGAAAATGAAAAAAACAAAGAAATAAGGGAGAGCGAGCGAGCAGGAGAGAGAGGGAGGAAAAGTGTGAAGGCTGAGGAGTTATAGGTTATTTTCTAATCTTAGGTTAATACAAGTCATCAACTTTACAGGATGGCGCAACAGATAAGTGCTTCGAGTTGTGTTCCGAGAGATGAGATCTTGAATCCCTTTTTTTAATACTTGTTTGACAGCACATCTGTACTGTACAGGACATTCTAGCTAGAAAAATAACCCCATCAAAATATAAAGCTATTACACACTATGTAGTGAGTTTCCTCACCTCAAGGAAATTACAATCAGATTTATGAGATTATATTACAGTCATTTACAAGACTGATCAGGTCATTTTTACATTGAGTCAAAATTCCAGTGCTTTCTGCTTCTGTCAGTTTGAGGAATAGTAAGCATTTCCCAAAGTTAAAGCTTTTAGACCTAAAAATATGGCAGACTTCCAACAAGCTATCTAGGCATTTTCCCCCAGTGGTGGAAAAAGTACCGAAAGGTCATACTTGAGTAAAGATACCGTAATAGAAAATGACTCAAGTAAAAGTGAAAATCCCCCAGTAAAATACTACTTGAGTTAAAGTATTTGGTTTTACATTTACTTAAGTATCAAAAGTAAATGTTAAAATATACCTAAGTATCAAAAGTATAAATACAAAAGTTTAAATTCCTTATATTATGCAAACCAGACTTCACCATTTTGTTGTTTTCAGCCAGGGGCACGCTCCAACATAATTTACAAATAAAGCATGTGTGTTTAGTGAGTCCGCCAGATCAGAGGCAGTAGGGAAGACCAGGGATGTGAGAATTTGACCATTTTCCTGTCCTGCAAACCATTCAAAATGTAAGGAGTACTTTTGGTTGTCAGGGAAAATGTATGGAGTAAAAAGTACATTATTTTCTTCAGGAATGTAGTGAAGTAAAAGTTGTAAAAATATCAATAGTAAAGTACAGATATCCCAAAAAAACGACTTAAGTAGTACTTTAAAGTATTTTTACTTAAGTACTTTACACCACTGCTTAATCCCAAATAGCACCCCATTACATAATGTTGACATTTAGTAAAAAAAAGTATTTTTGAAATAACAAAGAAATATCAATTGTTGTTGGAAGATATGGGTATGGTGAATTATTTGTCAACCATAAAACACCTAATGTGGTACACACAATTAATAATATAAAAAATAACTGATTATCTTAAAATTGAAAAATTGTCACACATATGGTTCTTCGTCTGTAGGATTAATTTGTTCGCAACTCAAAATTAGACGTTCATTTGGCGTGTCATGAGGTTTTTGCCCAGAAAGGGGGAGTATG
Source organism: Salvelinus fontinalis (assembly GCF_029448725.1). Taxonomy (NCBI): domain Eukaryota; kingdom Metazoa; phylum Chordata; class Actinopteri; order Salmoniformes; family Salmonidae; genus Salvelinus; species Salvelinus fontinalis. Next base: position 31,728,943 of record NC_074696.1, on the reverse strand, counting down.
CTCGGTGTTGGCAGAACTTTGCTGGTGGAAGGTAGAACAGCCATGTGCCACATGAGAGCACTGAACTGCGCTTGACTTTTTACCCCCCAAGCTCTGACATACAATATATATATATATTATGACTGAGATAAGTGGTTGTCCCACCTAGCTATTGTAATGAACCTGTAAGGCCACCGAAACTCGCACGTAAGTTAGTTGACTAGCGTAAACAGTCTAGGACACTGATTTCCCATGAAATAACCAAGTTGTATAGTTTGGATGAACACAGACAACGCACTCCAGGAGTGACCCGCCGCACAAAACACCTTCCCAAAAACTCCCTCGGCATGCCCCAGCATCGCACATACAGCAACTAAGTTGCACAACATTGTGTGATAGGGTGAGAGACTTTCCAATGTGCAAAATCTTACGCTAACTGTAAGTCGCTGTCGTCTGCGAAATTACTAAAATGTAAACGTTGTAAACTCCTCAGTGGTATTGTGCTCCATATCAAACCTGTCAAAAACGATTTTAATAAAAAAAAGTGTTTCTAACTCACTCACTCTCTGGTCACACCAGGGCTAATACAGCTCTGACAGATATACAAATTACTGACCTGGTTCAAGTGGTTTTTAAAACGCCCGTTGAAATGCAGCTTGTTTGAGTCCAACAGCACAGCATGTGTTTAGAGGAACTGCATAATGAGCGAGTTATCGATGTGAGAGAGCAGAATTAGAGTTTAAGAATGACATCAACTCGGGCCCCACGCCTATGACGTGTTTATAATGACATTCATGTGACGACTGACTATCGCCTTAACCTATTGTGCAAAATTTGATCACATGTAAAAAAAAAAAAACTTAAAAAAACATTGGAACACCTTGCAATGGCCGGTATTTGGGAATTACCCAAGAGCATTGCGCAATACAGTGTTTCTTGGTACTCAAATACACCCAACAGTACACTTTTATATTGTAACCCTGGACAAGCACAACTGGTTCAACTTGTCAACTAATCATCAAGCCCTCAATGAGTTGAATGATGTGTGTTTGTAAATGGCTACCACGTAACTGTGTACTGTTAGGGTACTCGAGGGCCGGGGTTGGAAAAACTGGTGTAACGCTTTCATAATGATTGGTATCATAATTACAGCCACATAGCTGTCAATACAAACATCATGTCGAATAATGGTTTTGATATGATTTTGTTAAGATTCCCATTGGCGACAGTTGGTCTTACTGGGGTCTGATACATAACGAAAAAGAAACTACAGACAAAATACTTTGCAATTGACATATGTTTTTTTTAAAGTAGCATGTAGTGTGTGTGCTTTTATCAGTTGCACATGCACGTCAGTACATATACACAAAAAAGTATATCACATGGGGGAGTGGCATGAGGTTTTGCTTGATTTGTTTTTAAAATCAGGTTGGCTGTTCACAATGGATAGGCTACCATACAACGAAAAAGGAACAAGTGCAGCAACATTGCTTAATAACAGGTATTTAGGTAACACCTTGTGCAAGAGTGAGTGACAGAACATCCTAATTGAATTGTACCCGAGGGTTGAAAAACCAAAGGTATGTACTGTAATGTTTTTGGGCGTTTGGCACGCTAGTATTCCATGACGTTAGTATGAAGTCATATAGTTTCTCCCCTGATATAAACTAAAAGGATGTGTCTTAATCAGGACGTGAAACCATGAGACTGTACACGATGAGTAACTGATAATAACAATGTTTCCTAAATAGCCCCCTATTCCCCATAGGGCTCTGGTCAAAAGTAATGCACTATATAGGAAACTCTACCAAATGCGGCAGCCTTTCTTCAATTATGAAGAGGCACTGCAATTTCCCTCTACTCCGCAGTAAAATTGCCTGTATTTGTTGTGTTTTTTATTTATTTACCTTTTAGTGTTTTGTTTTAGCCTGACTTACTACAGTGTCCTTATTTATTTTGAAGACCAATTGTGTTTTTTCTTTATTTGTTGGGTTTTTTGAGTGTATGTTATGCTGTTGCTAACATTATGTATACTTTACATTTCAAATGGATCTATACCTTCCTACCTCCCTAAAACATATCCCCCCCGTATTATATTGGATGTAAAACATATCTACCAACTCAGTGGCCTTATTGTTAGAGTATCTGCTCTGGGATTGGGAGTTCGATCCTTGGCCGAGTCATACCAAAGACTGTTGTTACAGCATTTGTTGTCCATCTAATTGGTTTGTAATGTTGCAAAATACATCTTGTGAATGTTCTAAGGCAAGTCATGAAAACAGCAACCTCCCCTCTATGGCAAAGCAATACAGTAACAAGTTGTGGTTAGCAGCATTGTCTTCTCCTAGTAGGGAACCTAGTAGGGAACCCACTGCTCTCCTAGGTTGCTTCCTTTACTAACTTTATTTTCTATATAGTGCACTACTTTTGTTAGGGCTCTAATCAAAGTGGTGCACTATATAGGGAATAGGGTGCCATTTTGGACAGAACCCTCCTAATGGGTAGGGTGTTTTTTACCTGTGTGTTCTGTGTATGTGGTCTGAGATGGAGAAAACACATGGTAGTACAGCCCAGGGGCCAAACCATGGGGACCAACACCACTGTAGCCTAACTCCACAGGGGCAATCTACAACACTAAGGCCCGCCACAATAGCAATGGACTAGTCCGTTCAGGAGGTTTCGCCTATTGCACCCATGGGGATTCCACCTTCAGCTTCCTTACTCGGACTTTTGAAATCCTTCATTCCCCAATAGTCATTAGATATTTAGAAAAGGGGGCTCTGCCAAATACATATTATCAATCATAATCTGGTTCTAGTGTAAAACGTGTAAGACGACGACTCCACAATGTCATTATACCATATCCTTCAACATTCACTCTGTTTTGATTGTCACGTTCCTGACCTATTTATGTTAGTTGTTTTGTGTGTTAGTTGGTCAGGACGTGAGGTTGGGTGGGCATTCTATGTTTTCTGTTTCTGTGTTGGTTTTGGGTTACCTGGTATGGCTCTTAATTAGAGGCAGGTGTTTGGCGTTCCTCTAATTAAGAGTCATATTTAGGTAGGCGTTGTCACAGTGTTCGTTGTGGGTGATTGTCTCCTGTGTCTGTATGTATGTTCGTACCACATGGGACTGTAGCGTTTGTTTGTTTCGTTTCGTTTCGATGTCGTCTGTTTCCTGTACGTAAGTTTATGTTTAGTTATGTAAGTTTATGTTCAGGTTTCGTCAACGTCGTTTTCTTGTTTTGTAGTTTGGAAAGTGTTTTGTTTCGTTTCGTGTGGTCATCGTATTCATAATAAAGATGGCTTATTTCCCACAAGCTGCGTTTTGGTCTGAAGATCCTTCTCTCCTCACCTCAACCGAGGATGAGGAGAGCACAAGCCGTTACATTGATCAAGACAAAGCCAAACAATGGCAGATCTTCCAAACACAAACAGACATGTTATGCTTGTAACCTGCTGCATATAACAACCCCAATATTCAGATCAGTTGGATGCCATTCTTGTTGCCTAGAGACTCTAATGTAACACAGCCATTCTTCTGATGGGTGTCACCAACACATAACAGCCATGGGACTTGAACTAGTCTCACAAAACAAAATGAATGTTGTGACCATTATGAAGATCTGAGAGAGAACTCCAAATTAACACCACACCTCTGAGGCATGGCAACTAGCCTCTTTCTAACAAACCTACCAACAGAAAGCAGGACAGAGCGGTGGAAGACGGACATATTTGGGAGCACCAGGACATAGTTTCAAGTTTATTCGCCAGGTGCACAGGATAGGTGTAAAACAATACAGATAAATGATTACCTTGAGAACTCTTTCCCAACAAGGCAGTGATAATAATAATAATCATATAGATAATAAATAAAAAATGACACACAAGATGAGAGTTAAAGAAACACGAGAATGCACGTACATACAGGTTAGTACCAGTAGCTTATTTAATGTGGAGGGTTACTGGAGTGGTTGAAGTGGTTTTATACATACAAAATGACTGGTAGTAGGATATACACGGAGTGTACAAAACATTAGGAACATCTGCTCTTTCCATGACATAGACTGACCAGATTAATCCAGGTGAAAGCTATGATCCCTTATTGTTGTCACTTGTTAAATCCACTTCAATCAGTGTAGATGAAGGGGAGTAGACAGGTTAAAGAAAGATTTTTAAGCCTTTAGACATGGATTGTGTATCTGTGCCATTCAGAGGGTGAATGGGAGAGGCGAAAGATTTAAGTGCCTTTGAACTGGGTAGGTGCCAGGCATACCTGTTTGAGTGTGTCAAGAACTGCAACGCTGCTGAATTTCTCACACTCAGTTTCCCGTGTGTATCAAGAATGGTCCACCACCCAAACGACATCCAGCCAACTTGATACAACTGTGTGAAGCATTGGAGTCAACATGGGCCAGCATCCCTGTGGAACAGTTTCGACACCTTGTAGAGTCCATGTCCAGAGGAACTGAGGCTGTTCTGAGGGTAAAAGGGGTGCAACTCAATATTAGGAAGGTGTTCCTGATGTTGGTACACTCAGTGTACAAGTAAACAGGAGAAAGTGACCAGTAGCAGGATAAATAGATAAAACATTAATGGTAATGGTAATCAATTATCAATGGACAGCAGTGTAATGGAATAATACATCTAATCAATAATCCTTTTAAGCAGAAGTGTAGGTTGTGTCTGAGTAGGTGGAGACCTGTGGATGGGCCTAGAGTCAGTGTGGATAGGCTGTGGGAGAGGGAGAACAGTAGTTGGTTTGCCATTTAACATGTGTGCTATTAAACGGAGTCAGTCTACAATAGGAAGTATAAATGTATTTCATTTTATCTAACAGACAGGGTCCGGGTCTGCGTGACCTTGTCAACATGACCTTATATAAGAATAAAAGGTTTAGGAAGAAGCTTTATCTAAGCTGTGGCCTATTCACATGACCGACGACACACATGGGAGTAATGACTAAAGAATGATTCTGCCCTACTGCGTCCCAAATGGCACCCCAGTCTACTACTTTTGACCAGAGCATATAGGGCTCTGGTCAAAAGTAGTGCATCATAAAGCAAATAGGGTGCCATTTGGTACGCATAAACAGCGCGATACAAGTCAAGGACAGAACATCTGTCCACCAAAACGAGAGTAAATAAACATCCATTACATCTAATTTCTCACAATTATCTATAAAATGTGATGTACAAAAGGATGAAACTTGTGGTATCTACAGTTCTACATAATGCATCAATCCCTCCTGAAACAGAGCAGCTGTAGAAAGCCTTTTAAACACATTCTCTCCTTAGACAGCTGGTTGTTGCCTGTCTGCACAGTGTTCTTTTATTTGGAGACAGAAGTTATGTAATATTAAGTCTTAATTGAGAGACGTGGTTCACTTTGATTAAATTGGTAAACCTAGTGCTAAGCAAAGCAGACATTTGGCAATTCTCTCAAAATAACAGCAATTTATAACCGCTTATTAAAAAAAATCCAAAAGGAGACAATATACAATTGCTATGTCATACCATGACGTCTGTGAAAGATGACAAGTTAATATGTTGTTGTTTATGACCTCAGCCAGCAATAGAAAGCGGTGGACTGGTATGTTGTCACGGCCGTTTAAAGGAGTAGACCAAGGCGAAGCAGTGTTTTTTTTTTTGTATTTTTATTTTATTTTTTACACTCACTCACTCACTCACTCACTCACTCACTCACTCACTCACTCACTCACTCACTCACTTACTCAACAAAACAATAAATATCCAGCCGCCAGCTTAGTGCATCCAGGCAACTAACAAGGACAACTACCCACAAAATCAACATGGAAAATGGCAACGTAAATAGGCTCCCCAATTAGAAACAACGATAAACAGCTGTCTCTGATTGGGAACCCATCCAGGCCACTATCAACCTACAGACCCCTAGACAATACAAAATCCCCATAGATAACAAAAAACCCTTGACAAGACAAACCCTAGACAATACAAAAAACTAAACAAACCACCCTTGTCAAACCCTGACCTAACCAAATAATAAAGAAAGCAAATACAACTAAAGTCAGGGCGTGACATATGTGGAATATGTCACGTAAGATGCTGTGCTTTAAAGATATGTTTGGCACAGAGCCAAGACTGTAAATAAAAAAAGAGGGTGAGCCAACAGCCCGGACAGAATTCTTCTTGAGGAAAATAGTGTCTGTGACTGCTCTGAGTGGTTAAAACGGAGACAACTCTGGTTACGCCGTCTGGGGGGAGACTGTCTGTGACTGCTCTGAGTGGTTAAAACGGAGACAACTCTGGTTACGCCGTCTGGGGGGAGACTGTCTGTGACTGCTCTGAGTGGTTAAAACGGAGACAACTCTGGTTACGCCGTCTGGGGGGAGACTGTCTGTGACTGCTCTGAGTGGTTAAAACGGAGACAACTCTGGTTACGCCGTCTGGGGGGAGACTGTCTGTGACTGCTCTGAGTGGTTAAAACGGAGACAACTCTGGTTACGCCGTCTGGGGGGAGACTGTCTGTGACTGCTCTGAGTGGTTAAAACGGAGACAACTCTGGTTACGCCGTCTGGGGGGAGACTGTCTGTGACTGCTCTGAGTGGTTAAAACGGAGACAACTCTGGTTACGCCGTCTGGGGGGAGACTGTCTGTGACTGCTCTGAGTGGTTAAAACGGAGACAACTCTGGTTACGCCGTCTGGGGGGAGACTGTCTGTGACTGCTCTGAGTGGTTAAAACGGAGACAACTCTGGTTACGCCGTCTGGGGGGAGACTGTCTGTGACTGCTCTGAGTGGTTAAAACGGAGACAACTCTGGTTACGCCGTCTGGGGGCAGACTGTCTGCATCCCAAATGGCATCCTTTTCCCTGCAGATGTAGGTTCTTCATTTGAGCCACTTTGCTACAGCAGGAAAATAATCCTGCAGAAAAAGGAAATGTGAATTATTATGTGGATTATAATGAATGGACATTTTTGTAGCGGTTGACACATTTTTCATAAACTAAAATTTAAGTATGAAATTTCAAAGTGGAATTTATAAACTTCAGAAATCTTTTTAAAGCACAAATACACTACACGTTTTAATTTCCTGCAATGCAGGAAATCAACAATTTGATTGAGAGAAAAAAATTGAGAACAGGGAAAACGGGAATTACGCTGGTACAACATGACAAGATGAATTTGCAACAGACAATAAGAAAACGCAGGTATAAATATCCAGGAGATAAATGAGGAAAAATGGGAGACACCAGGTTGAGGGTGGAGACAAGCACAAGACAGCTGAAACAGATCAGTGTGACACTTTAGGGGAAGAAAACCTTTGAAGTAAACAGGGAAGAAAGGGCGAGGGCAAGGCTGTTTTTTCAGTGAACATTCATAGCCGCTAGTGAAATAATTCTGGATGATGGATGTGAAACCATACATTGACGTTTCCAATTAGAGATGGCAGTTAGAGACTTGCCCAGGTACATTCTCACAGAGAAATATAATTTTGATTTTATGATAGCCTAGTTTAAGACACAATAACATGTGACTCGGAAAGATAACCAGGAATGTGTTTTATATCCTGGCATTGTTTTTTTTCTTCCTCTCTCAAAAGTCCTTTTAAAATAAATGATTGAAATGGATTGTAATAATATTAGTTTACCTAGCATGTTAAATCAAATTTTATTAGTCACATGCGCCGAATACAACAAGTGAAGACCTAACAGTGAAATGCTTACATACAAACCCCTAACCAACTACGCAGTTTAAAAAATACGAATAACAATAAGAAATAAAAGTAACAAGAAATTTAAGAGCAACAGTACAATAACAATAGCGAGACTATATGCAGGGAGTACCGGTAAAGAGTCAATGTGCGGGGGAACTGGTTAGTCGAGGTAATTGACGTAATATGTACATGCAGGTAGAGTTATTAAAGTGACTATTGTCGTGGAAATATTGAATCAAACATTTCTCAGATACCGGAGCTTGTGAATTCAAATAGACTTTATTACAAACAAAGCTGAGCAATTCCATTCCAACCTTCTTGTTCAGAACATGAGTATTTCTACATTTCCATCAGACATGTTCCCTCCCTTCTATGTAGGTTAGATTATATTGGTGGTGCAAACACAGGTCCACTATAAACAAAATAATACATATATTACATATATTTTCCCATTATAAGTACATTTCCAATAGATTTTAGTGAACACAACCATGTCTTCCCAATATATAGTTGAGGTCGGCAGTTTACATACACCTTAGCCAAATACATTTACAGTTTTTCACAATTCCTGACATTTAATCCTGTAAAAATGTCCTGTTTTAGGTCAGTTAGGATCACCGCTTTATTTTAAGAATGTGAAATGTCAGAATAATAGTGGAGAGAATGATTTATTTCAGCTTTTATTTATTTCATCACAATCCCAGTGGGTCAGAAGTTTACATACACTCAATTAGTATTTGGTAGCATTACCTTTAAATTGTTTAACTTGGGTCAAACATTTCAGGTAGCCTTCCACAAGCTTCCCACAATAAGTTGGGTGAATTTTGACCCATTTCTCCTGACAGAGCTGGTGTAACAGACAGGTTTGTAGGCCTCCTTGCTCGCACATGCTTTTTCAGTTCTGCCCACAAATTGTCTTTAGGATTGAGGTCAGGGCTTTTTGATGGCCACTCCAATACCTTGACTTTGTTGTCCTTAAGCCATTTTGCCACAACTTGAGGTATGCCTTGGGTCATTGTCCATTTGGAAGACCCATTTGCGACCAAGCTTTAAGTTCCTGAATGATGTCTTCAGATGTTGCTTCACTATATCCAGATAATTTTCCCCCTTCATAATGCCATCTATTTTGTGAAGTGCACCAGTCCCTCCTGCAGCAAAGCACCCTCACAACATGATGCTGCCACCCCCGTGCTTCACGGTTGGGAAGGTGTTCTTCGGCTTGCAAGTCTCCCCCTTTTTCCTTCAAACATAACGATGGTCATTATGGCAGAACAATTTTATTTTTGTTTCATCAGACCAGAGGACATTTCTCCAAAAAGTATGTTCTTTGTCCCCATGTGCAGTTGCAAACCGTAGTCTAGCTTTTTTATGACAGTTTTGGAGCAGTGGCTTCTTCCTTGCTCAGCGGGGTTTCAGGTTATGTCGATATAGGACTCGTTTTACTGTGGATATAGATACTTTTGTACCGGTTTTGTCACGATCGTGTGGAGGATTGACGGACCAAAACGCAGCAGTAGGAAAATAAGCCATATTCCTTTTAATGAATACAAAGGTAAAACGAAACAAAAACACTTACACACTAAACAAAACAAGAAAACGATCGTGAAGCTAATAACGAAGTGCACACACAGGCTACAAACGTATAACATAGACAATTACCCACATCAAATGAAAGCCTATGGCTACCCTAAATATGGCTCCCAATCAGAGACAACAGAAATCAGCTGTCTCTAATTGGGAACTCATTCAGGCAACCATAGACTCTCCTAGAAAACTAAACCAACATAGACACAGCTAGACACATGCACTACACACAAACCCATACACTACACCCAACACCCCCTTTACCATATAATCACCCAAAACCGACAAAACACAAACATTCCCCATGTCACACCCTGACCTAACTAAAATAATAAAGAAAACAAAGAATACTAAGGCCAGGGCGTGACATAACCCCCCCCTTAAGGTGCGAACTCCGGGCGCACCATTACACAGTCTAGGGGAGGGTCTGGGTGGGCTTCCTTCCACGGTGGCGGCTCCGGCACTGGTCGTGGTCCCCACCCCACCACAGTCACTAACCGTCTCCTTAGCTTCCTCCAAATGACCCCCCTCCACATTAACCCCACTGAATTAAGGGGCAGTTCCGGACTAAGGGGCAGCTCCGGACTAAGGGGCAGCTCCGGACTAAGGGGCAGTACCAGGGTAAGGGGCAGCACCAGGATAAGGGAGAGCACCAGGATAAGGGGCAGCACCAGGATAAGGGGCAGCACCAGGATAAGGGGCAGCTCCGGACTGAGGAACGGCAGCTCCGGACTGAGGGACTGCAGCTCCGGACTGAGGGACGGCCCATGGCTGGCTGACGGATCTGGCTGCTCATGGCTGGCTGACGGATCTGGCTGCTCATGGCTGGCTGACGGATCTGGCTGCTCATGGCTGGCTGACGGATCTGGCTGCTCATGGCTAGCGGACGGATCTGGCTGCTCATGGCTAGCGGACGGATCTGGCTGCTCATGGCTAACTGACGGATCTGGCTGCTCATGGCTAACTGACGGATCTGGCTGCTCATGGCTAACTGACGGATCTGGCTGCTCATGGCTGGCTGACGGATCTGGCTGCTCATGGCTGGCTGACGGATCTGGCTGCTCATGGCTGGCTGACGGATCTGTCTGCTCATGGCTGGCTGACGGATCTGTCTGCTCATGGCTGGCTGACGGATCTGGCTGCTCATGGCTGGCTGACGGATCTGGCTGCTCATGGCTGGCTGACGGATCTGGCTGCTCATGGCTGGCTGACGGATCTGGCTGCTCATGGCTGGCTGACGGATCTGGCAGATCCTGTCTGGCTGACGGATCTGGCTGCTCATGGCTGGCTGACGGATCTGGCTGCTCATGGCTGGCTGACGGATCTGGCAGATCCTGTCTGGCTGACGGATCTGGCAGATCCTGTCTGGCTGACGGATCTGGCAGATCCTGTCTGGCTGACGGATCTGGCAGATCCTGTCTGGCTGACGGATCTGGCAGATCCTGTCTGGCTGACGGATCTGGCAGATCCTGTCTGGCTGACGGATCTGGCAGATCCTGTCTGGCTGACGGATCTGGCAGATCCTGTCTGGCTGGCGGCTCTGGCAGATCCTGTCTGGTTGGTGGCTCTGGCAGATCCTGTCTGGTTGGCGGCTCTGGCAGATCCTGTCTGGTTGGCGGCTCTGGCAGATCCTGTCTGACGAATGGCTCTAGCGGCTCCTGACTGATGAACGGCTCTGACGGCTCGGGACAGACGGGCGGCTCTAATGGCTCGGGGCAGACGGATGGCTCAGATGGCGCTGGGTAGACGGATGGCTCAGATGGCGCTGGGTAGACGGATGGCTCAGATGGTGCTGGGTAGACGGATGGCTCAGATGGCGCTGGGTAGACGGATGGCTCAGATGGCGCTTGGCAGACGGGCAGTTCAGGCATCGCTGTGCAGACGACAGACTCTTGCCGGCTGAGGCGCACTGTAGGCCTGGTGCGTGGTGCCGGAACTGGTGGTACCGGGCTGGGGACACGCATCTCAGGGCTAGTGCGGGGAGCAGCAACAGGACGCACAGGACTCTGGGGACACACAGGAGGCTTGGTGCGTGGTTTATGCACTGGTGGTAAAGGGCTGGAGACACGCACCATAGGGCTAGTACGTGGAGGAGGCACTGGTTGTACTGGGCTGGGGACTGTCACAGGAGAGTTAGTACATGGGGCTAATATAGGAGGTGCAGGACTAGGGAGGCGTACAGGAGGCCTGGTTCGTGGGACTGTCATTCCCAGACGGTTAGCACGCACATCAGGACGAGCATGGAGAGCTGACTCAGGTAACCTCACATCCCGCACACGCTCTGTCGGGTGGATGTTGTGCCTCACGCACCAACACAGCAGCTCCCTCATTTCACTCTCTTCCAACCTCCCCAATAAATCCTTAACAGTCTCTGCATCATTCCCATTGCTCACCTCCAATATCAGCCCGACTGGCTCAGGTTCCTTCTTAGAGTCCTCACGGGTAGCACGGGAAGTTGACGCAGTTCTCCTATCTGGACTCGCCACACTCCCCATGAGCCCCTCCCCAAGAAATTTTTGGGTATTACTCGCGGGTCTCCAGCCTTGCTTCCGTGCTGCCTCCTCATATCGCCTCCTCTCGGCTTTCGCTGCCTCCAGCTCTTCACGAGGGAGGCGATATTCTCCCGGTTGTGCCCACGGCCCCTTACCATCCAGTATCTCCTCCCATGTCCAAGAATCCTGTGTAGGTGGGTCCTGTTGCCGCTTTACATGCCGCTTGGTCCTGTAGCGGTGGGTAATTCTGTCACGATCGTGTGGAGGATTGACGGACCAAAACGCAGCAGTAGGAAAATAAGCCATATTCCTTTTAATGAATACGAAGGTAAAACGAAACAAAAACACTTACACACTAAACAAAACGATCGTGAAGCTAATAACGAAGTGCACACACAGGCTACAAACGTATAACATAGACAATTACCCACATCAAATGAAAGCCTATGGCTACCCTAAATATGGCTCCCAATCAGAGACAACAGAAATCAGCTGTCTCTAATTGGGAACTCATTCAGGCAACCATAGACTCTCCTAGAAAACTAAACCAACATAGACACAGCTAGACACATGCACTACACACAAACCCATACACTACACCCAACACCCCCTTTACCATATAATCACCCAAAACCGACAAAACACAAACATTCCCCATGTCACACCCTGACCTAACTAAAATAATAAAGAAAACAAAGAATACTAAGGCCAGGGCGTGACAGGTTTCCTCCAGCATCTTCACAAGGTCCTTTGCTGTTGTTCTGGGATTGATTTGCACTTTTCGCCCCAAAGTACATTAATCTCTAGGAGACAGAACGCGTCTCCTTCCTGAGCGGTATGATGGCTGCGTGGTCCCATGATGTTTATACTTGCGTACTATTGTTTGTACAGATGAACGTGGTACCTTCAGGCGTTTGGAAATTGCTCCTAAGGATGAACCAGACTTGTGGAGGTCTACAATGTTTTTCTGAGGTCTTCGCTGATTTCTTTTGATTTTCCCATGAATATCAAGGAAAGAGGCACTGAGTTTGAAGGTAGGCCTTGAAATACATCCACAGGTACACCTCCAATTGACTCAAATTATGTCAATTAGCCTATCAGAAGCTTCTAAAGCCATGAATTCCTTATTTGGAATTTTCCAAGCTGTTTAAATGCACAGTCAACTTAGTGTAAGTAAACTTCTGACTTACTGGAATTGTGATACAGTGAATTATAAGTGAAATAATCTGTCTGTAAACAATTGTTTGAAAAACTACTTGTGTCATGCACAAAGTAGATGTCCTAACCGACTTGGCAAAATTATAGTTTGTTAACAAGAAATTTGTGGAGTGGTTGAAAAATGAGTTTTAATGACTCCAACCTAAGTGTATGCAAACTTCTGACTCCAACTGTAATAACATAATTTGTGGCTCCTGTATTGTTGGTAAAAATGCATAGTCACTATCCCACACCAGTTTAGGTCTATGTCACTTGGAAATGATTAACCTATGTACCCTGTGGTTGCCTTGACTAGATTCTATATGGCTCCAGTCTGGTCTTAGTTTATTCACATAGATACCACTTAGTTCTGTTTCTTTATGTCTAATGCTTAACTCTGTGTTGGACCAAACCAGCACTTCCATAGTCTTACCACCTTCATTCTGTTTACATATGTCTTATGTTTAACCTTATATTGCTTCTTCTTCCAACGGAAGTAGTATGGGCACTGGAAAATTACCAGAGACTCTCCATCATGGGTACTGGAAAATTACCAAAGAGCTGGATTTTTCACCCACAATAAGCATAGATGGTAACAGAGAGTAGCAGTGTTGTAAAAGAGAGCAATGCAAATAGTCTGGGTAGCCATTTGATTAGATGTTCAGGAGTCTTATGGCTCGGGGGTAGAAGCTGTTTAGAAGCCTCCTGGACCTAAACTTGGCACTCCGGTACCTCTTGCCGTGCAGTAGCAGAGACAACAGTCTATGACTAGGGTGGCTGGAGTCTTTGACAATTTTTAGGGCCTTCCTCTGACACTGCCTGGTATAGAGGTTCTGGATGGGCCGTACGCACTACCCTCTGAAGTGCCTTGCGGTCGGATGCCGATCCGTTGCCATACCAGGCAGTGATGCAACCAGCCAGGATGCTCTCGAATGTGCAGCTATAGAACCTTTTGAGAATCTGAGGACCCATGCCAAATCTTTTCAGTCTCCAGAGGGGGAATAGGTTTTGTCGTGCCCTCTTCAAGACTGTCTTGGTGTGCTTGGACCATGTTAGGTTTTGGTGATGTGCACACCAAGGAACTTGAAGCTCTCAACCTGCTCCACTACAGACCTGTCGATGAGAATGGGGGCGTGCTCGGTCCTCCTTTTCCTGTAGTCCACAATCATCTCCTTTGTTTTGATCACATTGAGAGAGAGGTTGTTGTCCTGGCACCACACGGCCAGGTCTCGGACCTCCTTCCTATAGGCTGTCTCGTCATTGTCTGTGATCAGGCCTACCACTGTTGTGTCATCGGCAAATTTAATGATGGTGTTGGAGTTGTGCCTGGCCGTGCAGTCGTGAGTGAACAGCGAGTACAGGAGGGGACTGCGCACGCATTCCTGAGGGGCCCCTGTGATGAGGATCAGTGTGGCGGATGTGTTGTTAACTACCCTTACCACCTGGAGGCGTCCCGTCAGGAAGTCCAGTATCCAGTTGCAGAGGGAGGTGTTTAGTTCCAGGGTCCTTAGCTTATTGATGAGCTTTGAGGGCACTATAGTGTTGAACGCTGAGCAGTAGTCAATGAATAGCATTCTCACATAGGTGTTCCTTTTGTACAGGTGAGAAAGAGCAGTGTGGAGTGCAATAGTGATTGCATAATCTGTGGATCCGTTGGGGCAGTATGTAAATTGGAGTGGGTCTAGGGTTTCTGGGATGATGGTGTTGTAGTGAGCCATGACCAGCCTTTCAAAGCACTTCATGGCTCCAGACGTGAGTGCTACGGGTTGGTAGTCATTTAGACAGGGACTATAGTGGTCTGCTTAAAGCATGTTGGTATTACAGACTCGGACAAGGAGAGAAAGAAAATGTCAGCGAAGATTCTTGCCAGTTGGTCAGCGCATGCTCGTAGTACCCGTCCTGGTAATCTGTCTGGCCCTGCGGCCTTGTGAATGTTGACCTGTTTAAAGGTCTTACTCACGTCGGCTGCGGAGAGCGTGATCACACAGTCTTCCGGAACAGCTGGTGCTCTCATGCATGTTTCAGAGTTATTTGCCTCGAAGCGAGCATAGAAGTAGTTTAGCTCGTCTGGTAGGCTCGTTTCACTGGGTAGCTCTCGGCTGTGCTTCCCTTTGTAGTCTGTAATGGAATGCAAGCCATGCCACATCTGACGAACGTCAGAGCCGGTGTAGTATGACTCGATCTTAGTCCTGTATTGACACTTTGCCTGTTTGATGGTTCATCGGAGGGCATAGCGGGATTCACACCATGACAGCGCAATACATAAGGGGTGGAACAGTGGCAAAGGTACCCACAGGACAAACAGAATAATATTAGTTTGAGGAGACATTAAATAGCATTAATACAACTAAAATCATTCTAAACACACCTTTAGTTTACAAAGTTAAACAGATGTATTTTTTCTTCATAATAAGCAGGAGTAATATTCTTAGATCAGAATGACAGCAGACTGTTCAGGGTTAGAGTCCAGCTCCTTGAAAGCGGCAGCTCTAGGCTTTAGCTCAGTGCGGATGCTGCCTGTAATCCATGGCTTCTGGTTGGGGTATGTACGTACGTAAGTTGAGTGAACTGTCAAATGTCTACTATTTTATAAGTAACTTTTCAGCAAAAAAATGGAATAACATGGACTAGAGCTGCACATCCTATCTATCAGCTACATTTCTATGGCTCATGCTGACGCTTATATGGAGAACTCTGTAGTTATCTGTAACCCTGTGGTGCTGTTTGCATGTGTGACTATCTGACTGATAGATGCCACACCCTGTCAGGATGGATGAAAGAAAGAGCAGGAAGGAGAAGGGGGGAAATTGTAGAAGGAAATATGTAAAATGAGAGGGCACACTGCAGCTATTGTTCCTAGTTTGTATCTCTTATCTTGAATGGACCGCTCAGGTGACATGCATGCAGATGTACACGGGTACTGACCAGGGTCATGTTCACTAGGCATAAAATAGAAGGAAACGGTCAGAAGGGGAGTGAAACTGGGAGGTACTACCAGAATTTGTCCAATAAGAAACATGTGTTTCGCTTTCCGTTGCACAACATTTTGATTATTTTTTGCTACGGTGTGCCCCAATGAACACAACCCAGAGCAAGTGCCTCAATATGTCTAAGTAAGACTGGGGGTCAATGTTCTCTCTAATTGTTTTCACACTGAGCAAATTTCAGGTCTACTGAGCGCGAGCTTGTATGTTGTGAATATTCTGTGCAACTTCCTGCGTGCGTTTACTGTGAACACTGAGATTGTACCCACTTTAAGTTACAGTTTTAACAGTGATCATAATGTAGGCCTACCAGAATGGCCTACCATTAAAAACAATATTATTTACATGGAAATAGCAGTTCTAGCATTCAGCCTACAGTAGCAGCCAATGTTTGGTATTCAATGTAGAATTACATTCCATGAGACTTTTTTAAAAACCATGCAGGGATTAACATTAACCTGTTTATCCACTTGTCCTTCAGACAAGGAAGTGCCAAAAAATGTTGTTGTGTTGTGTTTGATGCAAGAAACCACTTTACAAAATAAAATTCATTATTATTCCCATACCATTATTATTGTTACAAAGAATCAGACACAAATGTATGGTATCCTCTGCCTATTGGTTACTTATTAGCTTATTCAAACCTGTCTCAAAATATAACACTGCCCCTTTAAGACATAAAAAAGCTCTTCACTTGACTCGTTTTTCAAAGATGCTGACCAGAAATGAGCCATAACTCAATAACTAGCAAAGAAGATGAATACATCTGCACACGTGGCTACATGCAGCTCTCGCTTTGATCTCACAACAAGTTAATCTACTCGCAACCGCTCATCACGTTGCATTGAAAGTGGAAAATATTACATTGATTTTATGAAACATTTTGAGAAGAGGGAAATGTTGATTTGTGTTAACTAACGGGGAAACATTTTTTTGTACTTCTCTGCACGGGCTGGTATTTCTTTAGCGCAGCAGTCCTGGGGGAGCTGCAATCCCAGAGGAGTTTTGTAGGGAACATTGCATGTTGTCAGTTGCATAACATAGCCCTAGGTCTAGACATTCATTTAAAAGTGACAGTTTACTCCGAATACAAATGAGCATGATTTGAGTGAACAGGGTGTACAGGCAGGCCTCTGGCTTCACTACTGAGCACCAAGCAGCATGTAGAGTACAGCCCTCTGGCAATACCTTTTTCACTGAGCACCAGGGTCATCTGGCTAACTGGCATCGCTCTTCTCATCTCATCGTACTGCTAAAGGATAAACAGTATTGTGCCAAGCCTCTCTTCATAAGTGCCTCCTATTCTTCTGCTTCATCCTTATCACAGTGCTTTAACAGTCACTTCCAGATGGATGAATATTGTTGGTTGGTCTCCCCTCTCCTCTCCCCTTTGGTCCTGTTGCTTCTGTGCTACTGTACACAGGCTTTCCCTCAAACCAGGTGCTGGTTCTACTTAAAGTAGTAATGCGTAATAAAACTGACCCATCCCTAGGATGAGATGATACTGTATATCAGAGAGCATTGAAATGGCCATTTTCACCAGCGATTAGCGAGGTTGTTGAGGTGAAGTATGTCTTGTTAATGTGACTCTGTCTGTAGCCTGCTTCCAGACACATAACTCAAGGGTTACTGCATAGTCAGTCACACTTTCACTGAATCTCCTACATTCCCTAACAAACCTGTTGTAAGGAAATCCGCTATAAGGACTCCATTCTGTTATGGAGAACAAAGATACAAACTTAACAGAGGAATAGCTTCTGACGTCACTGATACAATACGAAGTTAATGGTTAGTTGCTGTTGACATCGATAGATCCTACATACCTTAGTGATTTTGATTCTGTTGTGGTACTCATGTATGGAGTCGTAGAAGTCTTTCACAACATCCTGGAACTCATCAGAATCCTCGTTCATTCTGGACGTTTCAGGCAGGTTGGACAGTAGACTGTAGTTCTCATCTGAAAAACAGTGCAACATATTGTCGCAATATAAGTGCAATATAGCATGACGGAAAACGGTGCAACATATTAAATAGCTTTGTTAAGATAACAGGGATATTGTGTCAGTAATTACATAGCATCTCACAAATCTAATTCTTATTTACCAAAAAATAAATAACATAAGAATAAGCTCACATACACTATTTGCAAAGTTCTCTTTACCTTGTATATCTGAGTACAAGTCTTCTGAGCTCAGCATCTTCCTGGAGATGGTTACTGACTTCCCAGAAGCCACGTTGTACTCTTGCATCTTCTCAAAGTTGATGATGTGCGGCAGGTTGTTGAGCAGGATGTCGATCTTTTTCTGCCTCATCTTCCAGGCGTTCTCCATAAACACTGTCGGCTCCGGAGCGTACGCGGTCTTCGTCCCTGACGACGCTGGGTCGTGCCACAGCCATTGCACCGTCCGCAGGATGTCAGCGTCTGACGTCGTTGTGGATATCCTCCTCAGCAGGAGCTTCATGTCCGGCATCGCCCCGGTAACAGTCTTTGAACCCGGAGATGGTTGCCGTGGTTCCCTGGATGGTGACCTCCACGGCATGTTTCCTCTTGATGAGGTCCAGACACCTCCTGATTGGTTGATTGATTACATTTTTTTGTAAATGTAAAAAAAATGTGCTTGCGGGCACCAATATTACAAATTCCATATGATATCTTTTAATATTGATATGAGCAAGGCATATCGTAATCTAGGTTTATTCTTAACCTACACCATTCTGTAAAATGAATACTGTACATGACTGTTCCTGCAGGCATAAAACAGATCTTTTCACAGGCTCTTGAGTAACCATAGTTAATTGCCTGCTGATGGGCCATCAACTGTGAATGGGCTTCCCCTTGTATTCAAACCAGTTACGTAAGTTTATACCATCAGAACACACCTGTCCCAATGGACAATCCGCAAGCAGTTGTCTGGACTTCAAATAAAAGTAAACATTTCACAACGTATTTTCTATGAACCGATATGATATTGAATGGAAAAAATGCAACTGACATCGATATAGATTTTCCATATCGGTGCACATTACTATAAAAAAAACACAGTGTACACACAGACATACACACGTACCTGTGGTACTGAGACAGGCTCCTCAGGCTGCGGTGCTCTAGCTTCTCCTCATGCTTTCTCAGGGTGACCTTCTTGTTCAGGGCAATGTCCACTCTGATCAGGTCACAACTGTAGCCAGCGAACACAAAGAGTGTTGCCGTGTTGGCTGACTGGATGGCCTCCTGCAGAGACACCTGGACACACTGATCGAGGTGTGAGCCAGCAGCAGGGAGGGAAGAGGTAGCCATGGCACCATCGTCACCATCATGCCGAGTCATCTTCCTTATCTTCTTGGACAGCTCCAGAACCTTCTGCAGCTCCTCCTCCTCGGTCAGGGACCTCTTTGTGGTTTCCATGGAGTACTGGATGGCCAGGGACATCTGGGCCTCCTCGTCCAGGGTAGAGGAGAGTTGCGTGGCCCAGGACAGCCCTCCGTCCTGGGCAACCAGAGGAGCAAGAGCACCCTCATCATCATTACCCCCTCCCTCCACTAGCAGATCTGTAGCCTGCTCCTCCATGTCATTGCTGTCTCTGTCTGGGCCCTGGTCGGTGCTGGGGGCAATGGGTTCCCCGGCCGTATACAGATCCTCCTCAATGTCAGTGGTTCTGGTCAGACTAGAGAGGCCAGAGTCCACCATCTCATCGATGGCTGAGAACAGCCTCTTTGCTTCCTCTAGAAGACCTGGGATTAGTACATATGTTTTCAGTGATTGCAAAACAACAATGCCAATAGAATAACTCCCTTCTCTGAAGATTATTCTGGCCACTGTGCTTCCATATGCTCTTTAGGGTCTAGGCTGGGTACAACACTTAAAATTTATGTAAAAATGTTTTTTTCAAATATATGTGATCGCTATGAGAATAATGAAAGTATGTACCTATGTCTGGAGCTGAGAGGTCGTTGGAAGTCTGGTTAGTATGAGTCAGAACTGATGTGGAAGCCTGTAAGGAACCATCTGAGGACCTTCTCTGGAAGCTCTGATGGGACGTCATATTCCACGCAGCCTCAAAGATGTCCTGTAGGGAGATCACAAAGCTAGAATACACCAGAGACATACTGTATATAGACATACAGAAATATATAAATACACACACATATATAGTGGACAGAGGAGGCTGGTGGGAGGAGCTATAGGAGGATGGGCTCATTGTAATGGCTGGAATGGAATAAATGGAAAGGCGTCAAACATGTGGTTTACCTATACTTGATACAGTTCCGTGAATTCCATTCCAGCATTACAATGAGCCCATCCTCCTATAGCTCCTCCCACCAGCCTCCTATGATCTCTGAACTACAACTACATAAACTCGTCCAGTTAGTTGTCGGGTGATTTTTTTAAAACACACTTTTATTTGCAGTTTGTCAGGAATACGTACCTTATATACAAGCATTCTCAGATCATGACGCCCGGAAATGTTTTCACTGGCGACTTCCTGGTTGTTCGCCATGCCACCGGGTAGCGGCGCTTTTGCGCCAGCTACAGGATTTATGAATTACATTTACAGTAGCAAGGCCACTTGAGTATTTTATTTTAATTGAACCTTTATTTAACTAGGCAAGTCAGTTAAGAACAGATTCGTATTTACAATGATGGCGTACCCCGGCCAAACCCGGATGACGCTGGGCCATATGAGACTCCCAATATCAGCCGGATGTGATACAGCCTGGATTCGAACCAGGGACTGTAGACCGCTGCGCCACTCGGGAGTAAGTAGGCCTAATTAGTCAGAATATCCTAATTGGTTAAATCTGCAAATATTCATGGAACATGAATGGAGGGGGAGAGAGTCAGAGGACGCTGATGATTCTAGTTGGGTCATGTTCATGACTACAATGTAGTTAAACACTATAATTTGTAGCCTAATGTATGTATGTATGTATGTATGTATGTATGTTTATACCTTAATCCTTCAACAAGAGAGTCTCAGGAGAGCAAAGATGATATTGTCATTATGCCCTTGTGAAGCAGAGCCATTGGCAAATAACACAGTTTATCCATTAGGTCAGGGTTTCCCAAACTCGGACCTTGGTTCCCCCCTCCCTGGGTGCACGTTTTGGTTTTTGCCCTAGCACTAGACTGATTCACGCTTTGATGATTTGAATCAGCTGTGTAGTTCTAGGGCAAAAACAAAAATGTGCACCCAGGGGGGCCCCTGGACCGAGTTTGGGAAACCCTGCACTAGATGATAGTGCCCTCTCATGCAGGGTTTCCCAAAGTCGGTCGTGTGTGTGTGTGTTTTCTTTAAACGTGGAGCGTGTTATTATCACTGATATTGAATTCATTGACCATTAATAATAATACTCATACATGGTGTTACTGGTCTCCTTTTTTAAACAAATCTTTATTAAAATGAAACATGTTACAGGGTCTCAACTTGTCATGTAAAACATGGGAATAGCTCAATCGCAAACGCCTTGTGTCCTCTCTCCTCGTCTCCTTCTAAAAACGCATTGGAGGAGAAGGTCAGAGGGGCGGGACCTCTGCTTTCTTATCCAATGGATTTTGAGAAGGAGATGAGGAGAGAGGATGTGAGGAGTATGCAATAGAGATCTTCCCCATGGCTGAAAAATGTATGGGGGGAGGGATAAGACTTTGGAGCAATGAAAATACCCATTGACTGGCAGAGTTGCCTCAAGGCACATAACTAAAGTCCTAATGTCCCAAAGATAAATCAATCACAGAGGCATCCTTCAGCTTATCTTATGATACTTTAAATACAATAAGGCAGGAATATCAGTTATCTTACCATGTCATTTTTCCTGTGAGATTTTTTTTGTCATCTAAAATGTGAAAATATTGAAATATGCAAGCAAGAGTGTAAAATATATTTAAAATGCATGAATGAGTGCAATAACACAAGATTCAAGCACCCCGTGTAAAAGTAAAGGGTGAGTGGTTCTGAATCTTACTGCCTTCAATGATATCACATTTTATCAACTTCAAACAAATATTCCCCTCAATGCTAGGCAGTGGTGGAAAAAGTACCCATATGTCATATTTGAGTAAAAGTTAAGATACCTTAATAGATAATGACAAAAGTGAAAGTCACTCAGTAAAATACTACTTGAGTAAAAGTCTAAAAGTATTTGGTTTTAAATATACTTAAATATCAAAAGTAAAAGTATAAGTATTTTCAAATTCCTTATATTAAGCAAACCAGACAGCACTATTTTCTTGTTTTTTAAATGTACAGATAGCCAGGGTCACACTCCAACACTCAGACATTATTTAGTGAGTCCGCCAGATCAGAGGCAGTAGGGATCTACTCTTGATAAATGCGGGAATTTAACCATTTTCCTGTCCTGCTAAGCATTCAAAATGTAACGATTAATTTTAGGTGTCATGGAAATTGCATGGAGTAAAAAGTACATTATTTTCTTTAGGAATGTAATGAAGTAAAATTAATGTTGTCAAAAATATAAATAGTAAAGTACAGATACCCCCAAAAAACTACTTAAGTAGTACTTTAAAGTATTTTTACTTGAGTACTTTACACCACTGGTTCTAGGTCACTACAGTTTCCCATCATCGTTAAAGGTCTGATACATCTCTCTTTATCAGAGTCCAACTAGTAGAGATGTATTTGAGAAGCCCCTAACATCTGAAAGCCTGTAATAAATAATAATACTGTATTTGGTCATGAGTAATTGCAGAGCTGTCATGAGCAGCAGCTCCAGAATTGTAATAGTGTACATGTTGAATCATTTATCAAAGAATATTGCACTGATCCCTCACAAGAATAACAAAGGCACTTTGGACCTGCTTTAAAACCTCTAACGAGTCACAAACCCGGATCCGGGATCCCCCCCCCCCATCAAAAAAGCTGACTAGCATAGCCTAGCCTAAAGCCACAGGGATATCATATAATAAAATGTTCATGAAATCACAAGTCCAAGACACCAAGTGAAAGATACACATCTTGTGAATCCAGCCATCATTTCTGATTTTTAAAATGTTTTACAGGGAAGACACAATATGTATTTCTATTAGCTAACCACCATAGCAAAAGACATAACTTTTCTTTCCACCATTTTTTTCCTGCATAGGTAGCTATCACAAATTCGACCAAATAAAGATATAAATAGTCACTAACCAAGAAACAACTTCATCAGATGACAGTCTGATAACATATTTATTGTATAGAATATGTTTTGTTTGAAAAATGTGCATATTTCAGGTATAAATCATAGTTTTACATTGCAGCCACCATCACAACTCTCACCAAAGCAACTAGAATAACTACAGAGAGCAACGTGAATTACCTAAATACTCATCATAAAACATTTATGAAAATTAGACAGCGTACAGTAAATGAAAGACAAAGATCTTGTGAATCCAGCCAATATTTCAGATTCTTTAAGTGTTTTACAGCGAAAACACAATTTAGCATTATATTAGCTTACTACAATAGCCAACCACACAGCAGCATTGATTCATGCACATTAGCGATAGCGAATAAACCAGCAAAAGATATGACATTTTTCACTAACCTTCTCAAAACTTCATCAGATGACAGTCCTATAACATCATATTACACAATACATATATTGTTTGTTCGAAAATGTGCATATTTAGCGGCACAAATCGTGGTATACAATGAGAATAGTAGCCAAGCTGCAAAGAAAATGTCGGGAGAAATCTTGGGAGAGGCACCTAATCTAATCAATAACTAATCATAAACTTGACTAAAAAATACAGGTTGGACAGCAAATGAAAGATACATTAGTTCTTAATGCAACCGCTGTTAGATTTTTAAAATTAACGTTACTACGACATACAGCGTGCGTTAAAGCGAGACCGCACCGAAATTAATGGCGGAATAGTAGTTTTAGTAGGTCTGTCGGTCTGTATAGTAGGTCTGTCTCGCGTCATGGCGAACGTTGAAAAGAGTGCACCCCACGTTCCAAGACCCTTTATATGGCCTCAGATCTGCCTAGCAACTCCATTCCAATTCTCACTGCTTGCTGACATCTAGGGGAAGGCGTATGCAGTGCATGTCGACCAATAGAATACATGCAAATTAATAAACTGACCCTGAATACATGCAAATTAATAAACTGACCCTTTCTCACTTCCTGACAGGAAGTTTGCTCCAACTTGAGTTCTGTTTTACTCACAGATATAATTCAAACGGTTTTAGAAACTAGAGTGTTTTATATCCAATAGTAATAATAATATGCATATTGTACGAGCAAGAATTGAGTATGAGGCAGTTTAATTTGGGAACAAATTTTTACAAAGTGAAAACAGCGCCCCCATATTGACAAGAAGTTTTAACTAGTAATATGAATATCATGGATAAGGCACTTAATTACAAAAAAACATTGACACCCTTCTGTTTTATGGGGTTACAACTGTACATGGTGGCTAAATGTGAATATGAAATAGTTTTGTTTCAGTCAACTATATAAATCAACCAGCATCAGCTCTGTATCAAAACCATATCCACTGGGCACACCACGTCATTTCAACGTGGACAATCAATGTGCTTTAGTAGTAAAGGCCAAAATCAATCATTTATCAGATGATCAAATGTTGTTATACCTAAAGGAGTTCTAAAATTCAAAATCAAATAGCTAAGGGATTCATAGTATGACCATCTAAAACAATTCCATATGTCAGCTTAGCGCAATATAACATTAAAGATCTGACATTGTTACAAAAAGATACAAATGTAACATTTTATATAAGTTGTGTCTTAAAAATAGGTTACCATGACATAGTCCTGGTTGAAATTTCACCCTCAAAACAATCGTTTACATTGATTACTTTTTGCAAATCCAATACATTTTACACATGCATTCCACATCATGATACATAGACATTCCGTTGAAACAATGTTATTTCAACCAGTTTATCCCCAGTGGGTAATCCCTGAGTCGACAGGATTTAGGCTGATGAGGCTTGATGGTCTCAGGCCAATGACATCTCCAGATATCAGAAGCCTTTGAAAATATTGATCTTGTGTTTGTCAGCCAGAAGCATGGTGACGTTGTACTCAATGTCCGCATCATGCACCCCAGTTTTGCGGAATTCGCCTCCGTGGTAATTCTTTTGCCAGTAGTGGTGCCAGTTCCCATACTGGTCCGCTCCGAACCCGTACACACTCACCTAAATGATACAATACAACATTATGCAGAGATACTCATCCACCCTGGATTTGGACATCAGTGTCCACCAGCTCATGCTTTGCAGTCACGCTCATGGTGTATAGAACTTTGGCAGACAGACAAATGGAAGTGAAGGTGGGTGGACTCACCTTATCACAGATATGCACAGCGAACAATAGGCTGAGGAAGCCAGTGGAGGGATACCGGCCATGACGCTCCAGCCATGTCTCATAGACATATTTAAAGAAGGTTGGACTGTATATCAGCACCTGCAAAACAAAACAAAAAACTTTGACCATGTGAGAAGTTGAAATCATTACATTTGAATGTTATCAACCAACCAATCACTCTTCAAAATCTGCATTCTTTTGTCTCCAGGTAAGGTAAACTAAAGCAGATTGACCCATACATAGGGCTTTGGTCAAAAGTAATGCTCCACTATAGGGTGCCATTACAGACAGACCCAAAGGTTCACTCACCCTGTTCTTGTTTGCCTTAATCCTGGACCGGACAGGAAAGTATGTTCTGCGGGAAGCAAAATGCATAATATAAGTACTATCAAAGTATTATCACAGATACACTATATATACAAAAGTAGGTGGACACCCTTTCAAATGAGTGGATTTGGCTATTTCAGTCACACCAATTGCTGACAGGTGTATAAAATTAAAAACACAGCCATGCAATCTCCATACACAAACATCGGCAGTAGAATAGCCCTATTGAAGAGCTCAGTGGCTTTCAACGTGGCACGGTCATAGGATGCCACCAAGTCAGTTCAGCCACACAAGCTCAGAACAGTGCCACTGAGTGCTGAAGTGCGTAAAAATCGTCCGTCCTCGGTTGCAACACTCATTAGAGTTCCAAACTACCTCTGGAAGCAACATCAGCACAAGAACTGCTCGTTGGGAGCTTCATGAAATTAGTTTCTATGGCCGAGCAGCCACACAAGCGCTATACGCAATGCCAAACGTCGACTGGAGTGGTGTAAAGCTCGCCGCCATTGGACTCTGGAGCAGTGGAAACGTTCTCTGGAGTGATGAATCATGCTTCACCATATGGCAGTTCGAACGGACGAATCCAAGTTTGAGGAGCTGTTTTTCATGGTTCGGGCCCCTTAGTTCCAGTGAAGGGAAATCGTAATATTACAGCATACAATAACATTCTAGACAATTCTGTGCTTCCAACTTTGTGGCAAAAGTTACGGAAGACCTTTCCTCTTTCGGTATGACAATGCCCCCGTGCACAAAGTGAGATCTATACAGAAATGGTTTGTCGAGATCAGTTTGGAAGAACTTTACTGGCCTGCACAGAGCCCTGACTTCAACCCCATTGAACACCTTTTGGATTAATTGAAACATCGACTGCGAGCCAGGCCTAATCACCCAACATCAGTGCCTGACCTCACTAATGCTTGTGGCTGAAAGGAAGCAAGTCCCAGCAGCAGTGTTTCAACATCTAGTGGAAAGTCTTCCCAGAAGAGTGGAGTGGAGGGGGGGGGGGGGGGGGGGGGGGGGGGCGACCAACTCCATATTAAAGCCCATGATTTAGCAATGAGATGTTCGACTAGCAGGTATCCACATACTTTTGATAATGCAGTGTAAAAGGGGAGACCAAAGTATCTTTGGTACTGTCAGTATAAACCACCATCTTTGATCAAGTTCATCAAGAAACACCAACTTTGTGGTGGCCCGGCTATCGGCATTGGCTAACAGACTACTGAATATGAGCTCCTCATGACAAACTAGTAGCCTATACCAGTAATATGTTCAGTAAAAAGGTTGTCATGTCTGGAAAAGAAACCCAATTTCAGGTTAGAAAATGTTACAGTTCATAGTGAATTTGTGACACTGATACTGTTTTGGTTACTGTTTTGATACTTGGTTTAACTGTTTGTGTTGGTACAGTAACAGTTTGTCACATTATTTATGTTTTTACAGATGATCACAGTGACAGTCCTAACGATGAAGATGACCAGATCCAGATGCAAACGGCAGAGGCTTGTTTCCCATCAAGGGTCATGCATAAGGTCATACGCTATTATGATTTAAAACCACACTCTTAAGATGTGCTGGGTGTGAGGTCAAATAACCAACGTTGATTTGGGAATGATTTGATTTGCACCGCAGGTAGGCTAGGCTGTATGAAAAGAAAAGCTGCACAGTGTAGAACCAATTAAATAAAATGTAATATACTGATCAAAAATATATAAACGCAACAACTTCAAAGTCAATTGAATAAATTCATTAGGCCCTAAACTATCATGAAACATGGGACCAACACTTTACATGTTGAGTTTATATTTTTGTTCGGTGTCGATACCAAAGTTGACAGCTATGCTGCCTTCATCAAGATTCATGCTGCACTGTGTTTTAACTTGAGCTCTAAGACTTCTTGACCATCAGACCCATAACATATATACAGTCCCAGTCAAAAGTTTGGACACCTACTCATTCAAGGGTTTTTATTTGTACTATTTTCTACATTGTAAAATAATAGTGAAGACACCAAAGCTATGAAAGAACATATGGAATCATGTAGTAACCAAGAAAGGGTTAAACAAATCCAAATGTATTTGATAATCTTCAAATAGCCCCCCTTTGCCTTGACGACAGCTTTCGCTATTCTCTCAACCAGCTTCACCTGGAATGCTTTTCCAACAGTCTTGAAGGAGTTCCCACATATGCTGAGCACTTGTTTGCTGTTTTTCCTCCACTCTGCAGTCCAACTCATTCCAAACCATCTCAATTTGGTTGAGGGATTGTGGAGGTAAGGTCATCTGATGCAGCACTCCATCACTCTCCTTGGTCAAATAGCCCTTACACAGCCTGAAGGTGTTCTGGGTCATTGTCTTGTTGAAAAACAAATGATTGGGTTGGCGTATCGCTGCAGAATGCTCTGGTAGCCATGCAATTGCAATGTGCCTTGAATTCTAAATAAAATCAGACAGTGTCACCAGCAAAGCACCCCCACACAATCTTACCTCCTCCCTCTTGCTTCACAGTGGGAACCAGACATGCAGAGATCAGCCGTTCACCTACTTCAACTGTATGTATGTACAGTTGAAGTCGGAAGTTTACATACACCTTAGCCAAATACATTTTAAACTCAGTTTCACAATTCCTGACATTTAATCCTAGTTAAAATTCCCTGTTTTAGGTCAGTTAGGATCACCACTTTATTTTAAGAATGTGAAATGTCAGAATAGTAGTAGAGAATTATTTATTTCAGCTTTTATTTATTTCATCACATTCCCAGTGGGTCAGAAGTTTACATACACTCAATTAGTATTTGGTAGCATTGCCTTTAAATCGTTTACCTTGGGTCAAACGTTTTGGCTAGCCTTCCACAAGCTTCGCACAATAAGTTGGGTGAATTTTGGCCCATTCCTCCTGACAGAGCTGGTGTAACTGAGTCAGGTTTGTAGGCCTCCTTGCTCGCACACACTTTTTCAGTTCTGACCACAAATTTTCTATAGGATTGAGATCAAGGCTTTGTGATGGCTACGCCAATACCTTGACTTTGTTGTCCTTAACTTCTTATGGCTGGGGGCAGTATTGAGTAGCTTGGATGAATAAGGTGCCCAGAGTAAACTGCCTGCTACTCACGCCCAGAAGCTAAGATATCCATATTATTAGTAGATTTGGATAGAAAACTGTTTGAATGATGTCTGTGAGTATAACAGAACTCATATGGCAGCCAAAAACCTGTATGTATGTACAGTATGTATACCCCAATTCCGTGATATCCAAATTGGTAGTTACAGTCTTGTCCCGTCGCTGCAACTCCCGTATGGACTTGAGAGAGGCGAAGGTCGAGAGCCATGCGTCCTCCGAAACACGACCCTGCCAAGCCATACTGTTTCTTGACATACTGCTCACTTAACCCGGTAGCCAGCCGCACCAACGTGTCAGAGGAAACACCATACAACTGGCAACCATGTCAGCGTGCATGCACCTGGCCCGCCATAGGAGCCGCTAGAGCGTGATGGGACAAGGACATCATGGCCGGCCAAACCATCCCCTAACCCGGACAACGCTGCGCCAATTGTGCGTCGCCTCATGGGTTTCCCGGTCGGCTGCGACAAAGCCCGCGATTGAACCCGAATCTGTAGTGACACCTCAAGCACTGCCTTAGACCGCTGTGCCACTCGGGAGGCCTTACCCACAACATTATTAAGCTACCCAGATACTCAGGACTGGTCTGGAACCAGAAATTAGCCCTGCCATTTCTAACACACCGGCCCATTCTTTCCCCTTGAGGCCCCCACACTGGCCCAGTTCTTCCTTGAGGCCCCCATTATTAGCAAGATAGTGATCATGTTGCGCAGAAAATCCAAGTTAGACAGGCCAACTTGGCTAAAAATGGACAAACCCATCTGGCATTTGCCCGAAATGCCTGATACTCAAGGTGCCAGTAAAGATACAGGAGAGGAGTGGGGGGAGTTGGGCCGGTTTTATGACTTAAAAGCAGGACCTAAATAGTTTGCAGAAACTCTCCCTCTGGTTCTCTAGTATGGGAAGACAAACCTCTTTGTTCCAGTCTCTTCGCTGCCAAAACTTTTACATCAATAAAAGGGGAACATTATTCCTAACATTTAAATGCTAAGAATAGTCGATGGGGATCTAAAGAATAGTTATGTCATATTGTTTGTTATTTTGTGATGTCATTAAGGATGGTATAACAAAGTAACTAACTCTGAAAGTGTAGGTATTCTATGTATCAACTTTACATCTAAATGTTGTATAAAATATATAAAATATGAGAATACTTTTGTGAAGATAGCAATGTGATTTTAGCCTTCTAAAAACTGGAAAATTGTTTTTCATATAAACTTGTGCCCAGTCAGTAACCATGCACAAGTGAGCACAGATAGTGTCGGCGCGATGGAATGTTCCCTTTTTACCCGAGCATAAAAGCCTTGGTAGCGAAATTTACATTAGACCAAGCAGACGGACAGTGTAAGCTGGACGTCACGAATGGTTAAAACTACAACACCAGAAAGAGCGGAGCGGTGGTTACACGGCTGAAAATGGTGAGACCAGTCCATTGTCGGGTTACTACTGGCGTGTAGTGTACGGGAGCTGAACCCTGAATATTCAATCATTGAGACCACTACGAAACCAGAAGACGTGAGACCGTGGTCTACATGTTGAAATGGTTAGAAACTCTGAAGCTCTCAACCTCAACAAGAGTGAAGATGAAAAAGACCAAAACATTCACAGTCTGCGGCTGTGCATGCAAAAGTGGTCCTAGAACTTTGACTAAAAGACACGAGGTGGGAAGGAAGAATCCCTCTCAGACAACCGTTGGTACATCTGAAATATATATTCTAACAAACACTTCACTACCAGAGCAGTTCTACAACTAAGGACATTGTGACCACGGGTGGACAACCAGAACCTTACATCGAGCCACTCCATCGAGCCGTTCCAAACGTAACAAGATAAGTTGAATCTCTGTCTCTCCCTTTACCTTTCTTTCCATTGACCCCTCCCTTTTATAACCAAGCAGTGATGCTTTTGTTCGTCCACTAGGGACCTGTTTTCATTGTATTACGTCTAATCAATCATCTATACCGTGTGTATATATGTATTCTGTTTAATTAATTATTTAGTTAGTAAATAAATAATTAAGCCAATTTGTGTATTGCTGATTCATCAATAAAGTTAGGGTTGTTGCAGATAGCAAAGAGTATGTGACGTTCAGAATGAGACTGATATTAGGTAATGATTAATAATTGACTGTTATTGATGTAAGAGATATCTATATCTTTAGAGTTTAATTCGTTAAACAACTTTTCGCGGTTAATTTAGTCGAGTAACAATTAAAAACAGTTGATAAAATAAATAACAGTCATCAGATTAATGATAGTCACATCACAACAGAAAGTTTACACAGCTTGAAGGATAAATGATTCCGGACCTCAGTGATGAGAACGTTGTTTATACTTTAATCTTTGCCGACAATTCCACAGGCGTCAACTACAGTTTCTATTGAAGATTTGCTAAGGTGCACTTACATACTTTATGTGAACGTGTAGTGCATGGTTATTGATCACTCACTTGTTGATGGACCCGGTGGTCAAGGCACTGGTGATCCACTGCAGGTCCAGAGTCTTGAAGGGGATGAGTAGAAGACTGGTGGTGTTGTCCAGATCTATGGCGCTCTCTGGGTACATGACATGAAGCGTAGTCCGGCTCCCAACATCCTCCTCAAAGCCAGAGGTAGGAGCCATGTTCATTCTGCAGGAGCAGGGTTACGGTTAAGGTAGTATATTCTGCAATATAACATATGGAGCAGAACACTGGTGGTGTTGTCCAGATCTATGGCGCTCTCTGGGTACATGACGTGATGCGTAGTCCAGCTCCGGACATCCTCCTCAAAGCCAGAGGTAGGAGCCATGTTCATTATGCAGGGTTACGGTTAAGGTAGTATCTTCTGCAATATAACATATAGATGATACTACTTCCACATACTAATCAACATAGCTGTTTTGAGGGTGGGATGCCTGGAGGTTAAAAAAAACTTGAATTTGTATCTAAATGAAAAAGTATTTCATTTGGAATGTGAACATGGTGATGAATCATGTGGCATTCCTGCATCTCCACATGATCATACAGTTCATATGTGTCCCAGTAACAGTGAGTGCATTGAGGGGAAAGCTGTGATTCTGCCTGGTCAATTAATCTAGTTAGTTCTGCAGAGGATCTCTCCTTCTCTGTGTGTTTGTGTGTTAAGTGAGTGTGGGATGAGCAGTATAATCCATTTCAGCCAAGGACTTTCCTCCTCATTTACACATTGATAGTTGGTCTGGTTCCTCATTGAAAAACAGTGCAGAAATCAAATCTAAAGCTGGACTTACATGTTGACTGCATGAACTTTACAAAAACCATGTGATCAAAGGTCATGCAGTTAATA
The DNA here is from genome assembly GCF_029448725.1 of Salvelinus fontinalis. NCBI lineage: Eukaryota > Metazoa > Chordata > Actinopteri > Salmoniformes > Salmonidae > Salvelinus > Salvelinus fontinalis. The sequence goes on along the minus strand of NC_074696.1, from coordinate 31,696,931 downwards.
AATTAGTCGCTTTCAAGTCGCTTCTCACCAACTGCGCCATGCAGCCATTACCTGAATTGTGGGATGCACCATTTGTCAACCAATTATTAGGGTGTTTTTGGTTAACCCACACGAACGTGACCAAAAGTGACTGAAACAGGAACCAACTTTGCTACATGGGATACAAATGAAAGTGATGCGACCAATTAATTGTAGCCTATACATGTTATGTTTTGTTTGAGTGTTTGATATGGGGGTATAGGAACATTTGACTTTTAGAAAGTACAACTTTTATAAACGATTGCAGCTATGTTGACACTGCCAAGTTGAACTGAGCCTTGCTGTTAACCACCCCAGTATTTAACTTTCAGCTGTCGCAGATGCACCTCCCCCGACTTTAACCCGTCAACTTTCGTCTACAGTCGGCTTCGTTAACCTTACTGCTCGAACAAACCCAATTTTATTCGAGTGTATTGGCCAGTCCCTCCAGGATACCGTGTAATCATAATGTTTAGCAAAATCAACAATTCCCTGCTAATTTTACCATTCACTGCACTATTTCAGCAAAAAACAGTCATTGCATAAAACTGACCCATCACTGTAATACAAAGAGGGCTCGTAATTGACCAATCATTGCACTATTATCACATAATGTGGTTCCATCAAGCCACACGTAAACAAACCTTTTCCCCTCATCAGCGCATTTCCGCAACAAGTTTTCCAAAATCGTTGCATATTGCTATGCAAAATTGCCGAATTGCCGCTGCAAAATCAAGCATTTTTTCCTGCAAATATCACAAAAAATCCCAGCGAAATCTTGGAGGGAATGGTTGGAAGTTGGTAAATAAACTGAAAAGGTTCATACCCCCACCTATGTGCTGGAGTGTGTCTAGTCTCACCACGTATAAAACCAAGGGTTATTCACTGCCACCTGCAGGTAGCCTTTCCTGTAGTCAATGACCAAAAGCGCACTCTTTGGCCTCATGGGTAGAATGTTAATTAATAAAGATTTCAGAAAATCCGGTGTTTCTGTCAAACAACTTTGTTATATTTCAGTCTTCTGTGATGTATATAAAGTGTCATATTTGTAAATTTCAAATTTAAACTATCTGCGATGGTACAGGTGTCTTTTACAAGCTCATAACGATGTGTGTGAGGTATATACTTTTGTTTAAAAATAGATTTGTTTCAGACTACCAAAAGTCAGTGTGGCCCTAATTAACCCACTGCAATAAAAGGTTTTAAAGGAACGTTTTCTCAGGAGTACATTTCATTAGCTGACCCCTTCTGCTGACCTGGATGGAATTCTGCCATCCAACCCATATCAAGTCCCAGTTTACTACTACAAAATAGCAAAAGCCCTCAATGGTGCTGCACATCATGCTAAAACAGCTTTTGGGCTTTGACTATCAAATTCTATGAGTCAAACTAACATGGGAACAACAGGTAGGGCAGCTGACAGGTGTGACACGATGTGAGGAACTGTCTATGCTAGGGTGATATTGATGACATCAAACCAAATGTGGCGTCGACACCTACATGTACCTCATACCACGATCAGATCACAATATAATTCAACAAGGGAGATGATATTCATAGCCTATACAAACACCTCGATGGAACAAACTTGTACTTTCATGTGGTATTGTCATGATCATTGTAGTCTATAAAATGCTTTGTATACCGTTTGTATACTGGCTCAGGTGTAATCTTATCAAAGGTGGGGGTGGGAATCAAGAAACTGGACTACAATGGTTGCACTTGCAAATAACATCAAAACCTAGATCTTGGTCAGACATGAATGCTATACAGAACAAAATCTTATCTGGCTTTGCAACTCCATTCCTAATATAATATTCTGAGGTGTGACAAACAAAAAACAAGCTTTCTCAGTCACCTGATGATGACATCACTGGAGTCGATGAGGGGTCCGTAGTGGGAGCCCTTGAGGTTCCCAGAATTCCCCACCACAGCACAGGTCCTACAGCGCTCAGGCCCAGCGTCCTTGTAGAGGTCGTCATCATCAGGGATGACCTGGAACAACTTCTCCACCACCTCGCCGAAGTTGGCCGGGTCCTTCTGTCCCTGCAACCGCTGGACAGAGACGGAAACCGTCAATCCTTTAGCTGTGTCTTCAACCACTCTGGACAGAGCAGAGCCAGAAGAGGTAGACACACAGCATAGACAGCCCAGCTACCACAATGTTCGCAGAACCATATGTTTCTTAGCGCTTGGTGAGAGCATGGTTGTCCTATGGTTATTTTGCATACAACCTTCCCGTAACGTTTCCTCATGGTTCTATTTAAACTCATGTTCTCAGAATGATCTGAAAACGTTAAGAAACAGCCTTTTTCTGTGGGAATTCCAGTATTTCAGCACAATGTTTTCTGCAGATTTCCTCGTCATTCTATTTAAGGTCATGTTCAAGAAAACTCCATAAAAACCACAAAACATTAGTTCAAAGAATGTTATTTAAAAACATGTACATTCTGTTCTCAGCATCAAAAAACAATCCTATTAAATGGATACTTTGGGATTTTGGTAATGAGTCCCTGTATCTACTTGCCCAGTCAGATGAACTCTGGATACAATTTTTTTATCTGCGTGCATTTTGAAGGGAGTTGCTAACTAGCACAATTCCTAAGTAGCGTTAGCGCAAAGACTGGTAATCTGCTAGCAGATACCCATAGACTTCCAGTCATTGAGCCAACACTAGTTAGTACTTGCTCTCAAAACTACCTCTATATTAGCCCTATACCTTTATATATTGCTCTTATCCAGAGCAACTCACAAGAGCAATTATGGTTAAGTGCCTTGCTCAATAGCACATCAGATGTTTCACCTAGTTGGCTCTGGGATTTGGCCCAACACTCTTAACCGCTTGACAACATGTTGCCCTACTGGACGCAGACACATATAAACGGTATCCACTGCTTCATCTGACTCTGGGGTAGTAGGTAAAGGGCTTCATCTGACTCTGGGGAAGTAGGTAAAGGGCTTCATCTGACTCTGGGGAAGTAGGTAAAGGGCTTCATCTGACTCTGGGGTAGTAGGTAAAGGGCTTCATCTGACTCTGGGGTAGTAGGTAAAGGGCTTCATCTGACTCTGGGGAAGTAGGTAAAGGGCTTCATCTGACTCTGGGGAAGTAGGTAAAGGGCTTCATCTGACTCTGGGGTAGTAGGTAAAGGGATTCATCTGACTCTGGGGAAGTAGGTAAAGGGCTTCATCTGACTCTGGGGAAGTAGGTAAAGGGCTTCATCTGACTCTGGGGAAGTAGGTAAAGGGCTTCATCTGACTCTGGGGAAGTAGGTAAAGGGCTTCATCTGACTCTGGGGAAGTAGGTAAAGGGCTTCATCTGACTCTGGGGAAGTAGGTAAAGGGCTTCATTGCCAAAGTCCCGAGGTATCCCTTAAAGTATGTTCAGATGTGTTGGTCATGCCCACTAATTGGATCTTAATGTGTGCTTGTTTCCTTTGAAATAGAGTCTGTTTGAATAGACTAAAATGACCAGCTTTGGTGGAGCAGTGGATTCATTCAATGGATAGACAGCAGAAGATCATAGGTTTGAATCTGGGCAATGCCACAGAAAAGTGAAAGACTAAAGTTACATACATGGGATGCTTTAGTCAATTTCAGAATGTCTGGAATAGAAAAGGCAGAAATAAAACAATTCAATAAGCATTCGCAGCCAGTCATCCAAAACATAATCCTATGCAGTCGTTAAATTCCTATAGAAGGCTGAGGATGTGTGTTCAACAGGCAGACAAGTTTCAAACCATTTAAATGCATTCAAATCATTTTTAGTGAAGAACTTTAGTGTTATTGTGGCATACGGTGGTTACATTCAGATGCGAAAAAAACAATGTTTTTTTTTTTTTACATATTTAATGCCTAAGCAAATTAATTTCAACTAACCTATAACTGTCAATATGGTGACCGATTAGGTTAAAAAATAGAATGTCTCTGAAAGACTGAGCAACAGGGAGTGGAAGTTTTCCCCCTCTGTTTATTGAATCTAAACTTTTCTAGCAGTGTTGAATGGTTTTCATTCAGTTCTTTCTGGTGCAATCTTAGCCACCTCATAGTAAAGCATAGCTGACTAGGAGATGGCATTGTTAAGAAAACAAAGTTAATTGCGTTGGTACGTACATATCATTAATAATGTAGTCATGGACACATTGTTTCAACCCTTGTCCTGATTATCATTGGGATGGGTTGCCTGATGTGACTGAACCAAACTCATCTCTGATTATTCACCTGTAAGTCTCACAACATCTCATCTACCATCACCTGTACATGTCAGTCAGCAGACTGTCCCCCCAGATCATCAGAGGGTGGACTAACCCTAAACTCTAACCCTTAATTTATGTCCATATCCCGGTTCAACCCTAACACTTGCCTCAACCCTAACCCTAACCCTAGCTTCAAGTCCACATCCCAGTTCAACCCTAACCCTAGCTTCAAGTCCACAACCCAGTTCAACCCTAACCCTAGCTTCAAGTCCACATCCCAGTTCAATCCTAACCCTCACAGTAGTAACATCTCACCTGCCACCAGTGGTATGTGTCGGTAGTCAGCAGGCTGTTCCTCCTAGACATCAGAGGGGGGACTGACAGGTTGAACCGCTCAGTGAACCAGGGGTCGTCGTCCAGCTCTGTCATACACTCTCGACAGCCACACTGGCCGTTAGAGAAGAAGCTGTCTGACTTGCGTATGGCATATTTGAAGAAGTACAGAGAGGGATCTCTCAACGTGAAACTGAAGAGGAACATGGTGAAAGTTACAATAAAGGCTAACACAGTAAATGCCCTGAAGTTCTTCTGCATCGATAGATACATGGTGTAGTGGTAGACAAAAATGAAATTTTCAGGGAAGCGAAAAACAGAGAAGCCCCTTATTGAAAATTCAGATTTCCAAGGGATGTCTGAGCAGAATTCCTCCCCTGGAGATTTCTTGGCTATAACAGCATGAACACTGGGTTGCTCTGATGAACAGAAACAGGCCGTGTCTTCATCACAATTACAGGCTCCACTTCAAGCCGTTGGAAAACAATAACATCTCAGTAAAAATGTGACCAGAATATTAGCTCCTTATTATTTTGTAGGGAAAGCCTTGGCCTTCTATAGAAAATGTTTTGATCAGACAAAAATCACTCCATTGAAATCCATAAACGAGGAATCCTTGTGCATGTCCATTACTTGTCTGCTGACCAGTAGTATGGTAATTCCACTGTGGTACACAATCCAGGATGGTCCTGTCAACTTAACGATGGCCAGATAACTACATCCATCTGCTCTTCTGCTGTTGACAGTGTGAGATCAGTGACTGGTGCATCTAGCATTCACTTCCTGTTCAGTCAATCATCCACCTAGAAGGCAAACAAGACATTTAAAACAAATACACAAATACACACGGTAAATTAACGATGCAAAAAAAAAGAAAGAAGAAAGCCCTTCAACAGCTTTCAACTTGAAGTATTCCCAGAACCAATTCTAACTTTATACTAAAAACAGAGAAGCAGGAAGACCTCCTGGGATCTACTTCCACATTAAAGGACAGAGCTCCACTATGCAGCAGGCTGGGTTTACTGTTAACATGTCACAGTATTGTTCACATTCAGCCAAGGCAAGTCTATAGCCACATTCCATACAGATAATCTCTCGTCAAATTATAGGCAGAGTTGATAAATAAGGGATTAGCAGAAAAACATACTAACTTCCCATTTTTGCTCATTACAAATCTGTGTCATGTCAATTTAGTGCAGATCTCCAATACAAAGGGACACAGAGACCAGAGGCTGGGAGTGTTACATTTTTTTTTCAAAAGAGGATTCTACCAGGAAACACTGGGTTTGCCCTGCAGGGAGACAGAGGAGCAGCAGTTGTGAAGGGCGTCTATGAGAGATGAAGAGGAAGATAATGGAATGGAGGAATGTCTGAGGCTGTGTGGGAGGGATCGTGACCTTTCTGTGGAAAGGTTGATCTGAGAAAAACATCACCCTCTCATAATCACATCTGAACTGCCGGCCTTGGCACATATCCACATCACCTGTAAGGTGTAGACAGTAGGCATATCGTGCTAATGCTACTCAGAGTCACAAGTCTTTGTAAGACATATGGGTATAATCCAACATCTAAAATGTGTGATGTTCTCATTTGAACTTCCATTAGATGTTTATTTGGAACATATGGTAGGTTGTCATTTTGGGAAGGCAATTTGACAGGTGTGTGTGTGTTTGAGTGAGAGAGAAAGAGTGTGTGGTGTGTGTATGTGAGAGTGTGTGTTCGATGTGTGTGTGTGTGTGTGTGTGGTGGGGTTAATGCACACTAATGTAAGAGGTGGTGTATTAAAAGTAAATGTTAAAACATACCTAAGTATCAAAAGTATAAATAATTTTTAATTCCTTATATTATGCAAACCAGACTTCACCATTTTGTTGTTTTCAGCCAGGGGCACACTCCAACATAATTTACAAATAAAGCATGTGTGTTTAGTGAGTCCGCCAGATCAGAGGCAGTAGGGAAGACCAGGGATGTGAGAAACTGACAATTTTCCTGTCCTGCAAACCATTCAAAATATAAGGAGTGCTTTTGGTTGTCAGGGAAAATGTATGGAGTAAAAAGTACATTATTTTCTTCAGGAATGTAGTGAAGTAAAAGTTGTAAAAATATCAATAGTAAAGTACAGATATCCAAAAAAAACGACTTAAGTAGTACTTTAAAGTATTTTTACTTAAGTACTTTACACCACTGTTTAATCCCAAATAGCACCCCATTACATAATGGTGCACTATCAATGACATTTAGTGCTATACAGAAACCCAGCCTAAAACCCCAAACAGCAAGCAATGCAAATGTGGAAGCACTACTATGGGCCCTGGTCAAAATAGTGGACTATAATGGAGACGCACTCAGCCTTGGACACAGGATAACATGGATGTTTCCGATTTATACTAGAGACTAGAGAACACTTCTCATTTTAGAGAGCGGTAGTCAACAGTTCTCCCACTAGTTAAAAATATACGTCATTTTCATCAGACTGGCGTTAACCGTCAATGTACACCGTTTATTTTTCACTTTAACCAGAATTAAACCCCAGGTTGTCACGTTCCTGACCTGTTTTCTGTTATTTTTGTATGTGTTTAGTTGGTCAGGACGTGAGTTGGGGTGGGCATTCTATGTTTTGTGTTTCTATGTTTAGGTCGTTTGTAATTAGCCTTATATCGTTCTCAATCAGGGACAGGTGTTTGACGTTTTCCTCTGATTGAGAACCATATAAAGGTAGGCTGTTCACACTGTATGTTTGTGGGTGATTGTCTTCCGTGTCTGTGTATGTTTTTTACCCTTTTTTTTTTTTGTATGTTTTTTACCCATTTTTTACCCTTTTCTCTCTTTTGATCCAGAATCTCCTCCACGTGAAAGACTTTGTCTTTACCCATCGTTACCTGCTGGAGTTCCTTCTCATAAAAGGAACCCTCTATAAGCTCCCCTTCATAATATTTTAACTTGTAGACAGGGGGTATACGTGGTCGACATTCGGTAACTGTGAACAGCTCATCGCTATAACCTTGCTCATATTTTTTGTCGAAAACACCCCTCAACTTGGATATACGTACCAAGTCCCCCACTATGAATTTAAAATCTATTTTTTTCTCACGGCAAAGGGGGAACAAACCATACAGATTTTTAAAGACTTGAAAATAGTTTTCAGAAGAGACCACGGAGGGTTTCATACGTATACTCTTATGGTAGCTGTTTTTGTACCCCTTTACTAAATCTTGAACTATATCCACATATCTATGGGTGAGCTGTAAAGTATTTCCACATCCTCTCCTTCAAAGTTCTGTTAAAGCGTTCAACAACTGAAGCTTTCAAATCAGAACCTGTAGCAAAATGTACGATATTGTGCTTCTTCATGTGTTTCTGAAAAGTATTATAAAAAAATTATTTACCGCCTTCCATCTGCACTTTCTTGGGTGCTTCTCCTTCCTTCAAGATAGGCTCAAAGGCCCGGGTCACCTCTGCCCCACTCTTAATTTTTAAGACACTTACAAATGCTATTTTAGAGAAAATATCTATAACCGTTGGCATGTATCGATTTCCATCATTTTTATCTGCAATCGCCTGCATGTCACATAGATCCACCTGAAACTAAGACGAGTAGATGAGTAGAAAAAACTACATTTTGTGGAAATTGTTTTCGCACAGGTTTATGCAGAGTGTAAGCATCCTGCTCTGCTAGCCATTTATTCACTTGAGCATCTGTCACACCCTGGCCTTAGTTATCTTTGTTTTCTTTATTATTTTAGTTAGGTCAGGGTGTGACATGGGGGATGTATGCGTTTTGTATTGTCTAGGGGGTTTTGTATGTTTATGGGGCAGTTCAGTCTAGGTGTATGTACAGTCGTATGAAAAAGTTTGGGCACCCCTCTGAGGCTGCATAATAATTTACTCTGTCGTCACAGAAAATGATCACAGTGGCATGCCATTCATTTTCGAATAAAAGCTGAGTACTGGGGTATTGTCCAGACAAAGATTTTTAATGTAGCAATATTAAGTTGTATGAAATTAAATCAGATGTGAAAAATAGGCTATGCAAAAATGTGGGCACCCTTGTCATTCTGTTGATTTGAATACCTGTAACTACTCAGCACTGATTAATTGGAACACACAATTGGTTTGGTGAGCTCATTATGCCTTGAACTTCATAGACAAGTGCATCCAATCATGAGAAAAGGTATTTAAGGTGGCCAATTGCAAGTTGTTGTTCTCTTTGACTCTCCTCTGAAGAGTGGCAACATGGGGGCCTCAAAACAACTCTCAAATGACCTGAAAACAAAGATTGTTCAACATTATGGTTTAGAGGAAGGCTACAAAAAGCTATCGCAGAGATTTAAGCTGTCAGTGTCCACTGTGAGGAACATAGTGAGGAAATGGAAGACCACAGGCACAGTTCTTGTTAAGGCCAGAAGTGGCAGGCCAAGTAAAATATTGGAGAGGCAAAGGCGAAGGATGGTGAGAACGGTCAAAAACAGTCCACAGACCACCTCCAAAGACCTACAACATCATCTTGCTGCAGATGGTGTCACTGTGCATCGTTCAACAATTCAGCGCACATTGCACAAGGAGAAGCTGTATGAGAGAGTGATGCGGAAGAAGCCTTTTCTGCACACACGCCACAAACAGAGTTGCTTGAGGTGTGCAAACGCACATTTGGACAAGCCAGCTTCATTTTGGAATAAGGTGCTGTGGACTGATGAAACAAAGATTGAGTTATTTGGTCATAACAAGGGACGTTATGCATGGCGGCAAAAGAACACAGCGTTCCAAGAAAAACACTTGCTACCCACAGTAAAATTTGGTGGGGGTTCCATCATGCTGTGTGGCCAGTGCCGGTACTGGGAATCTTGTTAAAGTTGAGGGTCGCATGGATTCCACTCAATATCAGCAGATTCTTGGGAATAATGTTGAAGAATCAGTCACAAAGTTGAAGTTATGCCGGCGCTGGATATTTCAACAAGACAACGACCCAAAACACTGCTCAAAATCTACCCGGGCATTTATGCAGAGGAACAAGTACAATGTTCTGGAATGGCCATCCCAGTCCCCAGACGTGAATATCATTGAGAATCTGTGGGATGATTTGAAGCGGGCTGTCCATGCTCGGCAACCATCAAACCTAACTGAACTGGAGATGTTTTGTAAGGAGGAATGGTCCAAAGTACCTTCATCCAGAATCCAGACACTCATTAGAGGCTATGGGAAGCATCTAGAGGCTGTTATTTTAGCAAAAAGAGGCTCTACTAAATATTGATGTGATGTTTCTATTGGTGTGCCAAATTTATGCACCTGTCTAATTTTGTTTTGATGCATATTGCACATTTTCTGTTAATCCAATAAACCTAATTTCATTACTGAAATATTACTGTGTCCATCAGTTATTTGATAGATCAAAATGAAATTGCTGATCCAAACACCCAATTATTTATAAATGGAAATCATGGAAATTGTCAGGGGTGCCCAAACTCTTTCATATGACTGTATGTCTATGGTTGCCTAGATTGGTTCTCAATTAGAGACAGCTGTCTATCGTTGTCTCTGATTGGGAACCATATTTAGGCAGCCATATTCATTAGGTAGTTCGTGGGTGATTGTCTATGTCTTTACGTTAGTTGCTTGTGTCTGCACTTTCCTTTTATAGCTTCACGGTCGTTTGTTGTTTGTTATAGTTTGTCAGTGTTCTTCGTTTCGTTTTCGACTTCAAATAAAAGAAGATGTATAGTTATCACGCTACGCCTTGGTCCTCCTTTCTTTCACTATACGACGATCGTGACAGCATCGCCTAACCTGCTACCTGTTTCTTCGGCTATATCTCTCTGTAAACGCTCCTTACCCCCATAAGACCCTGGGATAGAGGGGGTATAATAAATATTTTTCCTCATCTGCTCCGCCATCCTTCTTGCCTCTCTGATGTACAATAACATTAATGAGACCCTTTAAAATAATGAGAACATTTCATTTTAATTTTGTATTTTATTTGTGCATACATTTTTTAAGTATTACGTATCCATACACACAGCTTTGATGTAAACACAGGCTTTAACACAGACTTTAACAGAAACAGATGCACTATCAGGTTACATAAACACTCACTCGATACCGTGAGAACTTCCAGACAGGATGTACATATATGGGCATAACCACGTGACCCATAAAATACCTCATCAATCACTTTTTGACCTGTGCCAAATACCCTATTATCTCTAATGTCTAATCCCTGAAAGTGATGTGAATACTATGAAAACAGCACAGCTTACTTTTATGCCCCTCCCTGCTCTCTTGCTATAGCGTGTGTGTTTGTGTGCTGCTCTTGGAATGGGCATTTACTCTTATTTGTGGCAGATTTAAATGAGCTTCTGGCAGGTAGCCTAGTGGTTAGAGCATTGGACCAATAACTGAAAGGTTGCTAGATCGAATCCCTGAGCTGACAAGGTAAAATTCTGTTGTTCTGCTCCTGAACAAGGCAGTTAACCTGCTGTCATTGTAAACAAGAATTTGTTCTAAACTGACTTACCAATTTAAATAAAAATGAATACCGAAAAATAAGTGTAGGACCTTTCACATCAGCTATGACTATTGAATATGCATTTAGTTTGCTTTTCTGAAACTCTACAACAGAAAAAATAGCGCACCTGGAGAAGTGGCGGCCTGGTTAGCTCTTTGCGTAGTGTCACAAATTAAAAAAAATGAAGCCTTCCAATGATTGAGGTTTAAGCTATGAAGCCTGTAAGAATATTTGATAAGCTGGTGGTGCTCTTACTGTTGAGCTGATCTGTGCGTGTTAGTAGGCATAAATGAGGCTGCATTTCGGATACACATGTCCATGTGTAGGGCTACATTTCAGATACATTTTTGAACATTTGATAAGTTGTAGGACTAGGACCAGTTTCACTTGTGTTATTAGGGCTCTAAAACAACACTAGTTGTGCCACCCCTCCCTCCCTGGATCCAGGCCTGTGTAGGCCTACATTGTACAGAATCACTAGCCAAATATTATCTAGGCGAGGTGCACAATTGAATTAAAGGGCAACTTCACATCCTACAAAAAATGTTTGTTTCGATTTTTCAGACCTCAGAAATGGTCTCCTGATGTGGTGTTGAGCATTGTTGTGGACTTAGAGGATGCGATTTCTGTTGTGTTTCTATAAAACAGTGTCATTTTGAGAGAGAAAAACCTGACAAAACTATAGGAAAACTACTTTTTCAAACAGGGCACCTTTTTTTCGCTGGGCGTGTTGTTTGGGGACATTTCTAGCAGAATTTGACTATACCCACTTCTCCAGGCACCACTACACCACTGGATAGTGTCTTACGTTTGGCTTTTTAAGCCAATTGTGGCTAACCAGGGGTGGGATAATGTCAATGTGGCTTTGACTGAATAGTAAGTATACTGGGAGCTTTCCGTGTCTGATAATGGTGAGATTTGTTTTTGACAGTTTGTGTTGGACCACGTGGAAAATGCATGTACATTCAGAATTGTTTGGCGAGCTACTCAAAGGTTAGTCTTGTAAATCCGACCCTTGGCAACATTGGAACATTGTGGGAAGTAACTTGGATGTCTAGAGAAACTCCTGATAGGAGATCTGTGTGCTAACCCTACTAGTATTTCACAATCAACTTGGAGACCCCTGCTCTAGCCTAATAGCCACATCACTGCATTTGAGGTTATCCTCCTGATTGCCAAATACCACTTGAAGTCAATTTGATCTTAGCAGTAGGTTATGAGTTCAATTTATAAAACCGTGAACACAGAATCCATGTTTGTAGATGTTCTGATTTTAACAACATACAGTGCCCTTCAGAAAGTATTCATGCCCCTTGACTTATCCCACATTTTGTTGTGTGACAGCCTGATTTCAAAATGGATTTACACTTTTTTTTATCTCTACATACAATACCCCATAATGACAAAGTGAAAACCTGTTTTTAGAAATTGTTGCTAATTTATTGAAAATGAACTACAGAAACATATAATTTACATAAGTATTCACACCCCCTCAATAAATGTTAGAATCATCTTTGGCAGTGATTACAGCTGTGAGTCTTTCTGGGTAAGTCTCTAAGAGCTTTAAGTTCTTCAAGCTGTGTCAAGTTGGTTGTTGATCATTGCTAGAAAGCCATTTCAAGCCTTGCCATAGATTTTCAAGCCGATTGAAGTCTAAACTGTAACTAGGCCACTCAGGAACATTCAATGTTGTCTTGGTAAGCAACTCCAGTTCATATTTGGCATTGTGCTTTAGGTTATTGTCCCGATGAAAGATGAATTCATCTCCTTGTTGGAAATAAGGTTTTCCTCTAGGATTTTTCCCGTACTTAGCACTATTCCATTTCATTTTATCCTAAAAAAGTCCCTAGTCCTTGCCAATGACAAGCATACCCATAACATGATACAGCCACCACCATGCTTGAAAATATAAAAAGTGGTACTTAGTGATGTTTTGTTGGATTTGCCCCAAACATAACGCTTTGTATTTAGGACATAAAGTCAATTTCTTTGCCATATTTTTCAAAGTTTTACTTTCCTGCCTTATTGCAAACAGGATGCATGTTTTGGAATATTTTTTATTATGTACATGCTTAATTTCATTCTGTCAGGTTAGTATTGTGGAGTAACTACAGTGTTGTTGATCCATCCTCAGTTTTCTCCTGTCACAGCCATTAAACTCTGTAACTGTTTTAAAGTCACCATTGGTCTCATGGTGAAATCCCTGAGTGGTTTCCTTCCTCTCCTTCAACTGAGTTAGGAAGGATGCCTGTATCTTTGTAGTAACTGGGTGTATTCACGATCTACTTTCTGAAGAATTTGTATGTCATTTTCCCATTCCCATTAAGTTTTCGGGAGAAAGTCACTCTCGCCACGATCGCACAGGCCACACGCATGTTTCACGTTGTCAGACCTGTCACACTCATCTTTTGGACTTGTGACATTTATTTAACCAAGCAATAGCAGCTATCTCTACATGCTTCAATAGCAGCTATCTCCACCTTTCCAGAAACAAGTCGCTCACCGTTGCCGCTTGTTATAGACCCCCTCGACCCCCAGTTCTGCCCTGGACACCATATGTGAAGTGATCGCTCCCCATCTATCTTCAGAGTTCGTACTGTTAGGTGACCTAAACTGGGACATGCTTAACACCCCGGCCATCCTACAATCTAAGCTAGATGCCCTCAATCTCACACAAATCATCAAGGAACCTACCAGGTACAACCCTAAATCCGTAACCATGGGCACCCTCTTAGATATCATCCTTACCAACCTGCCCTCTAAATACACCTCTGCTGTCTTCAACCAGGATCACAGTGATCACTGCCTCATTGCCAACTTGCGTACTGGGTCCACGGTCAAATGACCACCCCTCATCACTGTCATTTGCTCACAAAACACTTCAGCGAGCAGGCCTTTCTAATCGACCTGGCCCGGGTATCCTGGAAGGATATTGACCTCATTCCATCAGTAGAGGATGCCTGGTTACTCTTCAAAAGTGCTTTCCTCTCCATCTTAAATAAGCATGCCCCAATAAAACATTGTAGAACTAAGAACAGATATAGCCCTTGGTTCACCCCAGACTTGACTGTCTTTGACCAGCACAAAAACATCCTGTGGCATTCTGCATTAGCATCGAATAGCCCCCGCGATATGCAACTTTCTAGGGAAGTCAGGAACCAATATACTCAGTCAGTTAGGAAAGCTAAGGCATCTTTTTCAAACAGAAATTTGCTTCCTGTAGCACTAATTCAAAAAGGTTTTGAGACACTGTATAATCCATGGAGAATAAGAGCACCTCCTCCCAGCTGCCCACTGCACTGAGGATAGGAAACACTGTCACAACTGATAAATCTAAGATAATCGATAATTTCAATAAGCACTTTTCCACGGCTGGCCATGCTTTTCACCTGGCTACCCGTACCCCCCCCCCCCCCCCCCCCCCCCCGCTTCTCCTACACCCAAATCCAGACAGCTGATGTTCTGAAAGAGCTGTAAAATCTGGATCCCTACAAATCAGCTGGGCTAGACAATCTGGACCCGCCTATTCAACTTCTCTTTTGTATCGTCTGAGATCCCCAGAGATTGGAAAGATGCCGCGGTCATCCCCCTCTTCAAAGGGGGAGACACTCTAGACCCAAACTGTTACAGACCTATATCCATCCTTCCCTGCCTTTCTAAAATCTTCGAAGCCAAATTAATAAAACAGATCACCGACCATTTCAAATTCCACCGTACCTTCTCCACTACGCAGTCTGGTTTCCGAGCTGGTCATGGGTGCACCTCAGCCACGCTCAAGGTCCTAAACGATATCATATCCGCCATCGATAAAAGACAATACTGTGCAGCCGTATTCATCGACCTGGCCAAAGCATTCGACTCTGTCAATCACCGCATTCTTATCGGCAGACTCAATAGCCTTGGTTTCTCAAATGACTGCCTCGCCTGGTTCACCAACTACTTCTTAGATAGAGCTCAGTGTGTTAAATCAGAGGGCCTGTTGTCCGGACCTCTGGCAGTCTCTATGGGGGTACCACAGGGTTAAATTCTCGGGCCGACTCTCTTCTCTATATACATCAATGATGTCGCTCCTGCTGCTGGTGATTCTCTGATCCACCTCTACACAGACGACACCATTCCGTATACATCTGGCCCTTCTTTGGACACTGTTCTAACAAACCTCCAAACAAGCTTCAACGCCATACAACACTCCTTCTGTGGCCTCCAACTACTCTTAAATGCAAATAAAACTAAGTGCATGCTCTTTAACCGATTGCTGCCCGCACCCGCCCGCCGACTAGCATCACTACTCTGGACGGTTGTGACCTAGAATATGTGGACAACTACAAATACCTACAGTTGATGTTGGAAGTTTACATACACCTTAGCCAAATAAATTTAAACTCAGTTTTTCACAATTCCTGACATTTAATCCTAGTAAAAATTCCCTATTTTAGGTCAGTTAGGATCACCGCTTTATTTTAAGAATGTGAAATGTCAGAATAATAGTAGAGAGAATGATTTATTTCAGCTTTTATTTATTTTATCACATTCCCAGTGGGTCAGAAGTTTACATACACTCAATTAGTATTTGGTAGCATTGCCTTTAAATTGTTTAACTTGGGTCAAACATTTCGGGTAGCCTTCCACAAGCTTCCCACAATAGGTTGGATGAATTTTGGCCCATTCCTCCTGACAGAGCTGGTGTAACTGAGACAGGTTTGTAGGCCTCCTTGCTCGCACATGCTTTTTCAGTTCTGCCAACAAATTGTCTTTAGGATTGAGGTCAGGGCTTTGTGATGGCCACTCCAATACCTTGACTTTGTTGTCCTTAAGCCATTTTAGCACAACTTTGGAAGTATGCCTTGGGTCATTGTCCATTTGGAAGACCCATTTGCAACCAAGCTTTAAGTTCCTGACTGATGTCTTCAGATGTTGCTTCACTATATCCACATAATTTTGCTTCTCCTTGATGCCATCTATTTTGTGAAGTGCACCAGTCCCTCCTGCAGCAAAGCACCCTCACAACATGAGGTTGGAAAGATGCCGCGGTCATCCCCCTCTTCAAAGGGGGATGACCGCGGCATCTTTCCAATCTCTGGGGATCTCAGACGATACGAAAGAGAAGTTGAATAGGCGGGTCCAGATTGTCTAGCCCAGCTGCAGCCTTGCGAGGGTTAACACGTTTAAATGTTTTACTCACCACGGCTGCAGTGAAGGAGAGCCCGCAGGTTTTGGTAGCGGGCCGTGTCAGTGGCACTGTATTGTCCTCAAAGTGAGCAAAAAAGTTATTTATTCTGTCTGGGAGCAAGACATCCTGGTCCGCGACGGGGCTGGTTTTCTTTTTGTAATCCGTGATTGAATGTAGACCCTGCCACATACCTCTTGTGTCTGAGCTGTTGAATTGCGACTCTACTTTGTCTCTATACTGGGACTTAGCTTGTTTGATTGCCTTGCGGAGGGAATAGCTACACTGTTTGTATTCGGTCATGTTTCCGGTCACCTTGCCCTGGTTAAAAGCAGTGGTTCGCGCTTTCAGTTTAACGCGAATGCTGCCATCAATCCACGGTTTCTGGTTTGGGAATGTTTTAATCGTAGATTCTATATGGCTCCAGTCTGGTCTTTGTTGGCTCAACTTAGCTTATTCACATAGATACCACTTAGTTCTGTTTCTTTATGTCTAATGCTTAACTCTGTGCTGGACCAAACCTGCACTTCCATAGTCTTTCCACCTTCATTCTGTTTACATATGTCTTATGTTTAACCTTATACTGCTTATTCGTCCTACTTCCAAAGGAAATAGTATAGGCACTGGAAGATTACCAGAGACTCTCCATCATGGGTACTGGAAAATTACCAAAGAGCTGGATTTTTCACCCACACTAAGCATAGATGGTAACAGAGAGTAGCAGTGTTGTAAAAGAAAGCAATGCAAATAGTCTGGGTAGCCATTTGATTAGATGTTCAGGAGTCTTATGGCTCGGGGGTAGAAGCTGTTTAGAAGCCTCCTGGACCTAGACTTGGCACTCCGGTACCTCTTGCCGTGCGGTAGCAGAGAGAACAGTCTATGACTAGTGTGGCTGGAGTCTTTGACAATTTTTAGGGCCTTCCTCTGACACCGCCTGGAATAGAGGTTCTGGATGGGCCGTACGCACTACCCTCTGAAGTGCCTTGCGGTCGGATGCCGATCAGTTGCCATACCAGGCAGTGATGCAACCAGCCAGGATGCTCTCGAATGTGCAGCTATAGAACCTTTTGAGAATCTGAGGACCCATGCCAAATCTTTTCAGTC
Source organism: Salvelinus fontinalis (assembly GCF_029448725.1). Taxonomy (NCBI): domain Eukaryota; kingdom Metazoa; phylum Chordata; class Actinopteri; order Salmoniformes; family Salmonidae; genus Salvelinus; species Salvelinus fontinalis. The sequence continues at coordinate 31,679,617 of NC_074696.1, read as the reverse complement.
TCCAGAGGGGGAATAGGTTTTGTCGTGCCCTCTTCAAGACTGTCTTGGTGTGCTTGGACCATGTTAGGTTTTGGTGATATGCACACCAAGGAACTTGAAGCTCTCAACCTGCTCCACTACAGCCCTGTCGATGAGAATGGGGGCGTGCTCGGTCCTCCTTTTCCTGTAGTCCACAATCATCTCCTTTGTTTTGATCACATTGAGAGAGAGGTTGTTGTCCTGGCACCACACGGCCAGGTCTCTGACCTCCTTCCTATAGGATATCTCGTCGTTGTCGGTGATCAGGCCTACCACTGTTGTGTCATCGGCAAACTTAATGATGGTGTTGGAGTCGTGCCTGGCCGTGCAGTCGTGAGTGAACAGCGAGTACAGGAGGGGACTGTGCACGCACCCCTGAGGGGCCCCTGTGTTGAGGATCAGCGTGGCGGATGTGTTTTTACCTATGAGAGAGAGAGAATGATGTGCACCAAAAATCTATGTCTCCCAGTGTGTAGCATACAGGCAGGCCTCTGGCTTCACTACTGAGCACCAAGCAGCATGTAGAGTACAGCCCTCTGGCAATACCTTTTTCACTGAGCACCAGGTCATCTGGCTAACTGGCATCGCTCTTCTCATCTCATCGCACTGCTAAAGGATAAACAGTATTGTGCCAAGCCTCTCCTCATAAGTGCCTCCTATTCTTCTGCTTCATCCTTATCACAGTGCTTTAACAGTCACTTCCAGATGGATGAATATTGTTGGTTGGTCTCCTCTCTCCTCTCCCCTTTGGTCCTGTACTGTTGCTTCTGTGCTACTGTACACAGGCTTTCCCTCAAACCAGGTGCTGGTTCTACTTAAAGTAGTAATGCGTAATAAAACTGACCCATCCCTAGGATGAGATGATACTGTATATCAGAGAGCATTGAAATGGCCATTTTCACCAGCGATTAGCGAGGTTGTTGAGGTGAAGTATGTCTTGTTAATGTGACTCTGTCTGTAGCCTGCTTCCAGACACATAACTCAAGGATTACTGCATAGTCAGTCACACTTTCACTGAATCTCCTACATTCCCTAACAAACCCGCTGTAAGGAAATCCGCTATAAGGACTCCATTCTGTTACGGAGAACAAAGATACAAACTTAATGTATTTACACGCTGTTGTTTTGTTGCCATGTTTTGTGGTGACTGTCATTAGGATTAGGCAGCATGAGATCAGTGCGACTGAGGCCCTGAAAACGTCTCAGCCAGCCTGGCACCGAGCACCATGATGAGAGAGGAGAGGAGGATGAGAGAGGAGACCCCAGAAGTCTTTTAAAGAGCAGATGATCAATTCTAGCTATCCACTGGGATGGGCCGTTATTTGAAATTGTTGTCCAATTATATTCCACTTGCAGGAGGGAGAGAGAGGGGGGAGAGAGGAAAGATGCATTTTAAAGTAGCATTTAATATACAACACACATCCTTCCTAAGAACCAGTGAAGAAAGCTCCCTCTTGTCTCTTAAGAGACATGAGAGAAGGACGAGCCTCCAGGAAGGTACAGACACGTAACACTGGGATTTGTTCCTCTGCTGAGGTGGTGCTAAACCAGCATCCTAAACAACAGCATTCAGATCACAGGGGAACAGGTGTCTACACCTGAGATTTAATACTGGGTTCAGACACAAGTCTCTCTAGATGGGTTAGTAAGTGTGTGTGTATCTCCCTCCTTTGATGTTCGGGACAGGAACATCATCTCTGTGGAGAGGAGAGCCTCAGTCAGGATTAGGATTGAGGCAATTATAATTGTGTTCATTATTGAATTAGATTCATTCGTCAGTGTAAGGACCGATGCTGGAGAGGAGAAGCAGGTACGGGGATTAGAACATTTAATATGGAACAGATATCCAACAGGACAGAGACAGCGTCAGAACCGGGTATGCCAAGACAAACAAACATTCATCCTGAAGCAGGGTGCAGTTGTGCAGGTGGCCTCTTTGTGGACTGTAGAAATCATACAAATTCCAATAACAATAAGGGGTATTATTATTGTAATTCTGTGTTTTATGAAGGGTTTAAAACCAGGATTTAGTTTTGGTGGATAGTACAGTATCATAGTTCACCATGTACAGTATCATAGTTCACCATGTGTTATTACAATGGAAAGCTGCACTAAAGTTCATCATCTATTATTAAAATGGAGAGTTGCAGTGGAGCTGTTAAGATTGCCAGGATTGTGAGGAGACCAGAATAGTCTTGACCAGACTGAGGATACAGACACCTCCTAACATACAGTGCCTTCATAAAGTATTCGAACCCTTTTACTTTTCCCATTTTTTTTTGTGTTACAGCCTGAATTGAAAATTGATTAAATAGCGATGTTTTGTCACTGGCCTACCACAATATCCCATAATGTCAAAGTGGAATTATGTTTTTAGACATTTTTACTAATTAATAAAAAATGAAAAGCTGAAATGTCTTGAGTCCATAAGTCTTCAAACCCTTTGTTATGGCAAGCCTAAATAAGTTCAGGAGTAAACATTTGCTTAACAAGTCACATAATAAGTTGCATGGACTCACTCTGTGTGCAATAATAGTGTTTAACATGATTTTTGAATGACTACCTCATCTCTGTACCCCACACATACTGTAAGGTGCCTCAGTCGAGCAGTGAATTTCAAACACAGATTCAACCACAAAGACCAGGGAGGTTTTGCAATGCTTCGCGAAGAAGGACACCTATTGGTAGATGGGTAAAAACATTATTGACATTCAATATCCTTTTGAGCATGGTGAAGTCAATAATTACACTGTGGATGGTGTATCAATACACCCATTCATTACAAAGATACAGGTGTCCTTCCTAACTCTGTTGCCGGAGAGGAAGGAAACCACTCAGAGATTTCACCATGAGGACAATGGTGACTTTAAAACAGTTACAGAGTTTAATGGTTGTGATAGGAGAGAACTGAGGATGGATCAACAACATTGTAGTTACTCTACTTTTCATGACTCAGGATAAAACCCAGATGCAGACACAGGAGGCAGATAGTTAGAATCTCAGATATTTATTAAGACATGGGGCAGGCAAAGGGCAGGTCGAGGGCCCTATTGTGTTATTGACTGTACGCTTGTTTATTCGATGTGTAACTCTGTGTTGTTGTTTGCGTCGCACTGCTTTGCTTTATCTTGGCCAGGCCACAGTTGTAAATGAGAACTTGTTCTCAACTAGCTCACCTTGTTAAATAAAGGTGAAATAAAAATAAAATTAAATGGGGATTTACGGCTTCCTACAAGACCACAAAACGTGTAGGCCACATTTCAAGCTGCCTTTGAAAAGCCAGTCAATATTAATTAAAGGGGCAGTGCTGTATTTAGAGACAGCCTTGAATATGCAAATAAGCCAATATGCAGAAGGGTAGCCTACAGTGTCTAATTCTCTGTATGGTATTAATAGTGCATTTTATTTTGTAAAGGGATTTCTTGCATCATACAACACAATGCAATTTACAGTCACGTATCTCTTGAATTTTTGATTTATTTTTTAAATATAACCTTTTATTTAACTAGGCAAGTCAGTTAAGAACAAATTCTTATTTACAATGACGGCCTACACCGGCCAAACCCGGACGACGCTGTTCCAATTGTGTGCCACCCTATGGGATTCCCAATCACGTTTGGTTGTGATAAACCTGGATTTGAACCAGGGTGTCTGTAGTGACACCTCAAGTACTGAGATGCAGTGCCTTAGACCGCTGTGCCACTCAGGAGCCCCATGGTATATTTGGCCCATGGTGTGGTGATCCAGACCAAGTAAAAAATAATTAATATCAAGCTCTTCATAATGTAAAAACACTTAAAAAGTCTCATGTCATGTTGGCCTGTATTGAACACCACATATAGGCTATATCATAGAAATCAAAAGCTATTTCCATGTGATAATGTTATGGGATTTGCTCCATTGGTTTTGTTGGTAGACCTACATTATACTCAAATAGCCACAATAGCCTATTGGCTACTGTCTAAAACTGTAAGGGTACAGCCTCGGTGTCCACTGTAAACGCACGGAGGAAGTTCCACAACGTTCAAGTTTCCACTTACAAGACCTAAAATTTGCTCAGTGCCCTAAAACTTTTTGAGGGAACATTGCCTATGACATGGTACAGCCACCACTATGTTTGAAAATACCAAGTGAAAGCTATGATCCCTTATTTATGTCATTTGTCCACTTCAATCAGTGTAGATGAAGGGGAGGAGACAGGTTAAAGACGGGTTTTTATTAAGCCTTGAGACCATTGAGACATGTATTGTGTATGTCTGCCATTCAGAAGGTGAATGGGAATTACAAAAGATTTAAACGCCTTTGAACGGGATATGGTAGTAGGTGCTAGGTGCACCGGCTTATGTCAAGAACTGCAAAGTTGTTGGATTTTTCATGCTCAACAGTTTCCCGTGTGTATCAAGAATGGTCCACCACCCAAAGAACGTCCAGCCAACAATGGGAATCATTGGAGTCAACATGGGCCAGCATCCCTGTGGAACGCTTGACACCTTGTGGAGACCATGCCCCGACGAATTGAGGCTGTTCTGAGGGCTAAAGGGGGTGTGCAACTCAATATTAGGAAGGTGTTATTAATGTTTTGTACACTCAGTGTATATCCCATATACCCAAGTATATATGCTCTGCCCTTCATTAGTAGGAGTCTTCTACCAGTTCCTCAATATCCTTGATTATGCATTCTCAAACAGTCGATAAAAACTTCTACTACATAATACACTTGTGTGACCAATATTTCCACAGTGACGTGTTCCTCTTCCATTTCTTGTAAATACATTTGTTTGTTTGCTTGCTTGGTTGACGACATCTGCTACTCTTTCACTCAGCCTACTGAGTCCAGTTGTCTCACTCACACAGAACTACCCTACGCCTTGACCTCTTTCTTCCCTCTTTCTCCAGATGACATCCTGCGAGGTCTGGCCGCCCAAGAACCTGCCCGCTCGACCCCATCCCCACCTCCAGACCATCTCTGGAGACCTTCTGTCCTGTTATGCGGGGTGGAGCAGTGAACCCAAGTGCAGACTCAGACGAGGAGACAGGGATAAGGTAACCAAGGTATTTATTGAAAAGCAGGGTGGAGATGGGGAGCAGGCCAGGGGGAGCTCGGGCGGGTAGCAGGGAACCAGGAACTGAGGCTTCGGCTGGGGCAAGGGCAGTAGGGGCAGGGTAAGCAGGTCCAGAGCGGAATCCAAGGAAGCAGTAGAGAGGGAGTCTAGGGCAGGGAAGCAGGACTGACGAGATGAGGGACTGGCGACAGGGACCAGAGTCAGAGCGGACGGAACTGTAGCGGAAAGAAAAGCAGCATCAGGCTAGGGAAAACAGGCACCACAGGATAACAACCTCTATGCAGGAACAAACGGCTTGAAATGCAGACTGACTGAGCAGAGTCTACGATCTGGCAGCGTGTTAGTGGCAGGGCTGAGTATTTGTAGAGGTCTTGATTATGGAACAGGTTGCAGCTGGTGGGGACCAGCTCTGACTCCAGCACACCTGTCTCCCCTCACACAATCAGATACACCCACACAGAGAGAGAGAGGGAGAGAGCACTGGGGGAGTGGCGGCAGGTTAGGGAGACACAGAATGAGAAGTAGAGGGTGTTGCAGAGGCAGATTTAACACTCCCATTCCTCACTTCCCTCATCCCTGACCACTGGCTGCGTCCTCTCTGACTTCAAAATGGCCCGAGTCGCTCACCTCCTCAAGAAACTAACACTCAACTCATCTGACGTCAAAAACTATAGACCTATACTACCGGCGTCACCTAGAACTGTCTTTGTTTTTGAAAGAAAAGCACATTTTTTGTCCATTAAAATAACATCAAATTGATCAGAAATACAGTGTAGACATTGCTAATGTTGTAAATGACTATTGTAGCTGGAAACGGCTGATTTTTTTATGGAATACCTACATAGGCGTACAGAGGCCATTATCAGCAACTATCACTCCTGTGTTCCAATGGCACGTTGTGTTAGCTAATCCAAGTTTATCATTTTAAAAGGCTAATTTATCATTAGAAAACCCTTTTGCAATTATGTTAGCACAGCTGAAAACTGTTGTCCTAATTAAAGAAGCAATAAAACTGGCCTTTTTTAGACTAGTTGACTATCTGGAGCATCAGCATTTGTGGGTTCGATTACAGGCTCAAAATAGCCAGAAACAGAGACCTTTCTTCTGAAACTCGTCAGTCTATTCTTGTTCTGAGAAATGAAGGCTATTTAAAGTGAGTAATTGCCAAGAAACTGAAGATCTGGTACTACTCCCTTCACAGAACAGCGCAAACTGGCTCTAACCAGAATAGAAAGAGGAGTGGGAGGCTCTGGTGCACAACTGAGCAAGAGGACAAGTACATTAGAGTGTCTATAGTCGTGGCCAAAAGTTTTGAGAATGACACAAATATACATTTTCACAAAGTCTGCTGCTTCAGTTTGTATGATGGCAATTTGCAAATACTCCAGAATGTTATGAAGAGTGATCAGATGAATTGCAATTAATTGCAAAGTCCTTCTTTGCCATGCAAATGGACTGAATCCCCCCAAAACAATTCCACTGCACTTCAGCCCTGCCACAAAAGGACCAGCTGACATCATGTCAGTGATTCTCTCGTTAACACAGGTGTGAGTGTTGACGAGGACAAGGCTGGAGATCACTTTGTCATGCTGATTGAGTTTGAATTACAGACTGGAAGCTTCAAAAGGAGGGTGGTGCTTGGAATCATTGTTCTTCCTCTGTCACCCATGGTTACCTGCAAGGAAACACGTGCCGTCATCATTCCTTTGCACAAAAAGGGCTTCACAAGCAAGGATATTGCTGCCAGTAAGATTGCACCTAAATCAACCATTTATCGGATCATCAAGAACTTCAAGGAAAGCGGTTCAATTGTTGTGAAAAAGGCTTCAGGGCGCCCAAGAAAGTTGATCTCCTAAAGTTGATTTAGCTGCGGGATCGGGGCACCACCAGTACAGAGCTTGCTCAGGAATGGCAGCAGGCTGGTGAGAGTGCATTTGCATGCACAGTGAGGCGAAGACCTTTGGAGGATGGCCTGGTGTCAAGAAGAGCAACACAGAAGCCACTTCTATCCAGGAAAAACATCAGGGACAGACTGATATTCTGCAAAAAGTACAGGGATTGAACTGCTGAGGACTGGGGTAAAGTTATTTTCTCTGATGAATCCCCTTTCCGATTGTTTGGGGTGCTACCATCAGTCCTGTGTCATGCCGACAGTAAAGCATCCTGAGACCATTCATGTGTGGGGTTGCTTCTCAGCCAAGGGAGTGGGCTCACTCACAATTTTGCCTAAGAACACAGCCATGAATAAAGAATGGTACCAACACATCCTCCAAGAGCAACTTCTCCCAACCATCCAGTAACAGTTTGTTGACGAACAATGCCTTTTCCAGCATGATGGAGCACCTTGCCATAAGACAAAAGTGATAAGTAAGTGGCTCGGGGAACAAAACATCGATATTTTGGGTCCATGGCCAGGAAACTCCCCAGACCTTAATCCCATTGAGAACTTGTGGTCAATCCTCAAGAGGCAGGTGGACAAACAAAAACCCACAAATTCTGACAAACTCCAAGCATTGATTATGCAAGAATGGGCTGCCATCAGTCAGGATGTGGCCCAGAAGTTAATTGACAGCATGCCAGGGCGGATTGCAGAGGTCTTGAAAAAGAAGGGTCAACACTGCAAATATTGACTCTTTGCATCAACTTCATGTAATTGTCAATAAAAGCCTTGTACACTTATGAAATGCTTGTAATTATACTTCAGTATTCCATAGTAACATCTGACTAAAATATCTAAAGACACTGAAGCAGCAAACTTTGTGGAAATTAATATTTGTGTCATTCTCAAAACTTTTGGCTACGACTGTAGTTTGAGAAACAGATGCCTCACAAGTCCTCAACTTGTAGCTTCATTAAATTGTACCTGCAAACACCAGTCGACTCCGGGAGGCGACTCCGGGATGCTGGCCTTCTAGTCTGCTAAATTCCAAAAAGGAAAAAAATGTAAATGCTTGCTTTCCACATTAACGATTCTCTGTCGCGATACTAACAAATCTGCCTCTGATTCTGATTTCCTATGAAAGAAAAGATGGTATAGGCTAGTCTCCCTTGGCAGAAGGATTGCCTCCCCCATTAACAATGTTTCAGCATACATGTCATCTGCACAAGAACCAGCATCGTTTGGGTAATAGATGGATGTGGAAGAAATCCGCCAACAGCCTCATCCATTTGTGCCCTGGCCTAAACTACCTGAACGTACACAAAATTGGTACCTAGCTAAATGAAGCTCGAGAGGATATTGTCAATTAGTGTGTTTTGCACACAAGTAATTTTTTGCATGCGCCATGACAGCTAACGTTAGCGTTATACACTGACTGTGGCTATAATTAGCCTAGCTTTCTTCGTGTCCTGTCATTTTTCCAAGGGGATTATTTTTCAAGAGCACAATTCCCAGTTGCATTTTAAGCCCCCCCTTAGACAAATTTGTGATTTGAAGCCCCCCCTTAGACAAATTTGTGATTTGTTGGGAGAGTTGTCTGTCTGATGAGCACCCTCCACAGATTTTCCCCCTCCCTTTTCGATGTGGCCAAGAGAATCCCGTAGGTTCCTCAGACCTAGTACTGTTGCTCTAGGTCTGGGATTTTGAGGTATAGTCTCAAAAGAAACCCTGTTTCAGGTTGAGGTCCAGGGAGTTACAAAAAATCCAGCAATAGAGAGATATGTGCTTCAGGCCAGAGTTTGTCTGGTGTTAATAACATGTTCTCCCCGTAATAACCTTCTACCATTTGTCCCCTATCTAGTTCTCTATTCTGACCTATAATAAAGGTCTAGATCCACATACAGTTGAAGTCGGAAGTTTACATACACCTTAGCCAAATACATTTAAACTCAGTTTTTCACAATTCCTGACATGTAATCCTAGGTAAAATCAGAATAATAGTAGAGAGAATTATTTATTTCAGCTTTTATTTATTTCATCACATTCCCAATGGGTCAGAAGTTTACATACACTCAATTATTATTTGGTAGCATTGCCTTTAAATTGTTTAACTTGGGTCAAACTTTTTGGGTTGCCTTCCACAAGCTTCCCACAATAAATTGTGTGAATTTTGGCCCATTCCTCCTGACAGAGCTGGTGTAACTGAGTCAGGTTTGTAAGCCTCCTTGCTCGCACACACTTTTTCAGTTCTGCCCACAAAGTTTATTTAGGATTGAAGTCAGGGCTTTGTGATGGCCACCCCAATACCTTGACTTTGTTGTCCTTGAGCCATTTTGCCTCAACTTTGGAAGTATGCCTTGGGTCATTGTCCATTTGGAAGACCCACCATATTTTAACTTCCTGACTGTTGTCTTGAGATGTTGCTTCAGTATATCCAGATAATTTTCCTGCCTCATGATGCCATCTATTTTGTGAAGTGCACCAGTCCCTCCTGCAGCAAAGCACCCCCACAACCTGATGCTGCCACCCCCGTGCGTCACTGTTGGGATGGTCTTATTTGGCTTGCAAGCCTCCCCCTTTTTCCTCCAAACATAACAATGGTCATTATGGCCAAACAGTTCAACTTTTGTTTCATCAGACCAGAGGACATTTCTCCAAAAAGTACGATCTTTGTCCCCATGTGCAGTTGCAAACCGTAGTCTGGCTTTTTTTATGGCGGTTTTGGAGCAGTGGCTTCTTCCTTGCCGAGCCGCCTTTCAGGTTATGTCGATATAGGACTAGTTGTAACGGGCTTCTTCCATCTCTTCATCCGAAGAGGAGTAGCAAGGATTGGACCAAAGTGCAGCGCGGCTAGTGTTCAACATGTTTAATAAAATAACAAGTGAAACACTACAAACAACATACAAAATAACAAAATGTGCAGAAACCGAGACAGACCTATCTGGTGCAGACAATCACAGAGACAGGAAACAAACACCCACAAAATCCCAACACAAAACAAGCCTCCTATATATGAGTCTCAATCAGAGACAACGACTACCATCTGTCTCTGATTGAGAACCCACACTAGGCTGACATAGAAACAGACAAACTAGACACACAACATAGAATTCCCACCCAGCTCACGTCCTGACCAACTAAACACATACAAAACAACAGAAAACAGGTCAAGAACGTGACACTAGTTTTACTGTGGATATAGATACTTTTGTACCTGTTTCCTCCAGCATCTTCACAAGGTTCTTTGCTTTTGTTCTGGGATTGAGTTGCACCTTTCACACAAAAGTACGTTCATCTCCTTCCTGAGCGGTATGACTGCTGTGTGGTCCCATGCTGTTTATACTTGCATACTATTGTACAGACTTGTGGAGGTCTACAATTTTTCTGAGGTCTTGGCTGATTTCTTTTGATTTCCCCATGATGTCAAGGAAAGAGACACTGAGTTTGAAGGTAGGCCTTGAAATACATCCACAGGTACACCTCCAATTGACTCAAATTATGTCAATTAGCCTATCAGAAGCTTGCCAAAACTAAAGGCACAGTCAACTGGTCAACACAGTCAACTTTAGCATTTTGGGACATTATAACATAATCTTACAAGCATTATAACATCATCTTACAAGCATTATAACATCATCTTGCAATTTTCCATGACAAACCCCACCCACTTTGCCAAAGCATAGCCCCCACACCGCTAGAGGGATTACTTCAACCACCAATTTACCATCCTGAGACAAGGCCGAGTAAAGCCCACAAAGATCTCCACCATGGCACAACTCAAGGGGGGGTGCCAACCCAGACAGGAAGATCACATCAGTGACTCAACCCACTCAAGTGACACACCCCTCCTAGGGACGGCATGAAAGAGCACCAGTAAGCCAGTGACTCAGCCCCTGTAATAGGGTTAGAGGCAGAGAATCCCAGTGGAGAGAGGGGAACCTGCCAGGCAGAGACAGCCAGGGTGGTTCGTTGCTCCAGTGCCTTTCCGTTCACCTTCACACTCCTGGGCCAGACTACAATCAATCATAGGACCTACTGAAGAGATGAGTCTTCAATAAAGACTTAATGGTTGAGACCGAGTCTGCGTCTCTCACATGGGTAGGCAGACCATTCCATAAAGATGGAGCTCTATAGGAGAAAGCCCTGCCTCCAGCTGTTTGCTTAGAAATTCTAGGGACAGTAAGGAGGCCTGCGTCTTGTGACCGTAACGTACGTGTAGGTATGTACGGCAGGACCAAATCAGAAAGATGGGTAGGAGCAAGCCCATGTAATGCTTTGTAGGTTAGCAGTAAAACCTTAATCAACCCTTGCCTAAACAGGATGCCAGTGTAGAGAGGCTAGCACTAGATAATATGATCACATTTTTGGGTTCTAGTCAAGATTCTAGCAGCCGTGTTTAGCACTAACGGAAGTTTATTTAGTGCATTACCCGGGTAGCCGGATATGAATGTCATCTGTTACTAGCAAATTGTATTTCCCAACACCCCTGGGAAAATTCACATTTGCACAACTCAGTGACACAAGGGATTAATTGAGCTGGTCTTGGCTCACTGATAAGTCTATTCAAGCTGCATACTTGAGGGGTGTGTTATAGAAGTGACTGACAGGATAATGCTTGGTTAAGAATAGGGATTTGGTTTCGTAACAGCTTGTTACGCACTATCAGCTCTGGCCACACTATCTTTACAATAATATAATTTGGCAGGTGCTTATATTTGTCCTATTTCACACGTAGGCCTACAAGTGTGTATTAGATAAAACACATTTTGCATGTCCCAAAGAGACCCATTATTAACAGCAACCCTGAAGCATGTAGGGTTAATAGCCTTGCTCAAGGGCACATTGATTTTTCACCTTGTCAGCTACCTGCCGCACCCAAGGGTTATGTGTTGATGGCCCACATAAAAATATATCCTATGATTTGCACAGCTCTGGTGGGTAAAACCTACCACTGTTTGGACAAACAGAAGAAGAAGAAAAAAGTTCAACCTGAACACAGTAGTTGAGGTGAGCGAGGGGTGTGTTGTAACAGAGATGACTTGTCACTATCCAAGTGAGATTAATATGTTTGCGTAACCCAGCAATGTTCCAAAAGGTATCTGTGTTTTACCCCACAATGTACCAGACATGTTCTCTAAAGTCTAAAGACAGCAGTGTCTTCACAGAAACACTTGGGACCCAACCAAAGCCAGATAGTGCTATCATCCTACACCACACCACCCAGTCCTTGGTTTGGATTGAAGCTCTTACTCCCACTACTCTGTTCTTCCCTCCTACAGGTGTGGGGCTGTGCCCTCCGCTGTCTTCAGTGATAGAGTTATTATGTAGATGGAAACTTCACATACATTAGAGGTGACTTGGCTGGTAAATAAGGTTAAAACATCCCCAGAATCTCTATACTGTAGCTCTGGAGAGGAGTGGACAGGAATGATTCAGATATACAACAACACAACATACTGTGTACAATAACTTATGGACAACATATGAGAAAAACTACAACAATCTTAAGTTCAAGGTTTTTAAATCTCAATATTGCCTTGGCTTTCTGTTTTATTAGAATAACTGTTTGGGTTTTATTAACAAAGAGAATCAGAGCAAAGAGCATAAACCCTTCAACAGAAGACAACAGATCTCCCCACTGGGCACAAACTGGTTGAATCTATGCTGTTTCAATGTAATTTTTCAATGTATTGTGATGTGGAATCTACGTTGAAAATACATTGGATTTGAAAAAAGTTATCAGCTATTGTTTTGAGGGTGAAATTTCGACCACAGGATTATGTCATCAATGAAACCAATTTTCAACATAGGCAAAACGTGTATAAAATATGTTGCATTTCTACCTTTGAAATAATGTCAGATCTTCAACGTTATATTAACTATCCGAAAAAAAACTGTAGGCTGGGCAGCACCTCCTACTGGAGAGTTGATCTGGATTTAGTCTCCCATCCAGGGTTTTAACCAAGCACAGTTTAGCTTTAATATTTGTCACTACCAATGACTACTACCAATGTGCTATCATGAGAATAATTTTTAAGAGATCTCTTAACAAGTAAATGGATTCACTGTTGCTATCAAAGTCATTCCAAAGGGTAGGTTTAACACAGCAAATGAAATGTAAGCATACTTCATAATACATCATTATCATCAATTATATTAGGCCTATATAGCATTTGCAAAGTCATCAACAGCTATTGTTTCAATTCAACCCAGGGTTCAACTACAAATAGGCAATACTTAGGCCTAGGTCAGGGGTGTCAAAATCATTCCATGGAGGTCCTAGTGTCTGCAGGGATTGGCGTTTTCCTTTCATTTAAGACCTAGACAAGCAGGTGAGGGGAGTTCCTTACTAATTAGTGACATTAATTCATCGATCAAGTACAAGGGAGGAGCTAAAATCCGCAGACACAGCCCTCCGTGGAATGAGTTTGACACCTCTGGCCTAAGGTTTTTCAAGCTTTGTTTGATTTCACATGTAATCTTCAAGGTAACCATTAATATGTTGAATTCACGTCTCCATCTAAACCAAAAATATAAGTTAAAGAATAGGACTGAATCAAATCACTTTAAATGCACTTTAAATAAAGTTTGATCTGATTTAGTCCTATTCTTTAACTTTGCTTGTTGGTTGAGAACATATAAACATATGAATCCAACATATAAATGACTAATATGTAGACAAAGTGGAATTAAAGCCAGACTAAGTCAGTGGCACAAAAGATACATCTGCTTCAAATGTTGATATTTGGTTGCGTTGACAACCAAACACAATTCAATTATACTTTTGCAATACAGTAAATAGCATATTAACTTGTTAACAAATTATATTCTGGATTCACATCTTCAACTTAACCAAAAATAAAAGTTAAAGAATAGGATTAAGCCAGTGGTTCAGATGAAACTATCCAAGCATTAGATGTCCGTTAAATGTTTGTATTTGGCTGCGTTGTCAACCAAATACAATTCAGTAATACTTTTGTAATACAGTAAATCTTACAAACTAATATTACACTATTTATTCAACCAATGAGTAGCACATCCATGGCCACATTTTAAGGTTAGCTTAATGTCATTATAAATGTATTCCTATGTAATCATAGGAAGTGTGCATGTTAAAGATGCAGATTGGCATTTATTGTCATGAGTCTTTTCCTGGAGGTAGCGCTACAGAAGGGTCACTAGCTGGCAAAGCCACAAAGTCATAAAATATTATTTTAAACCAAATCCTAACCGCACTGCTAACCCTAATGCATAACCCTAACCTTAAATTAAGACCAAAAAGCACATTTTTATATTCATGAATTTTTACGATATAGCCAATTTTGACTTTGCAGCAGGCCAATCTAGTGGAAACCGATCACTTCTGCCTCCAGGGCAAGACTTATGACAATAAACATCAACCTGTGTTCAAGATTGCATGCAAATGCCGCAGGTCTGTGGAGATCATCAAAATTACTATAATTATCTGCGCAGAATCTTGAACAGCATTGACTGACTGACTTCCGGCGCCGACAGAGCTGGCCGCCTTGCTTCGCGTTCCTAGGAAACTATGCAGTATTTTGTTTTTTTACGTGTTATTTCTTACATTGTTACCCCAGGTAATCTTAGGTTTCATTACATACAGTTGGGAGGAACTGCTGAATATAAGAGCAACGTCAACTCACCATCATTACGACCAGGATTATGACTTTCCCGAAGCGGATCCGGTGTTTTGCCTTCCACCCAAAACAATGGATCTGATCCCAGCCGGCGAACCTAAACAATGTCGCCGTAAAAGGGGCAAACGAAGCGGTCTTCTGGTCAGGCTCCGGAGACGGGCACATCGCGGACCACTCCCTAGCATACTACTCGCCAATGTCCAGTCTCTTGACAACAAGGTTGATGAAATCCGAGCAAGGGTGCCTTCCAGAGAGACATCAGAGACTGTAACGTTTTTTGCTTCACGGAAACATGGCTCACTCGAGAGACGCTATCGGAGTCGGTGCAGCCAGCTGGTTTCTTCACGCATCGCGCCGACAGAAACAAGCATCTTTCTGGTAAGAAGGGGGGCGGGGGGGGGGGGGGGGGGTATGCCTTATGATTAACGAGACGTGGTGTGATCATAACAACATACAGGTACTCAAGTCCTTCTGTTCACCTGACTTAGAATTCTTCACAATCAAATGTCGACCGCATTATCTACCAAGGGAATTCTCTTCGATTATAATCACAGCCGTATATATTCCCCCCCAAGCAGACACAGCGATGGCCCTGAACAAACTTTATTTGACTCTATGTAAACTGGAAGCCACATATCCTGAGGCTGCATTCATTGTAGCTGGGGATTTTAAGGCTAATCTGAAAACAAGACTCCCTAAATGCTATCAGCATATCGATTGCGCAACCAGGGCTGGTAAAACCCTGGATCATTGTTATTCTAACTTCCGTGACGCATATAAGGCCCTCCCCCGCCCTCCTTTCGGAAAAGCTGACCACGACTCCATTTTGTTGCTACCAGCCTACAGATAGAAACTAAAACAAGAAGCTCCCGCGCTCAGGTCTGTTCAACGCTGGTCCGACCAATCTGATTCCACGCTTCAAGACTGCTTCGATCACGTGGATTGGGATATGTTCCGCATTGCGTCCAACAACAACATTGTTGTTATTAAAACAACAGCAGTTATTAAAACATTCCCAAACCAGAAACCGTGGATTGATGGCAGCATTCGCGCGAACCACAGCGTTTAACCAGGGCAAGGTGACCGGAAACATAACCGAATACAAACAGTGTAGCTATTCCCTCCGCAAGGCAATCAAACAAGCTAAGCGTCAGTATAGAGACAAAGTAGAGTTGCAATTCAACAGCTCAGACACAAGAGGTATGTGGCAGGGTCTACAGTCAATCACGGATTACAAAAAGAAAACCAGCCCCGTCACGGACCAGGATGTCTTGCTCCCAGACAGACTAAATAACTTCTTTGCTCGCTTTGAGGACAATACAGTGCCACTGACACGGCCCGCTACCAAAACCCTGCGGACTCTCCTTCACTGCAGCCGAGGTGAGTAAAACATTTAAACGTGTTAACCCTCGCAAGGCTGCAGGCCCAGACGGCATCCCCAGCCGCGTCCTCAGAGCATGCGCAGACCAGCTGACTGGTGTGTTTACGGACATATTCGATTAATCCTTATCCCAGTCTGCTGTTCCAACATGCTTCAAAAGGGCCACCATTGTTCCTGTTCCCAAGAAAGTGAAGGTAACTGAGCTAAACGACTACAGCCCCGTAGCATTCACTTCCGTCATCATGAAGTGCTTTGAGAGACTAGTCAAGGACCATATCACCTCCACCCTACCTGACACCCTAGACCCACTCCAATTTGCTTACCCCCCCAATAGGTCCACAGACGACGCAATCGCAACCACACTGCACACTGCCCTAACCCATGTGGACAAGAGGAATTCCTATGTGAGAATGCTGTTCATCGACTACAGCTCAGCATTTAACACCATAGTACCCTCCAAACTCGTCATCAAGCTCAAGACCCTGGGTCTCGACCCCGCCCTGTGCAACTGGGTACTGGACTTCCTGACAGGCCGCCCCCAGGTGGAGAGGGTAGGTAACAACATCTCCACCCCGCTGATCCTCAACCCTGGAGCCCCACAAGGGTGTGTTCTGAGCCCTCTCCTGTACTCCCTGTTCACCCACGACTGCGTGGCCATGCACGCTTCCAACTCAATCATCAAGTTTGCGGACGACACTACAGTGGTAGGCTTGATTACCAACAACAATGAGACGGCCTACAGGGAGGAGGTGAGGGCCTTTGGAGTGTGGTGTCAGGAAAATAACCTCACACTCAACGTCAACAAAATAAAGGAGATGATTGTGGACTTCAGGAAACAGCAGAGGGAGCACCCCCCTATCCACATCGACGGGACAGTAGTGGAGAGGGTAGTAAGTTTTAAGTTCCTCGACGTACACATCACGGACAAACTGAATTGGGTGGACAAACTGAATTGGTCCACTCATACAGACAGCGTTGTGAAGAAGGCGCAGCAGCGCCTCTTCAACCTCAGGAGGCTGAAGAAATTCGGCTTGTCACCAAAAGCACTCACAAACTTCTACAGATGCACAATCGAGAGCATCTTGTCGGGCTCTATCACCGCCTGGTACGGCAACTGCTCCGCCCACAACCGTAAGGCTCTCCAGAGGGTAGTGAGGTCTGCACAAAGCATCACTGGGGGCAAACTACCTGCCCTCCAGGACCCCTACACCACCCGATGTCACAGGAAGGCCATAAAGATCATCAAGGACAACAACCATCCGAGCCACTGCCTGTTCACCCCGCTATCATCCAGAAGGCGAGGTCAGTACAGGTGCATCAAAGCAGGGACCGAGAGACTGCAAAACAGCTTCTATCTCAAGGCCATCTATCTCAAACAGCCACCACTAACATTGAGTGGCTGCTGCCAACACTGTACTCTATATCATCTACTGCATCTTGCCATCTTTATGTAATACATGTATCACTAGCCACTTTAAACTATGCCACTTTTATGTTTATATACCCTACATTACTCATCTCATATGTATATACTGTACTCGATACCATCTACTACATCTTGCCTATGCCGTTCTGTACCATCACTCATTCATATATCTTTATGTACATATTCTTTATCCCTTTACACTTGTGTGTATAAGGTAGTAGTTGTGGAATTGTTAGGTTAGATTACTCGTTGGTTATTACTGCATTGTTGGAACTAGAAGCACAAGCATTTCGCTACACTCGCATTAACATCTGCTAACCATGTGTATGTGACAAATAAAATTTGATTTGATTTGATCACTTGCACAATATAATATACTTTTAATGTAATCTCAAATGCAATCCAGGTTATTTCTTTAATGAGTCTAATGCGAATGATATACTGCTTTTCCGAGACTGGGCCCAAATCCCTGTCATTCGCGTGAAGAAAAGACGGAAATAGAGGGGACGGAGATTGGAGTGCCTTGTGAGAATTTGTCGTCGAGTGGGTAACCCGCCTCTACTATCCGTTCTATTGGCCAAGGTGCAATCACTGGAGAATAAACTGGATGAGCTCCGTTCGAGACTATCTTACCAACGGGACATTAAAAACGGTAATCTCTTATGTTTCACCGAGTCATGGCTGAACAAGGACATGGATAATATACAGTTGGCTGGGTTTTCCATCGGCAGGACAGAAAACTACGTCCGGTAAGACGAGAGGTGGGGGTGTGTGTCTTTTTGTCAATAACAGCTGGTGCGCGATGTCTAAAATTAAGGAAGTCTCAAGGTATTGCTCGCCTGGAGGTAGAGTACCTCATGATATGCTGTAGACCACACTATCTACCAAGAGAGAGTGTTCATCTATATTTTTTAGTTACCATCCATTTACCACCACAAACCGATGCTGGCACTAAACTCAACGAGCTGTATAAGGCCATAAGAAAACAAGAAAATGCTCATCCAGAAGCAGCGCTCCTAGTGGCCGGGGACTTTAATATAGGCAAACTTAAATCCGTTTTACCTCATTTCCACCATAATGTCACATGGGCAACCAGAGGAAAAAAACTCTAAACCACCTTTATTCCACACACAGAGATGCATACAAAGCTCTCCCTCGCCCTCCATTTGGCAAACTAAAGCAGGAAGTACCAGTGACTCGCTCAATATGGAAGTGGTCAGATGACGCGGATGCTACGCTACAGGACTGTTTTGCAAGCACAGCCTAGAATATGTTCTGGGATTCATCCAGTGGCATTGAATAGTTTAGCACCTCAGTCACCGGCTTCATCATTTATTTTACATTTTAGTCATTTAGCAGACGCTCTTATCCAGAGCGACTTACAGTAGAGTGCATACATTTTATTACATTTTTTTTATTACATTTTCATTACATTTTACATACTGAGACAAGGATATCCCTACCGGCCAAACCCTCCCTAACCCGGACGACGCTATGCCAATTGTGCGTCGCCCCACGGACCTCCCGGTTGCGGCCGGCTGCGACAGAGCCTGGGCGCGAACCCAGCCCAGCCTGGGCGCAAACCCAGAGACTCTGGTGGCGCAGCTAGCACTGTGATGCAGTGCCCTAGACCACTGCGCCACCCGGGAGCCCGGGAGCCCTTCATCAATAAGTGCATTGACGATGTCGCCCCCACAGTGACCGTACGTACATTTCCCAACTAGAAGCCATGGATTACAGGCAACATCCGCACCAAGCTTGACAATTTAGCTGTGTCTGAAATTCTAACAACCTTTTGAGAAGGGCAGTCCTCAGACACTATTGGTTCTCTTTGGCACAACAAGATTAAATGCATTTATCTTATCATCTATTTTCCATTCCTTTATTTCCCATCTTCTCCCATTTGGTGCCTACACCTACTACAGACTGAAGACGGAGCTGTTGCCAAAACGATTGTGTTGTAGGATCCCCTCGCCTTTATACTCTACAGATAAATGCTTTCAAATAACTGTCAAATTAAGCAGTACTTTCCTACCGTATCACCAATGGGGACATGTGAAACATTTCTCACAGAGTATCTCCTCCATATCCATTTACAAATTATAGTATAGAACGTATAACATTTCTGACCCATTAATTACTTTTAGTAAATTGTGCCGCTTGACCTCGGAGTGAGTGGTGGTGCGTTTCATGTTTGTTAATTGTGAGGAATACATCCTCAGGCTAGGAGAGAATGTAATACACAATGTGCTGCACCACAGGAATGGAATTCATATTGTTAGCTTGTGTAAGTACAGCACTGTTTGTTGATTCAACTCTTTTCATTCTCACAGAAGCATACCACACACACATCCACACACTGGGGAAGGGACATCTGTGATTCAATTTTCTGAGTAGATTGAAAGCCAACATAGAAGTCAGCTCGGAGAAATAGTTTCAGCAATTGAAAGGAGTTCTTGAAGGACATCAGGGGGGGCGAGGCAGATTGACAAGTAGACGTGTGTCCTGACTGCTGGGTTGAAGGTTCAGCAAACAGAAATAAGAAACTAGACACTATCCACTGGGCAATCACTGGTTGAATCAACATTGTTTCCAATAATAATGGAGGTGTAGATCACATCTTACATTCCAGTGTTCCAACTAAACACGGCTGAATGGGATGTCTGTTAACGCGACTCCGTGCAGTCAATGGCAATGTCCGCTTTAGGTAGAATGCCGAGAGCTCCTTGTGGATTTTACAGCTCTAACAATAGTTCCACCTCTGACACCGCCAAAACAACCGCTATGCGGATGTTGGCTAAAGCGGATCTGATTGAATAGAGCACTAAGGCGACAATCATTAACATACATTGATAAGAACTTAATTAATAGACAATGGTGAAATATTTACCCCTTACTATTAGCAACTAGCTTTATAACTGGGTTTGTTAATATCTTTATAGCCTCATAAGTAGCTCTATGTTTTATAAATCCATTAAAAAGATGTGCTATAAAAGGTTTTGTATAAAACAACCTCGGTTGGATAAAAAGCCCTTGGCTGGATAAAACAGCCTCGGCTGGATAAAAAGCCCTTGGCTGGATAAAACAGCCTCGGTTGGATAAAAAGGCCTTGGCTGGATAAAACGGCCTCGGCTGGATAAAAAGGCCTTGGCTGGATAAAAAGCCCTTGGCTGGATAAAACAGCCTCGGTTGGATAAAAAGGCCTTGGCTGGATAAAACGGCCTCGGCTGGATAAAAAGGCCTTGGCTGGATAAAAAGGCCTTGGCTGGATAAAACCTCGGTTGGATAAAAAGGCCTTGGCTGGATAAAACGGCCTCGGCTGGATAAAAAGGCCTTGGCTGGATAAAACGGCCTCGGCTGGATAAAACCTTGGTTGGATAAAAAGGCCTTGGCTGGATAAAACCTCGGTTGGATAAAACGGCCTCGGCTGGATAAAAAGGCCTTGGCTGGATAAAACCTCGGTTGGATAAAAAGGCCTTGGCTGGATAAAACGGCCTCGGCTGGATAAAAAGGCCTTGGCTGGATAAAACGGCCTCGGCTGGATAAAACCTTGGTTGGATAAAACGGCCTCGGCTGGATAAAACCTCGGTTGGATAAAACGGCCTTGGCTGGATAAAACCTCGGTTGGATAAAACGGCCTTGGCTGGATAAAACCTCGGTTGGATAAAACGGCCTTGGCTGGATAAAACCTCGGTTGGATAAAAAGGCCTTGGCTGGATAAAACGGCCTTGGCTGGATAAAACCTTGGTTGGATAAAAGGGCCTTGGCTGGATAAAACCTCGGTTGGATAAAACGGCCTTGGCTGGATAAAACCTCGGTTGGATAAAACGGCCTTGGCTGGATAAAAGGGCCTCGGCTGGATACAACCTCGGTTGGATAAAACGGCCTCGGCTGGATAAAAGGGCCTTGGCTGGATAAAACCTCGGTTGGATAAAACGGCCTCGGCTGGATAAAACCTCGGTTGGATAAAACGGCCTTGGCTGGATAAAACCTCGGTTGGATAAAACGGCCTTGGCTGGATAAAACCTCGGTTGGATAAAACGGCCTTGGCTGGATAAAAGGGCCTCGGCTGGATACAACCTCGGTTGGATAAAACGGCCTCGGCTGGATAAAAGGGCCTCGGCTGGATAAAAGGGCCTTGGCTGGATAAAACCTCGGTTGGATAAAACGGCCTCGGCTGGATAAAAGGGCCTCGGCTGGATAAAACCTTGGTTGGATAAAACGGCCTTGGCTGGATAAAAGGGCCTCGGCTGGATAAAACCTCGGTTGGATAAAACGGCCTTGGCTGGATAAAAGGGCCTCGGCTGGATAAAACCTCGGTTGGATAAAACGGCCTCGGCTGGATAAAAGGGCCTTGGCTGGATAAAACCTTGGTTGGATAAAACGGCCTTGGCTGGATAAAAGGGCCTTGGCTGGATAAAACCTCGGTTGGATAAAACGGCCTTGGCTGGATAAAAGGGCCTCGGCTGGATAAAACCTTGGTTGGATAAAACGGCCTTGGCTGGATAAAAGGGCCTTGGCTGGATAAAAGGGCCTTGGCTGGATAAAAGGGCCTTGGCTGGATAGAAGGGCCTTGGCTGGATAAAAGGGCCTTGGCTGGATAAAACCTCGGTTGGATAAAACGGCCTTGGCTGGATAAAATGGCCTTGGCTGGATAAAACCTTGGTTGGATAAAACGGCCTTGGCTGGATAAAAGGGCCTTGGCTGGATAAAACCTTGGTTGGATAAAACGGCCTTGGCTGGATAAAACCTTGGCTGGATAAAACTGCCTCCTGGATAAAACGGCCTCCTGGATAAAACTGCCTCCTGGATAAAACTGCCTCCTGGATAAAACGGCCTCCTGGATAAAACGGCCTCCTGGATAAAACGGCCTCCTGGATAAAACGGCCTCCATGTCTGGACATGTACGGACATGTACCCATTCACTTTTGTACTACTGGGGTCAGTCTAGGACAAGTCATCAAATTTCAATTTGCATAATATCATGGAGGTGATTGTTTTCACTGCTGTAGTGTCGGGTCAAAATGACCCGGGGACAGTGGGAGGGTTAATCAACACGGTGCTGGGTCACAGTGTCGGGTCAAAATGACCCGGGGACAGTGGGAGGGTTAATCAACACAGTGCCGGGTCAAAATGACCGGGGACAGTGGGAGGGTTAATCAACACAGTGCCGGGTCAAAATGACCGGGGACAGTGGAAGGGTTAATCAACACAGTGCCGGGTCAAAATGACCCGAGGACAGCGGAAGTGTCAACACTATGTCAGGTCAAAATGACCCGAGGACAACACTATGTCGGGTCAAAATGACCCGAGGACAACACTATGTCAGGTCAAAATGACCCGAGGACAACACTATGTCGGGTCAAAATGACCCGAGGACAACACTATGTCGGGTCAAAATGACCCGAGGACAACACAGTGTCGGGTTGGGTCATTGACCTGAGGACAACACTATGTCAGGTCAAAATGACCCGAGGACAACACAGTGTCGGGTTGGGTCATTGACCTGAGGACAACACTATGTCAGGTCAAAATGACCCGAGGACAACACAGTGTCGGGTTGGGTCATTGACCTGAGGACAACACTATGTCAGGTCAAAATGACCTGAGGACAACACAGTGTCGGGTTGGGTCATTGACCTGAGGACAACACTATGTCAGGTCAAAATGACCCGAGGACAACACAGTGTCGGGTTGGGTCATTGACCTGAGGACAACACAGTGTCGGGTTGGGTCATTGACCTGAGGACAACACTATGTCAGGTCAAAATGACCTGAGGACAACACAGTGTCGGGTTGGGTCATTGACCTGAGGACAACACTATGTCAGGTCAAAATGACCTGAGGACAACACAGTGTCGGGTTGGGTCATTGACCTGAGGACAACACTATGTCAGGTCAAAATGACCCGAGGACAACACAGTGTCGGGTTGGGTCATTGACCTGAGGACAACACTATGTCAGGTCAAAATGACCCGAGGACAACACAGTGTCGGGTTGGGTCATTGACCTGAGGACAGTGGGAGGGTTCATTTCAGCCAGTAGTTTTGAAGTAGTGCTCACGAGCCAAAACGGCTCCCTGAAAATCGTGCACAATTGTGTACAACGTCATCCATTTCATATGATGTTACACACTGCAAATTATAATTATTTTGTCATCCTGAAATTCATATATGCAGGAATTTGTAAGTGTTTAAGATCCCGTTCAATCTCTTTAATTCATCATTCCGTCATGATAGCTGCATTAAATCATGTGAAGTAATTAATGAACATTGTAAAGAGTACTTGTAAGGAATAATTGATATGCACAGACAGTAATCGAGTCCTAAATAGCACCCTATTCCTTATATAGTGCACTACTTGTGACCAGAGCCCTGTGGTCAACAATAGTCTACTACTATATAGGAAATAGGGTACTATTTGTGTTCACCGGATATAGTATGACCTAATTATAATATGATGGCATGATGCAATCTCCTTCGCCTCGCAAGCTTTATGGTCTATATTTTAGTTGTCACTGTATTAGACTAAGCAGAGGTGATTTGATGATGTTGAAATGTTGAAGTTGAAATGGTGCTGGAATAGTGGAGGCAGCTCCTGTTTTCTTTGCGATTTGTGTGGTTATCTGTGGTTCTAAATCAATCAATCAATAGTTTAGTGGGCCAAAAATGTCAGAAACATTAACGTGCTTGACCATGCTGTAGTTCATGTAACTGTTTGTTACATGCAATATGCTTTGTGGACTCCACCAGACAGAGGTTGCTCTTCGATTTTGTGATAAATGTATTCTGCCACTGTGTCTTCTTGTCAGATTTACAGTGTGACCTAATTGTAACATGATGGCGTGATGCAATCTCCTTCGCCTTGCAAGCTTTATGTTCTATGAAACATTAAGCATGAGGCTTGTCATCCTTTACATCAGTAAAATATCTGTTCTGTTCTCTCTGTTACGCCTCGTTCAGGCTCTCTGATATATTACAAACCCAGAGTGCGTCCAAAATGGTACCCTATTCCTTACATAGTGCAGTAGTTTTGACTAGGAATGTAGTGCTCTACATAGGGATTATGGTGCAATTTCAGATGCAGCCGCAATGATTTAACCCAGCTAGCTGACAGAGAGATTCATAAGACACCAATGCCTTTTAGAAGAGAAACACGCTGGGCCTTAAGAGATTTCCATGAATTAAATGCTCAGTCTAATAGGTGCGGTTCCATTTTCCTCACATACATTTTCAACTTTTTTCACTGTCAAGGTTTGTTTATTTTGAATCTCTTTTGTTATCCATAATTTTTCTAATCTTATTGTGTTTCTCTCACAGGACAGGAGGGAGTTATAGGCCAGGCTAACTCGAACTTAATAGGCTTAATAGTGCCTTGCAAAACTATTCAGACCCCTTAGATTTCTTCACATTTTATTGTGTTAAAAAGTGTGATTAAAGTTTATTTAATTGTAAAAAAAAAATAAAAAAAATAAACAATATACACAAAATACTGTTATGTCAAAGTGGAAGAAAAATGTGATAAAACAATATGAATAAAAAATGTAATAGCTAAAATATAGTCGTTGCATAAGTATTCAGCCCCTTTGCAAGACTAAATGAGTTCAGGAGTAAAATGTGGCTTACCATATCACATAAAAAGTTACATGGACTCACTCTATGTGAAATAATAGGGGTTGACATGATTTTTAAATGACTAACCCATCCTCTGTCCCCCATACATACAACATCTGTAAGGTGCTTCAGTCAAGTATTGAATATCAAGCACAGATTCAACTACAAAGACTAGGGAGCTTTTCAAAAGCCTCATAAAAGGGCAGTGATTGGTAAATAGGTAACAATATCAAATCAGACATTGAATATCTCTTTAAGCATGGTCAAGTGAATAATTATGCTTTTTATTATGTATTAAACTACCCAGATACATCAAAGATACAGTCGTCCATCTGAACTGAGCTGCTGGACAAGGATGCAACTGCTCAGGGATGTTACGACGAGGCCTTGGTGATTTTAAAACATTTTACACAGCTACAGAATTCAATGGCTGTGATGGGAGAAAATGGATGACGGATCAACAACATTGTAGTAAATCCACAATACTGACCTAAATGACAGCGTGAAAACAAAGAACGCAAATATACAAAATAAAAAACATTGTGTATGCAACAAAGCACTAAAGTAATACTGCAAAACAACATGTGGCCAAAATAGTTTTGACATAAATCTGCTTGAAATACTATGGCAAGACTTAATGATTGATGTCTAGCCATAATCCCCAACAGAGCTTGAAAAACGTTGAAAAGAATAATAGGCAAATATTACACAATCCAGGTGTGCAAAGCTCTACTCAAGAAGACTGACTCACAGCTGTAATTGCTGCCACATGTATGTCCTCAGGGAGCTGAATACTTACAGTGGGGCAAAAATGTATTTAGTCAGCCACCAATTGTGCAAGTTCTCCCACTTAAAAAGATGAGAGAGGCCTGTAATTTTCATCATAGGTACACTTCAACTATTACAGACAAAATGAGAAAAAATATCCAGAAAATCAAATTGTAGGATTTTTAATGAATTTATTTGCAAATTATGGTGGAAAATAAGTATTTGGTCACCTACAAACAAGCAAGATTTCTGGCTCTCACAGACCTGTAACTTCTTCTTTAAGAGGCTCCTCTGTCCTCCACTCGTTACCTGTATTAATGGCACCTGTTTGAACTTGTTATCAGTATAAAAGACACCTGTCCATAACCTCAAACAGTCACACTCCAAACTCCACTATGGCCAAGACCAAAGAGCTGTCAAAGGACACCAGAAACAAAATTATAGACCTGCACCAGGCTGGGAAGACTGAATCTGCAATAGGTAAGCAGCTTGGTTTGAAGAAATCAACTGTGGGAGCAATTATTAGGAAATGGAAAACATACAAGACCACTGATAATCTCCCTCGATCTGGGGCTCCACGCAAGATCTCACCCCGTGGGGTCAAAATTATCACAAGAACGGTGAGCAAAAATCCCAGAACCACACGGGGGGACCTAGTGAATGACCTGCAGAGAGCTGGGACCAAAGTAACAAAGCCTACCATCAGCAAGGGCATTGAAGATGAAACGTGGCTGGGTCTTTCAGCATGACAATGATCCCAAACACACCGCCCGGGCAACGAAGGAGTGGCTTCGTAAGAAGCATTTCATGGTCCTGGAGTGGCCTAGCCAGTCTCCAGATCTCAACCCCATAGAAAATCTTTGGAGGGAGTTGAAAGTCCGTGTTGCCCAGCAACAGCCCCAAAACATCATTGCTCTAGAGGAGATCTGCATGGAGGAATAGGCCACAATACCAGCAACAGTGTGTGAAAACCTTGTGAAGACTTACAGAAAACGTTTGACCTCTGTCATTGCCAACAAAGGGTATATAACAAAGTATTGAGATAAACTTTTGTTATTGACCAAATACTTATACTCATTAAAAATCCTACAATGTGATTTTCTGCATTTTTTTTCTAATTTTGTCTGTCATAGTTGAAGTGTACCTATGATGAAAATTACAGGCCTCTCATCTTTTTAAGTGGGAGAACTTGCACAATTGGTGGCTGACTAAATACTTTTTTGCCCCACTCTATGCAACTGATAGATTTGATTTATTACATTTTTATTCATGTTTATTTGTATTTATTAGAGATCCCCATTAGCTGCTGCCTTGCAGCTACTCTTCCTGGGGTCCAAACACATTAAAGGCACTTACATCATACATAAAGCAAAAGATAAAACAGTACATCATACAACAATATTACAACGTATGTGTGTGTGTGCGTATGCGTGTGTCAGTACCTGAGTGTGTGTTTGTGTCTCTTCACAGTCCCCGCTGTTCCATAAGGTGTGTTTCTTTATCAGTTCTTTTAATCTGATTCTACTGTGTGCATCAGTTACCTGATGGGGAATAGAGTTCCATGAAGTCATGGCTCTATGTAGTACTGTGTGCCTCCCATAGTCTGTTATGGACTTGAAGGGACCTCTGGTGACATGTCTTGTGGGGTATGCATGGGTGTCCGTGCTTTGTGCTCGTAGTTTAAACAGACAGCTCGTGCATTCAACTTGTCAACACTTATTACAAAAACAAGTAGTGATGAAGTCAATCTCTCCTCCTCTTTGAGCCATGAGAGATTGACATGCATATTACTAATGTTAGCTCATGTACATTTAAAGGCCAGCCGTGCTACCCTGTTCTGAGCCAATTGTAATTTTCTGAGATCTCTATTTGTGGCACCTGACCACACGACTGAACAGTTGTCCAGATGCAACAAAACTAGGGCCTGGAGGACCTGCCTTGTTGATAGTGTTGTTAAAAAGGCAGAGCAGACGCTTTATTATGGACAGACTTCTCCCCATCTTAGCTCATGTTATATCAACATGTTTTGACCATGACAGTTTACATTCCAGGGTTCCTCCAAGCGGTTTAGTCACCTCAACTTGGTCAATTTCTACATTATTCATTACAAGATTTAGTTGAGGTTTAGTGAATAATTTTTCCCAAATACAAGGCTTTTAGTTTTTGAAATATTTAGGACTAACTTATTCCTTGCCACCATTTCTGAAACTAACTGCAGCTCTTTGTTAAGTGTTGCAGTCATTTCAGTCGCTCTAGTAGCTGACGTGTATAGTGTTGAGTCATTTGCATACATAGACACACTGGCTTTAGTGGGGAATTTCAGGTTCTTCCTGGATTATGTTGGATAGGATTCCATTAAAGAACACCCTCTGTGTCCTGTTAGACAGGTAACTATATCCACAATATAGCAGGAGGTGTAAAGATTCATACAGTGGCATTGAGGAGTTTACCACCTCTGTCACCGGCATCAATAAAAAGTGCATCGACGACGTCGCCCCCACAGTGACCGTATGTACATATCCCAACCAGAAGCCATGGATTACAGGCAACATCCACACTGAGCTAAAGGCTAGAGCTACCGCTTTCAAGGAGCGGGACTCCAACCTGGAAGCTCACCAGTTGCTCCAATCAGCCTGTAATGGAAGATCCCTCTGATCTTTTATAGGGTAATAGCTCAGACTGCATGCTACTGAGCAGAAGTAAGAAAAGGTTAAACGGTGAGTTGCAGCTCCAGAGATACAGAGCTTAAAGGGGTCTATATGTACAGAAGGGCATGTGTCTCAACATCTACAACATCATTATGTTTGTCTATTCCTATTTTGATTCCTATTTTGTGATGGCAGGAATTGTGTCTGAAATGCAGTAACACACATCAGGTGTATTCAAACATCTTACTCTGTGTCAGTTAGTAAACAACGGACTGAGACGCAGCTTACAGTAATTTAAATGCATCCTTATGGCTATATTAGATGTCTCCAGTGCTATTGCCAATACATAGTCTTACTGTGTACATGTTTAAAGGACATGAACAGTGCATACAGAAAGGCAACTGCCGACGCCTTGACCTTCACTATGCATACTGAGGAGACAAATGAAGGCTGATTCAAGCAAAACCAGTTTCAGACAAACATAGCATGCTTCACATACTTTGAGGACAGTATAATGCGTGGCTTTTGTTTGCTACCAGGTGTAAACAAATTGAGCACACAGCCATTCAATCTCCATAGACAAACATTGGAGTAGAATGGCCTTACTGAAGAGCTCAGTAACTTTCAGTGTGGCATTGTCATAGTATGCCACCTTTCCAACAAGTCAGTTTGTAAAATTTCTGCCCTGCTATAGCTGCCACGGTCAACTGTAAGGACTATTATGTTGAAGATGAAACGTCTAGGAGCAACAATGGCGCAGCTACAAAGTCGTAGGCCACACAAGCTCACAGAACGGGACCGACGAGTGCTGAAGCACGTAGCGCATACAAATGGTCTGTCCTCTATTGCAACACTGAGTTCTGAGTTCCAAACCGCCTCTGGAAGAAACGTCAGCACAAGAACTGTTCGTCGGGTGCTTCATGAAGTAGGTTACACGTTCTTCGTCCGACTGACAAATCTGGGTTTGGTGGATTGCAGGAGAACCCTACCTGCCTCAATGCACAATACCAACTGTAAAGTTTGGTGGAGGAGGAATAATGATCTGGGGTGGCTTTTCATGGTTTGGGCCTAGGCCCCTTAGTTCCAGTGAAGAGAAATCTTAACGCCACAGCATACAGTGACAATCTAGATGATTTTGTGCTTCCAACTTTGTAGTAACAGTTTGTGGAAGGCCCTTTCTTGTTTCATCATAACAATGCCCCCATGCAGGTCCATACAGAAATGGTTTGTTGAGATTGGTGTGGAAGAACTTGACTGGCCTGCACAGAGCCCTGACCAGAACCCCATCGAACACCTTTGGGATCGATTGGAACGCCAGGCCTAATCGCCCAACATCAGTGCCCGACCTCACTAATGCTCTTGTGGATAAATGGAACCAAGTCCCCGCAGCAGCAATGTTCCAACATCTAGTGGAAAGCCTTCCCAGAAGAGTGGAGGCTGTTATAGCAAAGGGAGGACCAACTCCATATTAATGCCCATGATTTTGGAAAGATATGTTTGATGAGCAGGTGTCCACATACTTTTGGTCATGTGGTATATGAGTTTAGTACAATTATAATGTCCTATCCTAATCCAAGATGTTCGGCTGTATTAGTCTTGTTTATGTTATGTTGTAATTTCTCTGTCTGAGTGGTACCCCCAGGGGTCCTTGTACCCCTGGTTAGGAACCACTGCCTTAGTCTGCCCCATCTGTCAGTTTATCAAAACGGCAGGGTCAGACTGTTTTAATGGCAGTGAGTGCCTTTACCCCGCCCTCTTCCATGTGGTTTGAGCGGTTATCCTCTCTGACACTGTAATCTGATACTCAGATATGAATCACAACCTGATTGCCACCAGAAATCTCCTGGCGAGTAATCTTCCCCACCCCCTCCTCACCACACACACACACACACACACAGAGACACAGACACCTTTCAAATTTGATTGCTGTAGTGAAGACAGAGCATCAGCCACACTGTCTGTGAGGCAGAATGGCTTCCTAGAGACTTTAGCCAGTTCCTGTGTTAAATGCAGCCCATAGATCAGCCAGACATAACAGAGTAACGCCACAGCTGCTGGGACTAAGAGATTTATAGGCCCATTCTGTGGCTAAGCTGATGTGATCCCCTCTCTTAACACTGATGGATGTTTCTTTCTCAGGACTGACTGCAGCCTGCTGGTGCCTTTGTGTTGGGCAGCATGTCTAGTCATTCTGCAATGGAATGAGGTAGCACTATTTATTTTCCAAAAACCCTTGCTTAAATGGCAGCTAAATTTGACTTTGCAGCATGGTCATCTAGTGAAGACCTTTTAGTTGAATTCCTAAATCTCTGAAAATAGGCAGACTTAGTTAAATAGCACAGCTGAGAGGTCAATAAAATGATGCTCCAATCATTTTATTCTGAATCTCTCTAATGTTAGTTCTTCCCCAGAGTGTTGGATGTTAACCTGCTGAGCTAGCAGAGATGTTAACTGCTGAAGCTGTTTTACTACAGTCTTATAAATTCATGGGTGTCAGTCTCAGATGTACTCGAATGACTTGATGATAAACAAAAGATGATTATTTAATCTGTACAGTTTTGGTTCAAAGCAGAATTAATTTGCTGCAATCAATATGTGAAGTGAGATATAACGTGACATACAGTAAGTAGTAACAATGTTTAGTATGCGGTTCAGACTGGCCTCAGACTAGACGTAACATAGTAAATGTAAATCTGGGACAAATTAGTGTAGACAAAACATTTTGACAAATTAGTATATGTAAGTTTTGGTATGGTTACATAATATAGGTTTCTTAAATCTACAATATATAAAGTTTTGGGCGACCCAACCAAATTCACATAGAAATGTGAGTTATAGATCTGTCATTCTCATTGAAAGCAAGTCTAAGCAGCGGTATATCTATTATATGTCCGCTCTCTCTATGCTTGTCACAATTCCAATAGTGGTGATGAAGGAGTCAGGCGCAGAGAGCAGGGTAGTGAGAATTCAAGTGGATTTAATATTCCAAAAGAAAAACGAGACGGCTACGCCACACATATAAGGGCGCGCCAAGTACAGTCCAAAACAAACAGGACAAAATCCACATGGAACAGACACCACAAGAAAATACGACACCACAAACAGAAAAACAAGCCCGCACAAAAGTCGGCGGGCCAACTGGGTTTAAATATCCCACAATAAACCTAAACACAAAACACAAAACAGAAAAGGGGATCGGTGGCAGCTAGTAGGCCGGAGACGACGACCGCCGAGCGCCGCCCGAACGGGAAGAGGCACCATCTTCGGCGGGATTCGTAACAATGCTTCCCATTCTTAACTTTAGTTTTTGCGTCTTATATGTTCAGTTTTGTATACCAGCTTCAAACAGCAGACAATACAACATTTCTGATTATGGAAAATTTCACAGTGGTTTAGATGTAACAATAATTCTCTACACAATGACTAGGCAAACTACTAGAATTTTTGTAACCAGGAAATGGCAGTGATTTCTGCATATTACATCTTAAAGGCAAAAATGAAAGGACATCTAGCAATGCAAATGTCTAGTGTTTGAATCTCATCACGGACAACTTTAGAATTTTAGGTAATTAGCAACTAGTTAGCTACTACTTTTTAGCTACTTTGCAACTACTTAGTAAGCTAACCTTCCCGTAACCTTAACCCTTTTTGCGCACCCTTCCCCAACCCCAAACTTAACCCTTTCAGCTAACCCTTCCCTTAACACTAACTCTTTAACATAACTCCTAACCTCAACCCTAACCCCTAAAGCTGGCTAACGTTAGCACTCGTCATCTAGCCACCTAGCTAACGTTAGCGACAACAAATTGTAATTCGTAACATAAATGTTTTGCAAATTCGTAACATTGTAATCCGTAACATATTGTACAAATTGCAATTCGTAACATATCATATGAAATGGATGAATGACATCCACAAATGAATACATACGAAAAGTAACATATCATACTAAATGGAGTGTCTTGGATTTAGGTACAGAATAATACAAAATGCTCTGAGACCATGTTGGGTTTAAAGAGAGTAATGTTAATTTACTGTGCACTGTGTACATGTGATTTGTTGTCTGTTATTGTGACATGGAATTTGTATGTGAGCCTTACAGAGGGTGAATGGGCAACACAAATATTTAAATGCCTTTGAATTGTGTGCCAGGCGCACCGGTTTGAGTGTGTCAAGCTGCTGGGTTTTTCAAACTCAACAGTTTCCCCTGTCTATTAAGAATGGTCCACCACCCAAAGGACATTAGGCCAACTTGACACAACTGTGGGAAGCATTGGATTCAACATGGGCCAGCTTCCCTGTGGACTGCTTTCTAAACACTGTAGAGTCCATGCCCCAACGAATTTAAGGCTGTTCTGAGGGCAAAATGGGGTGCAACTCAATATTAGGAAGGTATTCTAATATTGAGTTGGCAGACAGAGTTCAACATAAAACACCTGCCAAGTAGGAAGACATATCCTGTCCGTTCTCTTAAAATACTCTGTTTGATCAAGTCGTAGTGTCTACAGTTAAGGCAGTAACTCCTATTTGTCCTTGTATAAAGCCAAGATTACTGCTACTATACATATTATAGCCAACATAAAACAACAATAGATTTAAACCTGGCCTCAGGGGATTTCCAATTCAATCAAATACTCATTCCTGGTGCTATTATGAGCTGACTGAAATTTTATAGGTGGGAATAAAGTGAGAGAGAGGGGTGGATATGGAGGGAGCTTGACGTGAGTTGGAGTATGTTTAGGCTTTTAATATCATAACTTCATTGAATTACAGGGTTATACAGTGGCAAGACAAAGTATGTGAACCCTTTGGAATTACCTGGATTTCTGCATAAATTGGTCATAAAATGTGATCTCCATCTAGGTAACAACAATAGAAAACCACAGTCTGCTTAAACTAATAACACACAATAATACCTTTTCATGTCTTTATTGAACACACTGTGATAAACATTCACAGTGTATGGTGGGAAAAGTATGTGAACCCTTGTATTAAATAACTGGTTGACTCTCCTTTGGCGGCAATAAACTCAACCAAACGTTTCCTATATTTGCGGATCAGACCTGCACAATGGTCAAGAGGAATTTTGGACCATTCATCTTTACAAAACTGTTTCAGTTCAGCAATGTTCTCAGGATGTCTGGTGTGAACTGCTCTCGAGGTCATGCCACATCATTTTAAATTGGGTTGAGGTCAGGACTCTGACTGGGCCACTTCAAAAGGTGTATTTTCTTCTGTTGAAGCCATTCTGTTGTTGATTTACTTTTGTGTTGTGGGTCATTGTCCTGTTGCATCACCCAACTTCTGTTGAGCTTCAATTGGCGGACAGATAGCCTTGCATTGTCCTGCAAAATGTCTTGGGAATTAATTAATAAACTTGGGAATTAATTTTTCCGTCAATGATAGCAAGCTGTCCAGGCCCTGAGGCAGCCCCAAACCATGATGCTCCCTCCACCACACTCTACAGTTGGGATGAGGTTTTGATGTTGGTGTGCTGTGCTTTTTTTTTTCTCCACACCTAGTGTTGTGTGTTCCTTCCAAACAACTCAATTTTAGTTTAATCTGTCGACAGAATATTTAATCTGTCCACAGCCAGATGCGCTGTGGAACATCCAGGGGCTAATTTGCGAACTTCAGACGTACAGCAGTGGCTTCTTCTGTGGTGTCCTCCCATGAACACCATTGTTGTTTAGTGTTTCACATATTGTAGACTCGTCAACAGAGATGTTAGCATGTTCCAGAGATTTCTGTAATTATTTAGCTGAAACTCTAGGATTATTCATTGAGCATTCTGCACTGTGCTCTTGCAGTCATCTTTGCAGGATGGCCACTCCTACGGAGAGTAAAAACAGTGATGAACTTTCTCCATTTATAGACAATTTATCTTACCGTGGACTGATGAACATCAAGGCTTTTAGAGTTACTTTTTTAACCCTTTCCAGCTTTATGCAAATCAACAATTCTTAATCTTAGGTCTTCTGAGAACTCTTTTGTTCGAGGTATGGTTCACATCAGGGAATGCATCTTGTGAAAAGCAAACTCAAATTTTGTGAGTGTTTTTTATAGGGCAGGGCAGCTCTAACCAACATCTCCAATCTAGTCTCATTGATTGGACTCCAGGTTAGCTGACTCTTGACTCCAATTAGCTTTTGGAAAAGTCATTAGCCTTGGGGTTCACGTATTCTTTCCAACCTATACTGTGAATGTTTAAATGATGTGTTCAATATAGACAAGAAAAATACAATAATGGGTGTGTTGTTAGATTAAGCACACTATGTCTGTCTATTGTTGTGACTAAGATGAAGATCAGATCAAAATGTATGACTAATTTATGCAGAAATCCGGGTAATTCCAAAGGGTTCACATAATTTTTCTTGCCACTGTATACTACACATTAGAAATATGTTTTGGATAAAAAATAACATTAATTGTTTTTTAAGATTTGAAAATAATGGTTATGTTCTAGAACACTGGAGATCACTTTTGTTCCAAGTTCTGGTTCCGTCCTCAAAAAATGTAGTTATTTTTCGGTTTTGGGTTCTGTTCCCTGAACCGGTTCCAGGCCCTGATTCCATATATAGTGCAATATTTTTGAACAGGGCCAATAGAGAAAATATAGACATGCTTCTTTACTGATAGCATTTCCTTTGTGGTAGAAACACTTGTTATTTTAAATCCATGAGGACAAACCGTATTCTACACATCTGCACTGTTTTGATACTTGACATAATCCTCAGATGTTGTTCTGTGCCTTGGTCCAGGAAATGAAACTACGGGGGAAGGTGTTAATTTACACTGCGCTGAACTGCAGTTGGTTAAGGAAACAGATATTCAACAACCATCCCTCAAGTCTGTTAGGACTTCTAGGAGTAGTGGGTGCGGAGTCAGGCGCAGAGAGCAGAGGGTTTAGGACAACCGTATTTATTCCGGTGACAGAAAAGGTCACGCCAAAAACACCAGGCGCATACAATGACCGGCCCAAAAACAGGACACAAACAGTCCGGAGAAAATAAGAAAATAGCACATCCACAATACGAACAGAGAAACAAGCCCCACAAAAGCAGGCGGGCATAACCGGCTTAAATAGCCCTAACCAATACCCAAACAAGAAACCGGTGTAACCAATAAGACAAAACTAACAGAAAAGGGGATCGGTGGCAGCTAGTAGACCGGTGACGACGAGCGCCGAGCGCCGCCCGAACAGGAAGAGGGGCCACCTTCGGTG
This sequence comes from Salvelinus fontinalis, assembly GCF_029448725.1. Taxonomy (NCBI): domain Eukaryota; kingdom Metazoa; phylum Chordata; class Actinopteri; order Salmoniformes; family Salmonidae; genus Salvelinus; species Salvelinus fontinalis. The sequence goes on along the minus strand of NC_074696.1, from coordinate 31,643,938 downwards.
GGAGTCATGTGTCCGATGCCCTCGATCCTGTACAACCAAATAACAGGGACACGAACAAATTCCACAGACACACTGATGGTGACTTGAGTGCTATTTGACAGTCACATCTCTATTTGAGACAATATAACCTCAATCCTCATAACAGTTAAATCTCTATTTGACTCTATTTAAAATACCCGGAACCTAGAGAACCCACAACACTGTTGATCCTTGTTATTCTTACATCAGTCAACGAGCTGATCATGTAGACTTAGCAGGGAATTGCCAATATGTAGTTCTGATTACAAGAGGATCAATGAACAATTATACTAAAGTCTTACAGTATAGCTCAGAGTCTATTAAACCTTGTCATTAAAGCTGGCTGGCTGTAGCCGCTTCGTTTTAATATGAGCAATATGTGTGAAGGGGAAAGATCACTGACTAACCTACAGAAAGAAAAATAGTGCAAAACGTCATACTGTGGGTTGGATGCCTGGAAAATAAGGTTACTTAGAGGTTATAAAACATATAATCATATCCTGAAAGTGTTTTTCAAGGCATATCGAAGGTGCAATATACAGTATTGACTCACAACCATGGCTAAGGATCAGTAACACTGAGGAACTGCAAATAACAACCAAAGTGATGGTTTCCTGTGAGAGCCTCACAGGGGACTAACCAATAGATCTGAACCAGCTGGCCAGTCAGCAGCAAATCCATTTACCTCACCTGTCTATCAGACTGTCTCACAACACCAGCATAACCGGGGAGGAGGGTTACCCTGGTGTCATCTCACCTATAGTAATACCAACATGTCTGTAATACAAACATGTTTCAAGCAGACCACCACAGTCCCTGTGCCCAAGATCACTAAGGCACCTTTCATAAATGACAACCGACCAGTAGCACTCACGTCTGTAGCCATGAAATGCTTTGAAAGGCTGGTCATGGCTCACATCAACACCATTATCCCAGAAACCCTAGACCCACTCCAATTTGCATACCGCACCAACAGATCCACAGATGATGCAATCTCTATTGCACTCCACACTGCACTATCACACCTGGACAAAAGGAACACCTGTGTGAGAATGCTATTCATTGACTACAGCTCAGCGTTCAACACCATAGTGCCCTCAAAGCTCATCACTAAGCTAAGGACCCTGGGACTAAACACCTCCCTCGGCAACTGGATCGTGGACTTCCTGACGGGCCGCCCCCAGGTGGTAAGGGTAGGTAACAACACATCCGCCACGCTGATCCTCAACACGGGTGTCCCTCAGGGGTGCGTGCTCAGTCTCCTCCTGTACTCCCTGTTCACTCATGACTGCACGGCCAGGCACGACTCCAACATCATCATTAAGTTCGCTGATGACACAACAGTAGGCCTGATCACCGACAATGATGAGACAGCCTATAGGGAGGAGGTCAGTCCTGACTGTGTGGTACAAGGACAACAACTTCTCCCTCAACGTGATCAAGACAAAGGAGATGATTGTGGACTACAGGAAAAGGAGGACTGAGCATTCCCCTATTCTCATCGACGGGGCTGCAGTGGAGCAGGTTGAGAGCTTCAAGTTCCTTGGCGTCCACATCACCAACAAACTAACATGGTCTAAGCACACCAAGACAGTCGTGAAGAGGGCATGACAAAACCTATTCCCCCTCAGGAGACTGAAAAGATGTGGCATGGGTCCTCAGATCCTCAAAAGGTTTTACAGCTGCACCTTCAAGAGCATCCTGACAGGTTGCATCACTGCCTGGTATGGAAACTGCTCGGCCTCCGAACGCAAAGCACTACAGATGGTAGTGCGTACAGCCTAGTACATCACTGGGGCCAAGCTACCTGCCATCCAAGACATCTATACCAGGCGGCATCAGAGGGAGGCCCTAAAACTTGTCAAAGACTCCAGCCACCCTAGTCATAGACTGTTCTCTCTGCTACCGCACGGCAAGCGGTACCGGAGCGCCAAGTCTAGGTCCAAGAGACTTCTAAACAGCTAATCAAATGGCTACCCAGACTATTTGCATTGCCCCCCCCCCCCCCCCCCTACGCTGCTGCTGCTCTCTGTTATCATCAATGCATAGCCACTTTAATAATTCTACCTACATGTATATAATTACCTATAACACCGGTGCCCCCGCACATTGACTCTGTACTGGTACCCCTGTATATAGCCCTGCTATTATTATTTACTGCTGATCTTTAATTATTTGTTATTCTTATCTCACACCTTTTTTAAGGTATTTTCTTCTTGTTGGTTAAGGGCTTGTAAGTAAGCACTCTAAGGTGTTGTATTCGGCGCATGTGACATTTTTTTAAAATTTGATTTATAGGACCCCAGCCCCCTCACAGGGCTTTATGGGATACAGCTTTTGTCAGATTTGACTTTTTGTAGCAGGTTAGGAGAACTTACACAGCAGGTTAGGATAATTAACGTTGCAGGTTAGGAAAAAGGTTAGGGTTAGCTAAAATGCAACAAAAACACTACACGTTTGACATTAATTGGAAAAAAGCTGTATCCCTTCTAGCCATGACCCCCTCACAGCTGCAGCAAACTACATTAGAGAGATAGTTTGGTTAAACCAGACTTAACGCTGTGCTCACCATTGTTAACGTGAAGTGAAGTAATGGTGAAAAGAAGCATATCAGTTTGGATGCCAGGTAATAACTGATAATAATTGAGTGTGAAAACTAAAATCAGTACCTTGATTGCGCTCAGCCTCACAGTTTAACCAATTATTTTTGCCTACTGCCTATTTGGGAAAATAGCAAGCTAGCTGGGGCCACTGATTACCACCATTTACTTGTTTGCCTTTTTCCCTAACCCATACTCCTATACGCGAGCGAAGGATATTATCAGATGCATCTGAAATGGCACCCTATTCCATATATAGTACACTACCGTTGATCAGGGCCCACTATAGGGAATAGGGGCTGAGCAAAAGTAGTGCCACTATATAGGGAATATGATGCCATTTAGGATGCACAATAATTCCAGTGCTTTAATTACAGCTCCTGTGGCTCATTAATAATATAGTTTAATTAATCTACTGGGAGGTAATTAATGATTGGAAACAGTCAGTCCTACATGGTTACTATTAAATTAACTTGTAGATCAGCTACCTCAGCCAAAATACATTGCAGTCAATGGGAAAAGAGGAGAGTCACAGAGTTAAATATTTTTTTGTTTATCTCATGTTTGTCTCTCTCTGACTCTCTACCTTCTCTTTATCCCCCTCATTCTCTTCTCCCTCCCTCCACCCCCTCTGGTACCCTATCCCCCTCTCCATCCATCTCCCCCTTTATTCTCTCCCTCCCTCCACCTCCTCTTTCACCCCGTCCCTTCTTCAACCTTTCCCTCTCCCCATACTCTCTCCTTCTTTCCCTGCCTCAACTCTCCCACCTTGTCTGTCTGACTGACTCTCCCCTCCCTCCTCTCTTGTCTCCCTCCCTCCCACCTCTCCCCTCACACTCCCCCTTCCCTCCATTCTCTCCCTCCTTCTTTCCCGCCCTCCCCCTCCTCTCATCTTTATCTCCAGTGGTGTAAAGTAAAAATAATTACAAATGCTACTTTTTGGGGTACTAGTAGTAGTAGTAGTTTTTGGGGTGTAAATGTGGAAAAAGTGAAGGGGTCTGAATACTTTCAAAATGCACTGTAAGAAGTGGTGTGGGGAATAGCTCTCCTTTAATGTTTAAACCCAATCCCCCCCCCCCCCCCTATATAAAAAAGCTAACATTGCAGCAAACAAGTCTTTTAACATCATTTGGTTCAAATTCATTGACATTTGCTGTGATGCTTCTCAGGATGCGAGAACAGAGGAAAGTGATTCCCGGTTGGCATATGTGGGAGACAGATAAGACGTCTTATCTAACCATTAATGACGCCCAAAAAGGAAAATTGGGTTTGTCATTTTGGAGATGTAGCTACTGCATCTACCACTGATATAATTGTTGTTACTGGGAGGAAAGCAGTCAGAATCAGCACAGAGATGTTGCCAGTCTGAAAGGATTTATTTTACTTTGTTCTGTACAAACAAAAAAAGATGGCAAGTAGCCTTGCGGTTAAGAGTTTTGGGCAGGTAACCGAAAGGTCACTGGTTTGAATCCCTGAGCCGACTAGGTGAAAAAATACAAATCTAATTTCTCCTGTAAGCAGAGCGTCTGCAAAAATGTAACATCCCAAGAACCTTTTAAGCATTGTACAGATAATGCACACACACACAGGTGCATTAGGTTATTCTACTGTTTCTTCAGCCGACTGGCTGGCTAGCAGTCCCATTATTAAATTCACATGGAGGTGCTTCACTTAATAAAATAATAGGGCACCTAGTCCCTTATTGGACCTGGCAGTTATTCCCTTGGTATGCATACTGTATACCGCAGAGGTACACAGACCCGTCCATTAGATCCCACAGGTACACAGACTCATCCTTTAGATCCCACAGGTACACCGACTCATCCTTTAGATCCTGCAGGTACACAGACTCATCCTTTAGATCCTGCAGGTACACAGACTCATCCTTTAGATCCTGCAGGTACACAGACTCATCCTTTAGATCCTGCAGGTACACAGACTCATCCTTTAGATCCTGCAGGTACACATACTCATCCTTTAGATCCCGCAGGTACACAGACTCATCCTTTAGATCCTGCAGGTACACAGACTCATCCTTTAGATCCTGCAGGTACACAGACTCAATGTACATCTGTGCATTATTCACAGGAATCCCTATACACAGGGTCATGGCTGGGCTGACAATTGATGCAGTTGTACAATGTATTGATTTTGCAGATTTCAAAATCTGTGGAGATGCAATGTTTTCTGGCTATTTGATTTGGAAAACATTCCCAGTTGCTGTACCTCATGAAGCTGTAATCAAGGAAACTATAAAATATATTTTGATTTGTTTAACACTTTTTTTTGGTTACTACATGTTTCCATATGTGCTATTTCATATTTTATGTATTCACTAGTCTACAATGTAGAAAATAGTAAAATAAAATAAAAATCCTGAATGAGTAAGTGTGTCCAAACCTTTGACTGGTCCTGTAGGTGAGGAGAACTAGCCTGGTCCCAGATCTGTTTGTATACCATAAGTCCTATGGTCAGATGGCAAAGACACCACAGATATGGGTTCAGACAGCAACAGCAGACAGATATGGGTTCAGGCTAAAGGGGAACCTCCTGAGAAAGAACAACTCTCATCCTCTTCAAAACAGTCTATCCTCTAGAACAATGATCTAAGAGAAAACTTTTTCTCTCATGCTTGTTTTTCATGCTGTCTGTGGTTCCAGCTGTGAGGAATGAGATCTGTTAAGGGGGTCTGACAAATGACTGTATTCAGTAAGCTGCAGTAACAACTGTCCCACCGATTACCTCACCATACATCAGTTCGGGCCTGGTTACATTATCATTCATCTCAGCTAAGCAATTACATTACAGCTCATCAGAAGAATTCACATTACTCATTGGAGACCAACAGTGACACTCCATCCTACACAGTCACAGTCAACCACAGGTGCCATGGCTACCACCTTGCAGCAAGCACTGCAGAGGAACAGTGTCGTTCTGAGTCCCTGACCCAAGGAGGAGAGGAGTAAAGAAGAACAGGATAGAGGGGAGGAGGATAGAGGAGAGAGTTGATGACTTGTGAGATCCAACTGTTCTGTATCAGACATGACAAACCTGAAGAGGAGTTAGGACAGAAAGGACAGAAACACCAAGCTACTACGTTGTGTTTTGGGGATTAGGATGAACTCATGCGACAGAATGATGCAATGCACCAAAGTAGCTGTGAGAATATTTGCATATTGGGTCAAAGACCATGCTCTCGAAAATTAAATGATTGCAAAAAGGATGAAGGGATAACATAATTCACTGCCTGTTAAATCTGATGTTTCACAAGTTAGAGGTGACATGATTTCATCTCAGAGTTCAGAATCCATCACCACACAGAGCATGACAATGAATACAGAAGTACCAGTACAGTATCAATGCCTATGTCTGATGGCTGCCAACATTAAAACGTGTCCCGTCTTGCATTTCTCTAGAGGGGGAGAGAAGCGGTCATGCAAATGTAATGTCTTTAATAGAGCATTCATATTGTTGATGGTAGAGTATAAGACTGCATTTACACAGGCAGCCTAATTTTAATATTTTTTTCACTAATCGGTCTTTTGACCAATCAGATCAGCCCTGAAAAAGATTTGATGTGAAAAGATCTGATAAGATTGGTCAAATGACCAATTAGTGGAAAAAATATCAGAATTTGGGTTGCCATGGTAAACGCAGCCTATATTATTAAAGCTACTCATAACTAAGTAATTATCGTAATGGTTGCTCCTTCAGTAGAGAAGCATGGTTAAGCACCTTTGGTTAAAATGGCATTACGCGGGATAAGATCTGGCTACAGTAATTAACTTGAAAGGAATCAAGATACCCAATATTCGTTTTACTTGAGGTTCAAGTGTTATTTCATATACACCATTGAGAGATTTGAACATGTAAAATGATTGTGTTACACATTGAGATGAAAGAGAAAGGAAAACTGCAATGCTGGGATCAGCATGTTCCAGTTTGAGTTAGATGCTTGAGAAGCTGAGAAGCCATTGGAGAAGAAACCAGCCTATTCATCAGGAAGCAATTCCAAATGGCACCCTATATGATAGGGCTCTGCTCAAAAGTAGTGTACGATATAGGGAATAGGGTGCCATTTAGGACGCATTTGAAATGTGTAGCTTTATAGCCATTGGCAGTGACATTTAGCGCTCTCTCTACAGCAGCTCCTGCTTTATAATGATAGAGATGTCTCAGCCATAATGTTAAACTAGAGCAATTTCCCTAATGGATGGTTCCTGATGAATTCTTTCATTTTTGACTACTCTCCACTCAAATTTAAATCTTGGCTCCAGCTGCAGTAGCCGAAAGTGTGGCTTCAGTACAGAGACACCACATGACCAAAAATATGTGGACACCTACTCATCGAACATCTCATTCCAAAATCATGGGCATTAATAAGGAGTTGGTTCCCCCTTTGCTGCTATAACAGCATCCACTCTTCTGGGAAGGCTTTCCATTAGATGTTGGAAAATTGCTGTAGGGACTTGATTCCATTCAGCCACGAGCATTAGTGAGGATGTCCCGGTCGCAGCCTGGACTTGAACCAGAATGCAGCACTGCGATGCAGTGCCTTAGACCACTGCGCCACTCGGGAGGCCCACGCTGGGGGGTATTTAACTCCTAGCTTATATACACAGACCTACCAAGCAACAATAGATACTACAGTGCCTTGGGAAAGTATTCAGACCCCTTGACTTTTTCCACTTCGTTACGTTATAGTCTTATCAGGTCGAAGATATTGTACATAGAGCTCTGAGACAGGATTGTGTCGAGGCACAGATCTGGGGAAGGGTACCAAAAAATGTCTGCTGCATTGAAGGTCCACAAGAAGACAGTGGCCTCCATCATTCTTAAATGGAAGAAGTTTGGAACCCCCAAGACTCTTCCTAGAGTTGGCTGCCGGCCAAACTGAGCCATATGTGGAGAAGGGCCTTGGTCAGTGAGGTGACCAAAAACCCTATGGTCACTCTGACAGAGCTCTAGAGTTCCTCTGTGGAGATGGGAGAAACTTCCAGAAGGACAACCATCTATGCAGCACTTCAACAAGTAGTCATTATGGGGTATTGTGTAGATTGATAAGGGGGAAAAAATTATTTAATACATTTTAGAATAAGGCTGTAACGTAACAAAATGTGGAAGTCAAGGGGTTTGAATACTTCCCGAAACATGAGAATAGCATGCTCTTCAGCCACTATTCGTTTTTTTTGGGGGGGGGGGGGATCTAAGAAATGAAGGTGTGGCAGAGGTGTGTCTTCAGATAAACTTGACATAATTCCCCCACTTTTACTATCGAGGAAACCATGAATAAGGTCGAGCAAACATTCTGGTTCCAAGTGGAAAAAGCACCTCCACTCTTTTTTACTTATAGAAATAACAGCAATCTCAATGCAAATTAGTAATCCATTTGGAGAAAGGGAATTGTAAATACACATTGCAATTGTTTTAGATAATTTTTCCTTATGATCACTGGAGACTAATGTGAAACTAGCCATGTGGAAGCATACTGAAAATCATATCAACACGACATGTATATTGCGGTCCCTTTTCCACAGTGAAATAGCCTGGCTATAAATAGCTGTGTCGTGGAATATTTTTATTCAAAGGAAAGAGACTTTCAGATTACTTCAAACAATCTAACTTTATTATTGCAAGCAGATTTGGGTTACAGCTCTTTATATCAAAGTACATCCTCCTGAATGTTCATGACAAGCAACAGATGTATAGAATTATACAAAAGGTACATTGTGCTATCAAGCAAGATTTACATTGCGCCAGGTTTCTAAGTCATTAACTGCTTGTTCATACAGGGTTTTCTCAGTTTCGCACTCCTTAACCTCTTATGCAAGGGGGCAGTATTTTCACGTCCGGATGAAAAGCGTGCCCATAGTAAACTGCCTGTTACTCAGGAAGCTAGAATATGCATAGAATTAGTAGATTTGGATAGAAAACACTCTAAAGTTTCCAAAACGGTTAAGATAATGTCTGTGAGTATAACAGAACTCATATGGCAGGCAAAAACCTGAGTAAAATCCACCAGGAACAGGGAAATCTGAGGTTTGTAGTTTTTCAAGTGATTGCCTATCCAATATACAGTGTCTATGGGGTCAGATTGCACTTTCTAAGGCTTCCACTAGATGTCAATAGTCTTTAGAACGTTGTTTCAGGCTTCTACTATGAAAGGGGAGCGAATAAGAGCTGTTTGAACCAGGGGTCTGGCAGAAAGCCTTGAGTTTAGTCACGCGCACGAGCTCCACTCCCTTTCATTTCTAATGACAAAGGAACTGTCCGGTTGGAATATTATTGAAGATTTATGATAAAAACATCCTAAAGATTGATTATATACATCGTTTGACATGTTTCTACAAACTGTAATGGAACTTTTTTGACTTTTCGTCTGGACTTAGTGCCGGCGCCGTGTGCATTTTGATTACTGGACTAAACGCGCGAACAAAAAGGAGGTATTTGGACATAAATTATGGACTTTATCGAACAAAAATTGTGGAACTGGGATTCCTGGGAGTTCATTCCGATGAAGATCAAAGGTTAGTGAATATTTATACTGCTATTTCGGACTTCTGTTGACTCCACAACATGGCGGGTATCTGTATGGTGGCTGAGCGCTGTACTCAGATTATCGCATGGTGTTCTTTTGCCGTAAAGCTTTTTTGAAATATGACACAGCGGTTGCATTAAGGAGAAGTATATCTTTAATTCTATGCATTACACTTGTATCTTTCATCAACGTTTATGATGAGTATTCCTGTAAATTGACGTGGCTCTCTGCAAAATCACCGGATGTTTTGAAGGCAAAACATTACTGAACTTAACGCGCCAATGTAAACTGAGATTTTTGGATATAAATATGAACTTTATCGAACAAAACATACATGTATTGTGTAACATGAAGTCCTATGAGTGCCATCTGATGAAGATCATCAAAGGTTAGTGATTAATTTGATCTCTATTTCTGCTTTTTGTGACTCCTCTCTTTGGCTGGAAAATGGCTGTGTTTTTTGTGACTAGGCGCTGACCTAACATAATCGCATGGTATGCTTTCAGCGTAAAGCCTTTTTGAAATCGGACACTGTGGTTGGATTAACAAGTTTATCTTTAAAATGGTGTATAATACTTGTATGTTTGAGGAATTTTAATTATGAGATTTCTGTTTGAATTTGGCGCTCTGCACTTTCACTGGCTGTTGTCAAATCGATCCCGTTAACGGAATTTCAGCCATAAGAAGTTGTTTAACACACAGATACTAATCATGAAATGGAATGTAGTCTAGGTTTTATCACCAAGGCATTGTAAATCAACTGCCAGAGTTAAGCCTCAGAGGCTCCTCTCAGAAGTACAGACAGAATATGACAGTACAAATATAAGAATACATTCTAATATAATGTGAATAACATGTTGTAATTTCCACCACAGCCGTTATTCCGAATTTTAATTGTGTGCCATCATAATTTGCGTGGATGAAATTTGGACACCCATGGGCTTCTGTATGGATGAATCTGCCAAGTTGATGCATGTGCTTTAGAACGTTTTAATTATAGCCTATGCCCGGGCTTTTCTCTGTGAATATTTTACAATTTGTTTCATGTTAAATATTAGCCACTATCGGGAGCCGTTTGTTACAAATGTATGTGGGGATTTCTAACACTAAAGTGACAGTTCTTTCATTTGTAGCTTTCATTTTTCATCATTCCATTCTGTTAACCTTTCTTTCCTCTGTCACGTCTGTGTAGTTGTTCCTGAGGGTCGCTAGCATTAGTGGATCATATTAGGCTAATGTTGAGCAATAATTTGGGACATGTAGCCTACTTGAATCATTATGGAACTCCGACCACACATAGCAGGTTAAAGCTGGAGCACAGTTCACGACGACTGGACCATTGTCATTCAGTTCCATGATTAGTGAGAATTAGGGTAGATTCATAGGACTATTGTCCAACCCCTATTGTACACTTTTTTCAACTTTCAGTATTTCATGGATTGAACTTTCAGGATGAATCAAATGATTGTATTTTTTTATTCATCAATATATTTTGTGCGTAAAGGCTCTCCAAACCAGTTTTTACATACATACTTTCCTAACCCTAAAATGTGCCTAAATGACCTACAAGGTCAGAGTATTTTTAAATCTACCAGTTGGTGCTGAAACGGAGACGATGTATAGATGGCATTATTTCATTGATCCCTATTTTCTGAAACCATTCTCTTGATGTATTCTAGTCTGTCAACAAGATTCTAATTAAAAAAAGGTACACCATATTTAAAGGGATGGCTGAAGATAAATGTACTGAAAACCGTATTGAATGAAAACTCCACAAGAAAATCTGCTGGCCAGCAAGTGGCAGGGTTTTCAGCGGTTGAATTAGGGCCTACATTTATTTAGCACGCACAAGGGAACCACATCTGCAAAACACCTTGCGTACCTTTATAAGGTAAGTCTGAATACTAACTACTGAGAAGTGTGTAGGAAAGGCCCGCATAAGAACGGCGTAATTCACTAAGTTGGAAGTGGGCCCTATGTATTTTGAATGCAAGTGCTTTGAAATATTGTAGTATGGATCCCTGTAATTTTTACTGTGTTATTCAGAATGAACATGGCTCCTACCTTTGGCTATGAGGAGGATGTAGGAAGCCAGACCACGCACAAAGTCAGAGAGTGGACAACACCACTAGGTTCCTGCTGATCCCATTCAAGACTCTGGACCTTCAGTGGCTACCCGGCACCACCACCAATGGATCTAACATCACTTTGTGAGTAACCACTTATTATAGGTTCTCTTTTGATTAGTCCAGCAGTCTGTAATACCATGCATTTTTCTAAGATTACATTGCACCTCTGGATGAAATGAAAGTCTTCTTTAATTCAACAGCTCATATTTACTTCTTAGACCGAAGATAAACGCCAACAAAGATTTGGTGAGTCACCTTGTTGATCATGACAATTTATTAGGATTATAATACATCTAGTGGCCTTGTGGTTAGTGTCCGCCCTGAGATTGGGAGTTCAATCCCTGGCCGAGTCATTCCGAAGACTAAAAATGGGACCCGGTGGGTCTCTGCTTGCCACTCAGCATTAAGTAGATAGATTGGGGGTAAGGCCATGCGATATCCAGGGAGTGTACTTGTATGTCAAGCTGCCTCACTCAACAGAAACTGGATATAGGCTCCTGCTCCTATGAGCCATTCCGGTGCAAGGCTAATTACTTTACTATAATACATCTACAGAGTTAATGATATGGAATGCACCAACTGGGCAGTATGATGCACTTGTAATGCTTGTAATATTATTGTGTTAAAGTGGGAATAAAATTGAATTCATTAAAATTTTGTTAAAAATCTATACAAAATACTCTGTCAAAGTGGAAGAAACATTAATATATTTTTTAAAGATAATTTTGGTAATGTATGTGGACATCTGCTCATCGAACATCTCATTCCAAAATCATAGGCATTAATATGGAGTTGGTCCCCCCTTTTGCTGCTATAACAGCCTCTATTCTTCTGGAAGCTGTTATACATTGCTGCGGAGACTTGCTTCCCTTCAGCCAAAAGATAATTAATGAGGTTGGGCACTGATGCTGGGTGATTAGTCAGCATTCCAATTCCTCCCAAAGGTGTTCGATGGGGTTGAGGTCAGGGCAAGTCAAGATCGTCCACACCGATCTTGACAAACCACTTCAGTATGGTCCTTGCTTTGCGCACAAGGGCATTGTCATGCTGAAAAAGGAAAGGACCTTTCCCAAACTGTTGCCACAAAGTTGGAAGCACAGAATCGTCTAGAATATCAATGTATGGGGCCTCCCGAGTGGCGCAGCAGTGCTGAGGCGCCACTACAGCTTCGGGTTCAATCCCAGGCTGTGTCACAGCCAGCTGTGACCAAGAGACCCATGGGGCGGCACACAATTGGCCCAGCATTGTCCGGGTTAGGGGAGGGTTTGGCTGGCCGGGATTTCTTTGTCTCATCGTACTCTAGCAACTCCTTGCGGCAGGCCAGGGCGCCTGCAAGCTGACATCGATCGTCAGTTGGACGGTGTTTCCTCCGACACATTAATGCGGCTTGCTTCCGGGTTAAGTGTGTCAAGAAGCAGTGTGACTTAGCAGGGACGTGTTTCAGAGGACGCATGGCTTTCCGGCTCCATCTTTTTTTGTAAGATGGCACCGGGGAAGAAGGCAGACGTTTTACGTGGCCCCGATTGCGTTTTTTGGTTTGTAACTTATTTTGTATTTAATGTTGCCGCTACCGTCTCTTATGACCGAAAAATAACTTCTGGACATTAGGACTATGATTACTCACCACAGACTGGCAGAATCCTGTTTTTCCTTTAACGAGTCTGACAAGAACGATACTCTGCTTTCTCGGGAAGTGGCCCAGATCCCCGTGATTTGCGTGAAGAGGGGGCGGAGAAAAAGGGGCCAGAGGTTGGGCTGCCTTCTGAGAATTCGTAGGCGATCGAATAAACCCCCACTTCCTTCCATTCTGCTAGCAAACGTGCAATCTTTGGACAATAAAATAGATGACCTACACGGAAGATTAAACACCAACGGGACATTCAAAATTGTAATATCTTATGCTTCACGGAGACGTGGCTGAACGACGACACAATCAACATACAGCTGGCTGGTTATACGCTGCACTGGCAGGATAGAACAGCGGCGGACAATGTATTTTTGTAAATAACAGCTGGTGAACGATATCTAAGGAAGTCTCGAGCTATTGCTTGGCTGAGGGAGAGTATCTCATGATAAACTGTAGACCACACTACCGACCTAGAGAGTTTTCATCTCTATTTTTTGTAGCTGTTTACATACCACCACAGTCAGAGGCTGGCACTACGACAGCATTGAATGAGCTGTATTCCACCATAAGCAAACAAGAAAACGCCACCCCCTTGTAGCCATGGACTTTAATATAGGCAAATTTAAATCAGTTTTACCACATTTCTATCAGCATCTTAAATGTGAAACCAGAGGAAAAAAAATACAATTCTGGACCACCTTTACTCCACAAACAGAGACGCATACAAAGCTCTCGCTCGCCCTCCATTTGGCAAATCTGACCATAATGCTATCCTCCTGCTTCCTGCTTACAAGCAAAAATTAAAGCAGGAAGCACCAGTGACTAGATCAATAAAAAAGTGGTCAGATTAAGCAGATGCTAAGCTACAGGACTGTTTTGCTAGCACAGACTGGAATATGTTCCAGGATTCCTCCGATGGCATTGAGGAGTACACCACATCAGTCACTGGCTTCATCAATAAGTGCATTGATGATGTCGTCCCCACAGTGACCGGACGTACATACCCCAACTAGAAGCCATGGATTACAGGCAACATCCTCACTGAGATAAAGGCTAGAGCTGCCGCTTTCAAGGAGCGGGACTCTAACCCTGAAGCTTATAATATATCCCGCTATGCCCTCCGACGAACCATCAAACATACAAAGCATCAATACAGGACTAAAATCGAATCGTACTACACCAGCTCTGACGCTCGTCGGATGTGACAGGGCTTGCAAACCATTACAGACTACAAAGGGAAGCACAGCCGAGTGCTGCCCAGTGACAAGAGCCTATCAGACGAGCTAAACTACTTCTATGCTCCCTTAGAGGCAAATAACACTGAAACATGCATGAGAGTACCAGCTGTTCCGGAAGACTGTGATCACGCTCTCCGCAGCCGATGTGAGAAGGATCTTTAAACAGGTCAACATTCACAAGGCCGCAGGGCCAGACGGATTACCAGGACGTGTACTGCGAGCATGCTCTGACTAACTGGCAAATGTCCTCACTGACATTTTCAACCTCTCCATGTCCGAGTCTGTAACACCAACATGTTTTAAGCAGACCACCATAGTGCCTGTGCCCAAGAACACTAAGGTAACCTGCCTAAACGACTACCGACCTGTAGCACTCACGTCTGTAGCCATGAAATGCTTTGAAAGGCTGGTCATGGCTCACATTAACACCATTATCCCAGAAACCCTAGACCCATTCCAATTTGCATACCGCCCTAACAGATCCACAGATGATGCAATCTCTATTGCACTTCACACTGCCCTTTCTCACCTGGATAAAAAGGAACACCTATGTGAGAATGCTATTCATTGACTACAGCTCAGTGTTTCAACACCATATTGCCCTCAAAGCTCATCACTAAGCTAAGGACCCTGGAAGAAAACACCTACTTCTGCAACTGGATCCTGGACTTCCTGATGGGCTGCCCACAGGTGGTAAAGGTAGGTAACAACAGATCCGCCACACTGATTCTCAACACAGGGGCCCCTCAGGGGTGCGTGCTTAGTCCCCTCCTGTACTCCCTGTTCACTCATGACTGAACGGCCAGGCACGACTCCAACACCATCATTAAGTTTGCAGATGACACAACAGTGGTAGGCTTGATCACAAACAACGAGACAGCCTATAGGGAGGAGGTCAGAGACCTGGCCGTGTGGTGCTAGGACAACAACCTCTCCCTCAACATGAACAAGACAAAGGAGATGATTGTGGACTACAGGAAAAAGAGGACCGAGCACGCCCCCAATCTCATCAACGGGGCTGCAGTGGAGCAGGTTGAGAGCTTCAAGTTCCTTGGTGTCCACATCACCAACAAACTAAGCACACAAAGACAGTTGTAAAGAGGCCACTACAAAACCTATTTCCCCTCAGGAGACTGAAAAGATTTGGCATGGGTCCTCAAATCCTCAAAAGGTTCTACAGCTGCACCATTGAGAGCATCCTGACTGGTTGCATCACTG
This sequence comes from Salvelinus fontinalis, assembly GCF_029448725.1. NCBI lineage: Eukaryota > Metazoa > Chordata > Actinopteri > Salmoniformes > Salmonidae > Salvelinus > Salvelinus fontinalis. The sequence goes on along the minus strand of NC_074696.1, from coordinate 31,628,570 downwards.
CCTTGTATGGCAACTGCTCGGCCCGCAAGGCACTGCAGAGGGTTGTGCGAACGGCCCAGTACATCACTGGGGCCAAGCTTCCTGCTATCCAGGACCTCTATACCAGGCGGTGTCAGAGGAAGGCCCTAAAAATTGTCAAAGACATCAGCCACCCTAGTCATAGACTGTTCTCTCTGCTACCGCACAGCAAGCGGTACCGGTACGCCAAGTCTACATTCGTGGCCAAAAGTTTTGAGAATGACACAAATATACATTTTCATAAAGTCTGCTGCCTCAGTTTGTATGATGGCAATTTGCATACACTCCAGAATGTTATGAAGAGTGATCAGATGAATTGCAATTAATTGCAAAGTCCCTCTTTGCCATGCAAATGAACTGAATACCCCCAAAACACCTCCACTGCATTTCAGTCCTGCCAAAAAAAGGACCAGCTGACATCATGGCAGTGATTATTTCGTTAACACAGGTGTGAGTGTTGACGAGGACAAGGCTGGAGATCACTCTGTCATGCTGATTGAGTTCGAATAACAGACTGGAAGCTTCAAAAGGAAGGTAGTGCTGGGAATCATTGTTCTTCCTCTGTCAACCATGGTTACCTGCAAGGAAACACGTGCCGTCATCATTGCTTTGCACAAAAAGGGCTTCACAGGCAAGGATATTGCTGCCAGTAAGATTGCACCTAAATCAACCATTTATTGGATCATCAAGAACTTCAAAGAGAGCGGTTCAAATGTTGTGAAGAAGGCTTCAGGGCGCCTAAGAAAGTCCAGCAAGCGCCAGGACCATCTCCTAAAGTTGATTCAGCTGCGGGATCGGGGCACCACCAGTACAGAGCTTGCTCAGGAATGGCAGCAGGCAGGTGTTTGTGCATCCTCACGCACAGTGAGGCGGATACTTTTGTAGGATGGCCTGGTGTGGGGTTGCTTCTCAGCCAAGGGAGTGGGCTCACTCACAATTTTGCCTAAGAACACAGCCATGAATAAAGAATGGTACCAACATATCCTCCGAGAGCAACTTCTCCCAACCATCCAGGAACAGTTTGGTGACAAACAATTCCCTTTCAAGCATGATGGAGCACCTTGCCATAAGGCAAAAGTGATAACTAAGTGGCTCGGGGGAACAAAACATCAATATTTTGGGTCCATGGCCAGGAAACTCCCCAGACCTTAATCCCATTGAGAACTTGTGGTCAATCCTCAAGAGGCAGGTGGACAAACAAAACCCCACAAAGTCTGACAAACTCCAAGCATTGATTATGCAAGAATGGCCTGCCATCAGGCAGGATGTTGCCCAGAAGTTAATTGACAGCATGCCAGAGCGGATTGCAGAGGTCTTGAAAAAGAAGGGTCAACACTGTAAATATTGACTCTTTGCATCAACTTCATGTCATTGTCAATAAAAGCATTTGACACTTATGAAATGCTTGTAATTATACTTCAGTATTCCATAGTAACCTCTGACATCAATATCTTAAGACACTGAAGCAGCAAACTTTGTGGAAATTAATATTTGTGTCATTCTCAAAACTTTTGGCCACGACTGTAGGTCCAAGAGGCTTCTGAACTGCTTCTACCCCCAAGCCATAAGACTCCTGAACACTACCAAGACTATTTGCATTGCCCCCCCCCCCCTCCTTTTACACCACTGCTACTCTGTTGTTATTATCTATGCATAGTCACTTTAATAACTCTACCTACATGTACATATTACCTCAACTAACCGGGGCCCCCGCACATTGACTGTACCGGTACCCCCCTTTGTATAGTCTCGCTATTTTTATTTTACTGCTGCTCTTTAATTACTTGTTACTTTAATTTCTTATTCTTATCCATTTTTTAGGGGATCGTAAGTAAGCATTTCATTGTAAGGTCTACACCTGTTGTATTCGGCGCATGTGACTAATACAATTTGATACTATTACTTACTTGGAAGGAATTTATTTATACGTTCCCATTGACTGAAGTTAAAATAATACACACCACCTGCATCAGTTAGGGCTTACATGCACTTTGGTGTGTATGGACTTCACATGGCTGTATGATCATCAGTACAACACTGACATCTAGAGGCTAAACATGGGGATAACGTTTTTTACATTGTTAGATGTGACATTTTAGTGTTATCAAGTATTTATACTTCAAAATACTATTTAAGTTGTTTTTTGGGGTATCTGTACTTTACCATTTATATTTTTGAAAACTTTTACTTAACTACACTCTGAAAGAAAATAAATGTACTTTTTACTCCATACATTTTCCCTGACACCCAAAAGTACTAGTTATATTTTGAATGCTTAGTAGGACAGGAAAATGGTCCAGAAAACATCCCTGATCTCTGATCTGGCAGACTCACTAATCACAAATGCTTTGTTTGTAAATTATGGCTGAGTGCCCCTGGCTATCTGTAAAAAGGAGAAAAAAGTGTTCCATTTGGTTTGCTTAATATAAGGAATTTGAAATGATTTATACTTTTACTTTTGATACTTAAGTAGATTTAAAACCAAATACTTATGAGACTTTTACTGAACTAGTATGTGACTGGGTGACTTTCACTTGTACTTGAGTCATTTTCCATTAAGGTACATACAGTGGGGAGAACAAGTATTTGATACACTGCCGATTTTGCAGTGTTTCCTACTTACAAAGCATGTAGAGGTCTGTAATTTTTATCATAGGTACACTTCAACTATGAGAGACGGAATCTAAAACAAAAATCCAGAAAATCACATTGTATGATTTTTTAAGTAATTAATTTGCATTTTATTGCATGACATAAGTATTTGATACATCAGAAAAGCAGAACTTAATATTTGGTACAGAAACCTTTGTTTGCAATTACAGAGATCATACGTTTCCTGTAGTTCTTGACCAGGTTTGCACACATTGCAGCAGGGATTTTGGCCCACTCCTCCATACAGACCTTCTCCAGATCCTTCAGGTTTCGGGGCTGTCACTGGGCAATACGGACTTTCAGCTCCCTCCAAAGATTTTCTATTGGGTTAAGGTCTGGACACTGGCTAGGCCACTCCAGGACCTTGAGATGCTTCTTAGGGAGCCACTACTTAGTTGCCCTGGCTGTGTGTTTCGGGTCGTTGTCATGCTGGAAGAACCAGCCACGACCCATCTTCAATGCTCTTACTGAGGGAAGGAGGTTGTTGGCCAAGATCTCGCGATACATGGCCCCATCCATCCTCCCCTCAATACGGTGCAGTCGTCCTGTCCCCTTTGCAGAAAAGCATCCCCAAAGAATGATGTTTCCACCTCCATGCTTCACGGTTGGGATGGTGTTCTTGGGGTTGTACTCATCCTTCTTCTTCCTCCAAACACGGCGAGTGGAGTTTAGACCAAAAAGCTCTATTTTTGTCTCATCAGACCTTCTCCCATTCCTCCTCTGGATCATCTAGATCACAGGTGTCAAACTCATTCCACGGGGGGCCGAGTGTCTGCGGGTTTTCGCTCCTCCCTTATACTTGATTGATGAATTAACATCACTAATTAGTTAGGAACTCCCCACACCTGGTTGTCTAGGGCCTTATTGAAAGGAAAAACCAAAAACCTGCAGACACTAGGCCCTCCGTGGAATGAGTTTGACACCCCTGATCTAGATGGTCATTGGCAAACTTCAGACGGGCCTGGACATGCGCTGGATTGAGCAGGGGGACCTTGCATGCGCTGCAGGATTTTAATCCATGACGGCGTAGTGTGTTACTAATGGTTTTCTTTGAGACTGTGGTCCCAGCTCTCTTCAGGTCATTGACCAGGTCCTGCCGTGTAGTTCTGGGCTGATCCCTCGCCTTCCTCATGATCATTGATGCCCCACGAGGTGAGATCTTGCATGGAGCCCCAGACCGAGGGTGATTGACCGTCATCTTGAACTTCTTCCATTTTCTAATAACTGCGCCAACAGTTGTTGCCTTCTCACCAAGCTGCTTGCCTATTGTCTTGTAGCCCATCCCAGCCTTGTGCAGGTCTACGATTTTATCCCTGATGTCCTTACACAGCTCTCTGGTCTTGGCCATTGTGGAGAGGTTGGAGTCTGTTTGATTGAGTGTGTGGACAGGTGTCTTTTATACAGGTAACGAGTTCAAACAGTTGCAGTTAATTCAGGTAATGAGTGGAGAACACGAGTGCTTCTTAAAGAAAAACTAACAGGTCTGTGAGAGCCGGAATTCTTACTGGTTGGTAGGTGATCAAATACTTATGTCATGCAATAAAATGCAAATTAATTACTTAAAAATTATACAATGTGATTTTCTGGATTTTTGTTTTAGATTCCGTCTCTCACAGTTGAAGTGTACCTATGATAAAAATTACAGACCTCTACATGCTTTGTAAGTAGGAAAACCTGCAAAATCGGCAGTGTATCAAATACTTGTTCTCTCCACTGTATCTGAACTTTTACTCAAGTATGACAATTGGGTACTTTTTCCACCACTGGACATGTCGTTGCTATGAAAGATGACTTTATAAAAAAAACGATCAAAGTTACGTATTCATTTAGAAAATGTATTGTCATCCTCATAAAACACAACTGAGTGAATCAGAAGTGGAAAGGGGCTGACAGATTGTCAGGTATTTTTGTTCATTTTTATTATTAACAAATACAGAAACAATGGGACAAGTCACATACCAAGAAATACAAACTTCATACATTGAACATAATATACACTACAGGCATTTTAACATTTCAGGGTGGGATCTCTGCTAGTTTTAAAGTTATGACCCATTCTATACAGAGAAATTGGCATTGTAGGCAATGTAACCAATCATAGCCCTGTTTTACTTGTATCATTGCACATCCTGAAACCATTTTCACATAAGTTCTGTTGGTAATGCTTTAAAATAGGATCATAACTCTAAAACGGTAGCAGAGATCCTACTATGGAACTTTGATATGCCTGTGGCTCAGGGCTCTCCAACCCTCTTCCTGGAGAGCTATCCTCCTGTAGGTTCACACTTACCAACACCAGTTGTAACTAACATGATTCAGTTGATCAACTAGCTAATTATTAGAATTAGGTGTGCTAGATTAGGGTTGGAGCGAAAACCTATAGGATGGTCGCTCTTCAGGAACCGGGTTATAGAGCCCTGCTGTAGAGTATATTATGTTCAACAATATATAGGAAAATCAGCCAAAGCAAAAGTAGCTTATTCAATATTCATATATATATTCATATATATATATATATATATATATATATATATAAAAAGACATATTACAGAGCAAATGGTACCAATTTTTTGAAGGATCTACAGGTGAAACATTATGGAGTCTTAAAAGAGGCCTGGGTAAGACCAAAATGTCACAAACGTTCCAACTTCAATTAATTATTTCTCAATTATGCTTTAAAAGATACAAATGTCAAATATATGTCAACAATCCTTCCTCCAAAGGACCATTATTATATGGATTAAACTGAATGAAAATCATGGTATTTTTCTTTCCTTGTTTTGTGAGGAATCACCCTGGTAGATAATGATTGTCCATCCATAGCATGGATCTGCTGACTGTCTGTCTTCCTGTTTGGTTGGGTGTCTATCCAAGCCAGTTAAAGTAAACCGCCTTCTCCCAGCCTCTGCTGCCAACTCACAGCTGAGTGTAGGATGTTTACATTAACTGTAGTCTTAGCACTGTATGGTCTGTCTGTATGGTGTCCTCTAGAGTATTGTTATGAATAAGCTGTATGAGCCAACTGAGAATTACAACTGAGATGCACATATCAACAGTTGTCATCATAAGTTAATTTAAGCATTCCATTGAGATCAGTAGAGAAGTGTTCTTCAATTTAGGTCCTGAAGACCCACAGAGTGTGCACTGCTGGCTTCTGATTCAGCCCACTGGGCTCAGCACTGTAGTCTTGACCATTAGCTTTGCTACATCTGGTGTGTTAGTCAAGCTGGAGTGGAACACAAGCCTTCACACCTTGTGGATACTCAGGACCAGGGTTGAAGGACACTGAACTAAGGCATTGGTAAGAATGCAGTCTGTGGTACTAACAGTATCATTAGCAGGTCAAGCACCACATGGCACTGGTCTGTTTCCCAGTAGGAGCTGGAGGCAGCCAGCAGCAGCAAACACCTGACTGAAAGCTCTGATGATGTAGAACAGATTCCAGTCGGGGATGTTTACAGCCCCAAACAGCCCTTGTTTGGCACAAACCGGGTGGGATAACATACGTCTCTTATTTGACAGTTTGCATGATCAACAAAAAAATGCATCCCACTTGCATCTTCAAAATAGCCCAATTAACAATTACACTGATCACAACGCAAGATATTGTGATGTAAAGTAGAGCCTACGATTGGGGTCAAAAGTAGCTATCCACACACGACACAGCTCTATCCCATTTATCAAAAAGCTTTGTTCAGGGAGAGGCATTATGTTTAGGGTCAGAGGGGTCACCAGAGCTGTTCCTTCCCAACCCCCAGTCACTTTGGTCAAAAGTAGAGCACTATAGGGAATAGAGTGCCATTTGGGATGCACCACACCACCACAGATGTGGTAGAACTCTGATTCCCAGCCAAGATGCCCAGGCCACCGGTTGGTCTAACAATGGGCCTGGGTCAGGACAGCAGTGACACGGTCCTCCACCAAGGATCAACTCCTGGCCCCTTGTTCTCCCAACCCAATGTGCCACAGTCTGGACAACTGAGAAACAATGCGGCCATCTGGAAAAGACTGACATGAGGGGCCAGAGAGGATGATTGGAGGGAGGTAGGATGTTGCTCAAGTGATCACCAAATGGCAGACTATTCCCTATATAGTGTACTACTTTTGAACAGGGCCCATTCTGAATCACTTGAGGAACATCCTTGATCTCCCAAGCCAAGCACTAGTGCTCTCTTTTAAAATGTTTATATTGATATTCAAATGACTAAGAGAACATACATCAAAAATCAATATAAAGTACATTGAATTAATACACCAGCATAATTGAGGACAACATGAAACAATCAACAACCAAATGAAGATGCTCCAAATTACAATTTTTGTTTTGACATTGACTGGAGGCACTTTTGTCCTTGTCTGTACTTGGACTGTTGACACTTCGAACACCATGCAACAACCCTCATCACAATTATAGATACAAAGAAGAGCTTAAAACCTTATGAGATAAAGGAACGCTATCATTGACACTAATTTGCCCCAACTAGCTACTAACTATCAGTATACAGCTGGCTGGCCAGCTAGCTTAGCTAGAATAGACAATAATTAAGATAGTGTCCTTCCATAAATTAGTAACAGGAGTCATACACGGCACAGGTAAACAAGCGCTGTCTGCCGATGCCTGTAGCTACCTACCTAAAGGTGGCTAACAAGTTCAAAATCAGCAAGAGCAGACTTTCCCTTTGTTGTTGTTTGACAAGGTTATTGGACAGCAACCAGTCTACTTTGAGCTAGCTGGCTACTTTGCTAGCTAACGTTAACTATATGGTAAATGTTAGTTAGTTATTCTCCCGTCTTACCCGAGTCTTCTTTCAACTGTTTGTAAAAACAATAGCCAACCGCTAGTAGTTAGCTTGGTATATCACAGTGCCTGTAGTCATCCCTTGAAGATTAGCTAACTTTGCTGGCTAGCTGTTGTTAGCTAGCTTGCTAAGTAGTTAGCTAGCTAACGGTTTTCTACTGATATGACTTGACAATTCCTTACCACCAGCTTCTCCGTCTATCCCCAGCCTATTAAAACGCGCTACCCTTCACAACAAACCACTTCCCCTACTTTTACTTTTGTTTCTGCAACAGTTTAAAACTTATTTCTCTAGTTTGCTTCCGTTTCACTCACTTCTATTTATTTCGACCTTTGGTTACCCGACACTGATATTGACGTCATTGTCATGGAAACAGAACTACTTCTTCTTCGTGTGGCTTTACGACAGACTAGACGCTTTCTTGCGTTTTGCTGCCGTTTACAGCTCGGAATTTGAATTGCACATTTTGGTCACAAAAAAGGGAAAAATAGAAGGGGAAAAAAGGCATTTCACCACCACCTAACTCTGCACATATAAACCAATATCTCCCAAAAACCCACCACCCCATCCCGCTACTATGGCCCTAACAGATCCTACACTAGGCCGCCGGCCTGGAAGAATCCCAGCTAGCACAATGGATCTGGGCCGATTCCGGCTGAGAGTCGGGGCACTCGGCTGAGAGTCAGATTCGGCAGGCGTCATGTGGCCCGAGTCTGGGCTGCCTTAGGCAATATTACTTATGGCTAGGATCGGGGGATTGAGCTCAGGGCGATTCCGGTGTGAGTTATCTGGCCCAAATCTATTACTTGGGGCTCGGGACGATTGGGGCTACTCTCTGGCAGATGATTACACGGGGTGCTTTATATAATTAACTTTTCATTATTTATTTTTCCATATTTTCTCATTGTTTCTGTGATCAAAAAACACAATTAACATTTCAATTAAATTCTTTAAGAGTCCTGTGTAGTATTTTAGTATTTTGATACTTTGTGCAAGGTAATTGATAATCATTAAAAACTTTGTGGATGGAGCCTGGTTCGAGACCCGTGCCGGCCGCGACCGGGAGACCCATGCCGGCCGGCTAAACCCTCCCGAGTTAAGGGAGGGTTTGGCCGGCAGGGACGACCTTGTCCCATCGCGTGGTAGCGACTCCTGTGGTGGGCCAGGCGCATGCACGTTGACACGGTCACCAGGTGTATGGTGTTTCCTCCGACACCATTTTTTTTGTGGATGGGTACAATTTGTATGTATAAAATGTATAATAGTAATATTTAAAAAGACTAAATATGTGTACATTTATTTAAATTTGCATGGGGCCGCTTCTGGGGGGATTCTGGTAAGATGTTGGCAAAGTCGGCTGAATTCCGGTAGACGGAAATGGAAGATTCTGGGCAGTCATTCATTTTGATTCCGGGCTGAGTCCGACACCCGATTCCCAGACCGATTCAATCAGTTCCGCCCCCCCGGAATAGGGTCCCTTCTGGGTCGATTCCTCATTGCTAGCTGGGATGGAATCCCTTCTCTCAAAACCCCCTGTAAATCTTCAGCACTAAAATCTCTCTCACACAAAAAAATGTCTGCTGCTGCCATATCTATCCAACCTGGACTCAGGGGTAGTGTCACACCGTGGCCTCTGTTATATTGATTTTCTTTATTCGTTTAGTTAGGTCAGTGTGTGACATGGGGGATGTTTGTGTGTTTTTGCCTAGACAACTATACTAAGCCCAACCCCATACACTCAACAAAACCCCCTATACAATACAAACACCCTAAACTAGACAAAACACACAAACATCCCACATGTCACACCCTGAACTAACTAAATTAATAAAGAAAATCAATATAACAGAGGCCACGGTGTGACAGGTAGCTGTAACATAGTAAATGTAAATCTATCTCCCTCCATTTAGTATGATATGTTACATTTCATATGGTATGTATTAATTTGTGTATTTCCATCAGTCTTTTTGTATGAAATATTACGATTTGCAATTCTTACAATGTGTTGCGAATCCAATTACTTGTGGCTAACGTTAGCTAGGTGGCTAATGTTAGCTAGGCTAGAGGTTAGGGGTTAAGGTTAGGGTTAAGGTTAGGAGTTAGTTTAGAGAGTGTCACGTTCTTTCAAAATCGAACCCAGAAGCAGACCAGGACAAGGAACGTAGGAAGGTGAGTATTTATTTACAAGAAAATGTGAATGGGTAGATATATCCAGATGGCGTAGCGGGCAGCGGTGGTGAATTCATGGGAGGAAATAGGTGAATCCAATGGAGTAGCGGAATCCTCCGTCGACCAGGCGGGAATGGGGTGAATGATCCGGGTGAGTAACTGAAGGCAAAACAAACGGAGGTAAGTTCAAGGCAAGCAATACGTAAACAAAAACAACAAAACAAATACTATCCAACTTGAGTCTGATACTATGGCACAACATACTGTTCATGGCTAACGATCCGGCAGGGAATGGATGTCAGGTCAGAGCTTTTGAAGGGGAGAGGTGATGATCAGGACAGGTGTGCAGATTACTGATGGGATACAGGTGCGGGTGAACATCAATCTCCCAACAAGCTAATTCGCCCGGCAACCAGACAGGGTGCGTTCCAGGACACCGGAAACACACTCCAGGACAGAAACACAGGCAAACACAGACTCAGGAAGCGGGATTCGTGACAAAGAGTTAAGCTTAGGGTTAGGGGAAGGTTTAGCTAACATGCTAAGTAGCTGAAAGTAGCAAAAAAGTGGCAAGTATTTTCCAAGTTGCTTAAATGCTAAAGTTGTCCGTGATGAGATTCAAACTCACAACCTTTGGGTTAATAGACGTTCATGTTATGCACTCACTCATCCACTCTCATTCGTTTTTGCCTTAATCAGGCTAGGGTCTATTTTTCTCCACTTCCTGTCTGACTGACGTGCCCAATGTAAACTGCCTGTTACTCAGGCCCAGAAGCCAGGATATGCATATAATTAATACCATTGGATAGAAACACTTTGAAGTTTGTAGAAATGTTAAAATGTATGAGACTATAACACAATTGATATGGTAGGAAAAAATCCAAAGAAAAACCAACCAGAATTTTTTGAGAGATAACTTTCCATTGTAAGAGGATGGGCTATGGGGCATATGCAATTCCAGCTCCCAGATTGCAATTCCTATGGCTTCCACTAGATGTCAACAGTATTTGTTCAAGGTTTCAGGCTTGTTTCTTCCCAAACGAGGAAGAATTGTGAGTTTTGGTACTGGAAGTCAGAGTTGGAAATCAGTCTGTGCGCGCACGACGAAGAGGACACACACCTGCTAATTTTACTTCCTATTGAACATACTTCTTTCTGTATGAAATATTATAGTTTAATTACATTTCAGGGTACCTGAGGATTAGATGGAAACGTATTTTGACTTGTTTTAACAAAGTTTAGCGGTAGCTTTTTTGATTCCTTTCTCCGCATGTTGAACAAGTGGATTACTCAAATCGATGGCGCCAACTAAACCGACTTTTTGGGATATAAAGAAGGATTTTATCTATCAAAACGACCATGCATGTTGTAGCTGGAACCCTTTGGATTGCAAATCAGAGGAAGATTTTCAAAAAGTAAGTGAATATTTAATCACTTTGTGACTTTATGAAGCCTGTGCTGGTTGAAAACTATTTTGATGTGGGTCGCTGTCCTCAAACAATCACATGGCATGCTTTCGCTGTAAAGCCTATTGTAAATTGGACAATGCAGCTAGATGAACAAGATATTCAGCTTTTAACCGATATAAGACACTTGTATTTACCTAGATGTTTAATATCCATCACTTTTATGATTATTTATTTGAATTGTGCGCCCTCCAATTTCACCGGAAGTTGTCGACAGGTGTCCCGCTGGCGGGACGCCTAGCCCTAAGATTAAGAAACCTTCTGTCTTATGTAACCATACCAAACGTGTCACGACCGTCGTTGGAAGAAGACCAAGGTGCAGCGTGATGATCGTACATTTTCTTTTATTTATATAAATGTCGCCAACAAAACAAGAAACAAAGAAACGACCGTGAAGCTTACAAGGGCTATAGTGCCACTAACAAAGATAACTACCCACAATCACAGGTTGGAAAAAGGGCTGCCTAAGTATGATTCCCAATCAGAGACAACGATAGACAGCTGTCCCTGATTGAGAACCATACCCGGCCAAAACATAGAAACACAAATCATAGAATAAAGGACATAGAATGCCCACCCAAATCACACCCTGACCAAACCAAAAAGAGACATAAAAAAGGCTATCTAAGGTCAGGGCGTGACAAAACGTAACATATCATACTAATTTGAGTGTGCTAGATTTACATTTACTATGTTAAATCTAATCTATGAGACCAGGCTGGGACCAGGCGCCCCCACAGTTGACACACAGTGCTTTCTTTACCCTAACTTTACACTCCCTCTGATTATGCCCTCCTGCACATTACTCACATTGTGGTATCTCCCTTCTACACATTTCTGCAACATGTCAAAATCTTTAGCAGCTAAAGCAACATAGCGTGTTCGGAACAAAAGCACTCACAGATTAGCTGACAACCTAACCTGACCTTGTCAACTGTATCAAAGTTGAACAAGACAGACAGGGTATCCAGTGAGCAAAATGGCATATTTTAGACGTCCCTGCACTGGGCAGTGAGCAAAATGAGGTCTTTCAATTTACCCTACCAATAAAAGGAGGTGAACTCACTGATTTCGGCTCAGTTTCTCCTCCTCATTAAGAAATTCAACTGCGTAGAGGAAATGTGCATCTTGGGGGTGTGGTTTAATGTTAATGTGTTATGTTCATTATAGCCTACCCTGACAGTATTGTTGTTTGTTCCTCTTCACTCACCGTAATTGAGATAACCCCAACAGCCACCGTACCAAAGAGACAGTACTTTGGTACTTTGGCTAAAGTAAGAACACTTGTGCTTATGATGCCAACGTTAGCTCATGAATGTGAGGATGTTTGAGTTGGAGAACACCCAAGTCGTTTATTTCAGGTATGAAGGTAAGACCCAGATGCAGACCACGTTGAATAAACAATAGTATAATGATACCATAGGGGCAGGCAATAGACAGGTCAAGGCAGGCAGGGGTCAGTAACCAGAGGTGAGGCAACAGTACTGGATGGCAGGCAGGCTCAGGGTAAGCAGAGGTCAGAAATCCAGTGGAGGGGGGCAAAGGTACAGGTCGGTAGGCAGGCTCAGAGTCAGGGGCAGGCAGAGTGGTCAGGCAGGTGGGCTCGGAGTCAGGACAGGCAACAGTCAAAACCAGGAGGGCGAGAAAAGAGAGACTGGGAAAAAGCAGGAGCTGAGAAACAAAATGCTGGTTGACTTGACAAATAATACAAACTGGCAACAGACAAACAGAGAACACAGGTATAAATACACTGGGGATAATGGGGAAGATGTGCGACACCTGGAGGGGGTGGAGACAATCACAAAAACAGGTGAAACAGATCAGGGTGTGACAGTTTATAAAGAACAAGTTTCGTTCTTTCAACACAACATTGGCAATGTTATGTTTGTTGTATGTGTCGTTGTCTCATGTCACTCAAACAAGTCCGAGGCGCTGCGTGTAATGACTCAATTGGGTAGTTCTGCTGTCTATATAGAAATGGATGGGCTGTAGGTTGATTCTGCTGCTACAATTGGATAGCGCACAGCTGTTTCACTGTTCACCCTTATTGAATGACATTTCTCCTTGCATGTTTTGCTCTGATCATTTAGATGGGTGCTGCTAGCTGTGTCACGTTCCTGACCTTGTTTTCCTTTTGTATAGTTGTGTTTAGTCGGTCAGGACGTGAGCTGGGTGGGCAGTCTGTGTTGTTTGTTCTATGTTAAGTGTCAGGTTTAATTGACCTTGTATGGCTCTCAATCAGAGGCAGGTGTTTTACGTTTTCCTCTGATTGAGAACCATATATAGGTAGGTTGTTTCACATTGTTTGTTGTGGGTGGTTGTCCTCCGTGTCTGTATGTCTACCACACGGGACTGTTTCGTTTTGTCGTTCGTGTATGTAGTCTGTTCCTGTTCGTGCGTTCTTCGTCATTTGTAAGTTCTCGAGTCCAGGTCTGTCTACATCGGTTATTTGTTTTGTAGTTTGTTGAAGTGTTTTCGTGTTTCGTCTTTACTTTAATAAACATCATTATGTCATATAACTATCAAGCTGCACATTGGTCCTCTGATCCTTCTCGCCTCTCTTCGTCTGAGGAGGAGGACGAAGTAGACGATCGTTACAAGCTGTCCCGTGTTAGTGGGAAAGTGGGAAAGATTGAAATCCAAACCCAACCCTCAAATATCCAAGTTATAAATTCCTTAATTCTCACAAATCTCTGTTTTGTAAAATAATGACTTTATGACCAAAGTTATCTTACTTTATATTTTTAGTAAATTTGGGGACTATAATTGATGATTATGACAACTACCGATGCCACATAGGCCGTTTTCAACCAGAGAACTTTATTTTTTAATATTTAACATTAATAACTCCCTTATTACACTCTTTGAGGAAGGAGAGGATATTCTTAATTGGCAGATCACTTTTGAAAACTTTCCAGGAACCAAAATAATTCGGCTCTAACATTACCGTATCACTTCCCAGTTTCTGCCTTAGACCATCAGTACCAACAAAGTAATTTCTGAAATCTATATAAAGACACACATGACGAACTAAACTAGACATATGGAAATTATTATTCTCAGAAAGTGACTCCTTGTAGATATTGGACTCTCATGTTGCTTGGCAACAGCGCTAGTTTATATTGAATGATAAAATGTCTAGAATAATCATAATATGTTATCTTAATTGACATGAGACTACATGTCACGCCCTGGCCTTTGTTATCTTTGTTTTCTGTAATACTTTGGTTAGGTCAGGGTGTGACAGGGGGGAAGTTTGTGTGTTTTTGTCTTGTCTTGGGTGGTTGTATGGTATAGGGGGTTAAGGTAGAGTAGATGGGTTTGTGTTTGAGTGTAGGTGTCTAGGTATGTCTATGGTTGCCTGAATGGTTCTCAATCAGAGACAGCTGTCATTCATTGTCTCTGATTGGGAGCCATATTTAAGGCAGCCATAGGCAGTAGGCTTTTGTGGGTAGTTGTCTATGTTCTATGTTGCATGTGTGCACTTAGTCTATTATTGTAACGGCAGTCCTCCTCTTCTACCGAAAAGGAGGAGTAGTGATCGAACCAAGGCGCAGTGGAGTTTGAACACATAATTTATTAAAGAAAACACGAACTTGACTAAACTAACAAAAACAACAAACGGTGTAGACAGACCTAGACAACGTACTTACATAAAACAAGAAAAACGCACGAATAGGAAACATAGGCTACACAAACCGAACAAACCGTAAACAGTCCCATGTGGTGTACAGACACAGACACGGAAGACAATCACCCACAACGAACACTGTGACAACGCCTACCTAAATATGACTCTTAATTAGAGGAACTGCAAACACCTGCCTCTAATTAAGAGCCATACCAGGCAACCCAAAAACCAACACAGAAACAGAAACATAGAATGCCCACCCAACCTCACGTCCTGACCAACTAACACATATAACAAACTAACAGAAATAGGTCAGGAACGTGACAATTATAGCTTCACGTTTGTTGTTTTGTTTTCGTTCGCTTTTGTCTTCCAGTAAAAGAAGATGTATTGTTCACACGCTGCGCCTTGGTCCACTCATTCGTCTCAAGACGATCGTGACACTACAGATGAATGTTTCAGTGTATGGCAGGCATAGCTACTTATTCACCTGAGACGTGTCTGCACTGCCTTTCATTTATAAAATGAACATATCAGCAAATGTTTTGTCAATTTGAATGGGAGCTCACAATTTAACACGCATTATGTGCTACAAAAAGATCACTTGTGCAGTTGTTTTATTGTTTCTTGTTTATCAGACCACACAAGCAACTCCAATATTTCTGGCAATCATGCTGTGTTTTCCCAAAACATTCCATCAACAAGATGAACACAGAAACAGACAATAAAATTCCTTTCTCAAATAGCGTAACAAGTGACAAAACCCCCAAAATAAAAAATTTCTACTGTCCACTGGATAATAGTGAAATAACTAGCGATGTTGTTGACTTTGGTAGAGGTCATCCATTGTATCAAGCATCCCCCTATGGCCCTAAATCAATGGGAATAAAAAGGCTCTCATCCAAGAAGCGCTGCAATCCAATACTACGTCACCCAGAAACCCTCAAAGATCATTGTGACATCAGATTTTGATTACCATATCGGAAAAAGAGTTCCATGTCGTGACCTGATGTCTGCAGAACACAATTTGATGATTTCTCCAGAGGTGGTATCTGCATTATTGAAGAGGAAGCTGTATAAGGCCACAGGATTTTAGTTTCTCTTGACTTGTTTCCGATAGTATAATATAACCCATCTGTCCTCTTTCAGTGTAACACAATCAGTCTGTCTATCAAAACACCACGGCCATCATGGTGCGTGAGTTGGTAACCTCACTTCTCAGCTTGAAATGTCATAAAATTGCTAGCTTTTAGGTGGTGCAGCTGACTAAGAGGTTGTCAATAAGGCAGTCGTGAGTTTGCAAGACAGTGGTCCCAAGATCCAGTCTTGGTGTGAGCTGGTGAGGGAGGAAGAGGTACTGTTAAGCAAGAGGTGTGATGCATGTTACAGATGCATGTTACAGTGGTGACGTCAGACTCAGTTCTGCAGTTGTACTAAGCACAACGGCTGGGGTCGTATGGAGTGAGTTTAGAGAGGTGTGTCACGTTGGTATAAAGGGTCAGGAGACAGGTGCAGGAATGCGTACTAGGGCTTTTTATTTCTTCACCTAATTTACAGTGTGTCATGTACAGGCACGAAGACCAAACAAGACGTATACCAAACACTGGGTTGAGACCCAAACAAAGAGCGAGGAGTACCTCGAATACATACACAATCGCACAATGATTATCACACGGGACGAGACCTGTAATCATCTGCACATTACACGAAAGCCAAAACAACACAACACAGGTACTCACACGACCAACGGACATTGGAACAATAATCGACAGGACAATGGTGAACAAAGGGCACACTTATACAATTGCTAATCAAATGGGAATAGGGACCAGGTGTGCCGATTGACAGTTCCGGAGGGATCCGTGACAAGGTGAGTCTAAACGGGGCTATTGAGTCATGTCAAAGAGTAGCAGATATTCGGCGCATGTGACAAATAAAATTTGATTTGATCATGATCGGATCATGTAAACCCTATGTTAATGCAAGATGTAATCTGGGTTTCGTTGTCATGGCATTTAACTGGTGCAGCTAGATTCTACTAAGAAGCTGTGTTGTGGGACAAAACTCACTCACCATTAGTCCTGAGAGTCCCGGGCTAACAGCCCTAAACCAAACACAGAAGCAATCCCCAACCGAGCCCCTCTTTCAATCGCATCAATTCAGGACTTCCTGATATGGGATGCCCTGAAGACACAACTCACAGCCATAGTCCATTTGATTCTCAGGTGTTTTTTTCTGTCCTATTCCCTAGCCATTTGTCACTGCATGTTGGAATGACGATCCAACCGAGAGCTTGTTGGGATCCCAGCGCAACCCCCCTGTAAGCAATACATCTCCTCGCTCCCCGTAGAACCTGGCTCTCAGTCTCATCCCATTCAGACTAATGTGAGAAATATGCCCCAACACAGTAATGTCCTTCATTTGTCTCTAGTTTACAGTGATTTGTCAGTGTAATTTCCTTCTCATTAAACTCAATGAAAATTGACCTAAATAAAACAACACCTCCTCCTCCGTTTAGAGACCCTGGCTGCCTCATTCTGGATGCTGTCAGTTCTTCTTGCCTGTAAAGGAAGAGAGGAAAAATGAATCTGTCGTTAAATCCATCAGTCCTGAGTTGATTGAAACAGTGTTGATTCCATTGTTTGCTTGAGAAGGAGAGTAGAGGGAAATGAAGAGTAGAGCAGAGGGGGATGAGAAGGAGAGGGGATGAGAAGGAGAGGAGAGGGGGATGAGAGGGAGAGGGGGATGAGAAGGAGAGGGGATGAGAAGGAGAGGAGAGGGGGATGAGAGGGAGAGGGGGATGAGAAGGAGAGGGGGATGAGAAGGAGAGGAGAGGGGGATGAGAAGGAGAGGAGAGGGGGATGAGAAGGAGAGGAGAGGGGGATGAAAAGGAGAGGGGGATGCGAAGGAGAGGGGGATGAGAAAGAGAGCAGAGGGGGATGAGAAGGAGAGAAGAGGGGCATGTACTGTATAAGATTAGTCCTTGAGTGGTACTCTGAGGCGCTATTGTCAAAAAGCATAGCTGCTGTGTGTGTGTGGATGTGGCGTGTGCGTGCTTATGTGTGTGATGCCGTCGTCAATAAGCGGAACCATCGATCGGTCCGGAGGGAGCAATTATTGCAGTATGAATCTGCCAAGGAGAAAATGTTATACCATCCCCCACAGCCTCATTATCCTGGATGACAATGATGAGGGACATTTCATTCATAAAGCAAAGGCTACAAAGAGTGGCAGATATGAGTTAAAACTATTCCATGTGTGGTGGTTTTGTCTTATAATGCTTTTGATCTTAAACCAAAGTTCACTGTGGTTGATACGCTAGCTACCTTCAGGAAACACGTGCCGCAAAAGCCTGAAACAACCCTCACTGCTCTGTGCTGCCCCATCCTCTCCCATAATACCCCATCCTGTCCCAAATGTTCCCATCCTGCCCTAAATGGCCCCATCATGCCCCATCCTGTCCCAATCTTACCCATCCTGTCCCATCCTACCACATACAACCCCATCCTGTCCCAGTTTGCCCCATCCTACCCCCCCATCACATCCTGTCCCATCCTATCCCACCCTAACTCCTCTGCCTTCACCTACCCCATCCATTCCCATTTCCCCATCCGGCCCCATCTAGTCTCCCCTGCCACCTCTACCCTGTCCTATATACCCAATGGCCTTGGAGAATTTATGTTTTGTGTTAAGTAAGGCTGAAGCTACTCATGTTATCTCACTCCATCAATAGCAAATACATTAACAATATCCAGTGGCTACACACACTCTATTAATTTACCTCGACCTGTCCCTACAGGGGCAGAGGGATAGTTGGATGGAAACGAGGTGGATCCCCTTACCCCTCCCTGGGAACCGGCGTCGACTCGCTGCTGGGGGATCGATGCCCATCGAGCTGGGCTGGGCGAGAGGCCATGCTGGGGGGAGAGGGTAAGAGGCTGGGCTGGGCTGGGCTGGGGGGAGTGGAAGGTTGGGTTGGAGGGAGAGGGAGAGAGGCTGGGCTGAGAGCAAGAGGCTGGGCTTGGGAAAAGGAGGGCTTGGGGGCTGGGGGAAGAGGGAGGCTGGGCTGAGGTGGAGGCAGGGGCTTACTCCTCCCTGGCTGCCTGCCTCCACCTCAGAGCGCTCCTGGTTCTCCAGGTCTCGAGTGACACTGCCCACCACCTAAGAGCCCCAGCAGAGCAGACGCAGCGGAGACGAAAGGGATGTGCTGTCCAGGATTGTAGAGGACAGGGGTAATAGATACTGTGGGCCCTGGTCCATGGCAGAAGGCTAAGACCTCCATTGACAGTTAATTGTTAGGCAGACATTGAGCCATTTATCACTTGGAGAAGAAATAGCTCTCCTCTGGCTTCCAGTGGATTTGATCCTCTTAGGTTGACATGTGTGCATCCCAAATGGCCTCCTATTCCCTATATACTGCACTACTTTTGACCAGAGTCCTTGTAGTAAAGAGAATAGGGTGCTATTTGGAATGCACACATGGTAACCTTTAGTTCACACTCAGGGAGAAGCACACAGGGGAATGAAAAAGCAGTGTACATGAGATAATGGTGCCGGAGGAAATGGCTGTCGTTTTACGGTCCCCTAACCAATTGTCCTATTGTGTGTGTTTTTTTGCATTTTTTGTAACTTGTTTTTGTACATAATGTTTCTGCCACCGTCTCTTATGACCGAAAACAGCTTCTAGATATCAGGACAGCGATTACTCACCTTGTACTGGAAGAAGATTTTTTCTTTAAGGAGTCGGACGCGAAGGATTTACTTCAAACACCTGACAAGGCCCTCATCCCCGTCATTCGCAGGAGAAAGAGACGAGGACGTAGGTCGGGGTGCCTTGTAAGGATCCGACGGCGAGTGGGTAATCTGCCTTTATCATCGGTCCTATTAGCCAACATACAATCATTGGATAATAAAATAGACAAACTATGATCACGTATATCCTACCAACGGGACATTAAAAACTGTAATATCTTATGTTTCACTGAGTCGTGGCTAAATGACGACATGAATAACATACAGACAGCGGGTTTTACACTGTATCGGCAGGATAGAACAGCCACCTCTGTTAAGACAAGGGGTGGAGGTCTATGTACAGTTGAAGTTGGAAGTTTACATACACTTAGGTTGGAGTCATTAAAACTCCAAACTTCAACTCCATGAACTGACACGTTTGACCCAAGTTAAACAATTTAAAGGCAATGCTACCAAATACTAATTGAGTATATGTAAACTATGTGATGTAAGAAATAAAGCTGAAATAAATCATTCTCTCTACTATTATTCTCACATTTCACATTCTTAAAATTAAGTGGTGATCCTAACTGACATAAGACAGGGAATTTTTACTAGGATTAAATGTCAGGAATTGTGAAAAACTAAGTTTAAATGTATTTGTCTAAGGTGTATGTAATCTTCAGACTTCAACTGTATATCAAATCAAATTGTATTGGTCACATACACATGGTTAGCACATGTTATTGCGAGTGTAGCGAAATGCTTGTGCTTCTAGTTCCGACCATGCCGTAATATCTAACAAGTAATCTAACAATTTCACAACTACCTTTTACACACAAGTGTTAAGGAATTAATAAGAATATGTACATATAAATATATGGATGAGGGATGGCCGAACGGCATAGATGTAGTAGATGGTGTATATTCATATGAGATGAGTAATGTAGGGTATGTAACCATTATATAAAGTGGCATAGTTTAAAAGTGACTAGTGATACATTTATTACATCCAATTTTTAATTAGTAAAGTGGCTTTAGACTTGAGTCAGTATGTTGGTTAACAGTCTGATAGCCTTGAGATAGAAGCTGTTTTTCAGTCTCTCGGTCCCAGCTTTGATGCACCTGTACTGACCTCGCCTTCTGGATGATAGCGGGGTGAACAGGCAGTGGCTCGGGTGGTTGTTGTCCTTGATGATCTTTTTGGCCTTCCTGTGACATCGGGTGGTGTAGGTCTCCTGGATGGCAGGTAGTTTGCCAAAGGTGATGCGTTGTGCAGACCTCACTACCCTCTGGAGAGCCTTAAGGTTGTGGGTGTAGCAGTTGCCGTACCAGGCGGTGATACAGCCCGACAGGATGCTCTCGATTGTGCATCTGTAACAAGCCAAATTGGTGACAAGCCAAATTTCTTCAGCCTCCTGAGGTTGAAGAGGCGCTTTTGCGCCTTCTTCACCACGCTGTCTGTGTGGGTGGACCATTTCAGTTTGTCCGTGATGTGTACGCCGAGGAACTTAAAACTTTCCACCTTCTCCACTACTGTCCCATCGATGTGGATAGGGGGGTGCTCCCTCTGCTGTTTCCTGAACGATCATCTCCTTTGTTGTGAACGATCATCTCCATCTCCTTTCCACGATCATCTCCTTTGTTTTGCTGATGTTGAGTGTGAGGTAATTTTCCTGACACCACACTCTTAGAGAGCCCTCACCTCCTCCTTGTAGGCCGTCTCGTTGTTGTTGGTAATCAAACCTACCACTGTAGTGTCGTCTGCAAACTTGATGATTGAGTTGGAGGAGTGCATGGCCACGCAGTCATGGGTGAACAGGGAGTACAGGAGAGGGCTGAGAACGCACCCTTGTGGGGCCCCAGTGTTGAGGATCAGTGGGGTGGAGATGTTGTTTCCTACCCTCACCACCCGGGGTGTGTCCCGTCAGAAAGTCCAGGACCCAGTTGCACAGGGCGGGGTCGAGATCCAGGGTCTCGAGCTGAATCACGAGTTTGGAGGGTACTATGGTGTTAAATGCTGAGCTGTAGTCGATGAACAGCATTCTTACATAGGTATTCCTCTAGTCCAGATGGGTTAGGACAGTGTGCAGTGTGATTGCGTTGTCTGTGGACCTATTGGGGCGGTAAGCAAATTGGAGTGGGACTAGGGGGTCAGGTAGGGTGGAGGTGATATAATCCTTGACTAGTCTCTCAAAGCACTTCATGATGACGGAAGTGAGTGCTACGGGGCGATAGTCATTTAGCTCAGTTCCCTTGGCTTGTGGGAACAGCGGACTGGGATAGGGATTGATTGAATATGTCCGTAAACACACCAGCCAGCTGGTCTGCGCATGCTCTGAGGACGCGGCTAGGGATGCCGTCTGGGCCGGCAGTCTTGCGAGGGTTAACACGTTTAAATGTTTTACTCACATTGGCTGCGGTGAATGAGAGCCCGCAGGTTATGGTAGCGGGCCGTGTCGGTGGCACTGTATTGTCCTCAAAGCGAGCATAGAAGTTGTTTAGTTTGTCTGGGAGCAAGACATCGGGGTCCACGACAGGCCTGGTTTTCTTTTTCTGGTTGGGGAAGGTTTTAATAGTTGCTGTGGGTACAACATCGCCGATGCGCTTGCTAATTAACTCGCTTACCGAATCAGCATATACATCAATGTTGTTTTCGACGCTATATATCCCAGTCCATATCCCTTAGTATTCTTTGTTTTCTTTATTATTTTTAGTTAGGTCAGGGTGTGACATGGGTAATGTTTGTGTTTTGTCGGTTTTGGGTGATTATATGGTAAAGGGGGTGTTGGGTGTAGTGTATGGGTTTGTGTTGAGTGTATATGTCTATGTCTGAACGTTTGTAGCCTGTGTATGTGCACAACGTTTATTAGCTTCACGGTCGTTTTATTGTTTTGTTAGTGTGTAAGTGTTTTTGTTTCGTTTTGCCTTCGTCATCAATAAAAGGAAGATGGCTTATTTTCCTCATGCTGCATGTTGGTCCGTCTCTCCCTCACACGATCGTGACACCGATGCTGGCACTAAGATCGGAAAACGCTCATCCAGAGGTGGCGCTCCTAGTGGCCGTTGACTTTACTGCAGGGAAACTTAAATCTGTTTTACCTAATTTCTTTCAGCATGTTAAATGTGCAACCAGAGGGAAAAAAAATTCTAGACCACCTTTACTCCACACACAGAGACGCGTACATAGCTCTCCCTTGCCCTCCATTTGGCAAATCTGACCATAATTCTATCCTCCTGATTCCTGCTTACAAGCAAGTACTAAAGCAGAAAGCACCAGTGACTCGGTCAGTAAAAAGTGGTCAGATGAAGCAGATGCTAAACTACAGGATTGTTTTGCTAGCACAGACTGGAATATGTTCCAGGATTCTTCCTATGGCATTGAGGAGTACACCACATCAGTCACTGGCTTCATCAATCAGTGCATCGATGATGTCATCCCCACAGTGACTGTAAGTACATACCCCAACCAGAAGCCATGGATTACAGGAAACATCCGCACTGAGCAAAAGGGTAGAGCTACCGTTTTCAAGGAGCGGGACTCTACCCCGGGAGCTTATAAGAAATCTCACTTTTCCCCCCAACGAACCACCAAACAGGCTGTCACAGCCTGATCTGTTTCACCTGTCTTGTGCTTGTCTCCACCCCCAAACAGGTGTCTCCCATTTGTTCCCGTTATTCCCTGTGTTTTTATACCAGTGTCCTCTGTATGTCTGTCGCCAGTTCGACCTGTCTTGTCAAGTCAACAAGCGTGTTTTTCTGTGCTCCTGTTTTTCCTAGTCTCTGTTTTTCTAGTCCTCCTAGTTCTGACCCTTTGCCTGCCCTGACACTGTACCTGCCTGCCTGACCATTCAGCCTGCCCTGACCTTGAGTCTGCCTGCCATTCTGTATCTTCTGGACTCTGACCTGGTTTATGAACTTCTGCCTGTTCTCGACCTGCCCCTTTTTTTCAATAAATATCAGAGACTTGAACCATCTGCCTCCGGTGTCTGCATCTGGGTCTCGCCCTGTGTCGTTATACAGGCAAATACAGGATTAAGATTGAATCGTACTACACCGGCTCCGACACTCATCGGATGTGGCAGGGCTTGCAAACTATTACAGACTACAAAGGGAAGCACAGCCGCGAGCTGCCCAGTGACACGAGCCTACCAGACGAAAAAATTACTTCTATGCTCGCTTCGTGGCAAGCAACACTGAAACATGCGCGAGAGCATCAGCTGTCCCGGACGACTGTGTGATCACACTCTCCGTAGCGATGTGAGTAAGACCTTTAAACAGGTCAACATTCAACAAGGCCGGAGGGCCAGATGGATTACCAGGACGTGTACTCCGAGCATGCACTGATCAACTGGCAAGTGTCTTCACTGACATTTTCAACCTGTCCCTGACTGAGTCGGTAACACTAACATGTTTCAAGCAGACCACCATAGTCTCTATGCCCAAGAACGCTATGGTAACTAGGGTGGCTATACCAGGCAGAGGAAAGCCCTAAAATTGTCAAAGACTCCAGCCACCCTAGTCATAGACTGTTCTCTCTGCTACTGCACGGCAAGCGGTACCGGAGCGCCAAGTCTAGGTCCAAAAGGCTTTTTAAAAGCTTATATCCCCAAGCCATAAGACTCCTAAACAGCTAATAAAATGGCTACCCAGACTATTTGCTTTGCCCCCCCTCCCTTTTACGCTGCTGCTACTCTCTGATTATTATCTATGCATAGTCACTTTAACTCTACCTACATGTACATATTACCTCACTTACCTCGACTGCCCGCGCACATTGATTCTGTACTGGTACCCCCTGTATATAGTCTTGCTACATTTATTTTACTGCTGCTCTTGAATTATTATATATAGTTACTTTAATTTTACAATTTTGTAATTATCTATTTTTAACTTAACACTTATTTTTCTTAAAACTGCATTGTTGGTTAAGGGCTTGTAAGTAAGCATTTTACTGTAAGGTACATCTGTTGTATTCGGCGCATGTGTCAAATAAAAATTTCTTTTATTTGATGTTACGGCAAATACAATTTATTCAACCACTCTGGCAGATACAACATACAAAGTACATTCAACACATTCCAAATACAGTAACATGATCCTCAATATTCACTATATTATTGAGTTGCACCACACTTTCAGTCAAGTAACAGTTACAGGCAATTATTGTGGATAGTCAGATTAATATAATAGTTTGATTAAAATGTTTACATGCTTTGCAAGAAGAACAATTTCCCTAATAATCCTGTTTAGATGGACAAATCTGAAATCAGGCTACCTGACGGCACTCTGATAAATGCAGAAAATCGGCAATCAAAATAAATGCTCTACCACATCGACCATGTTTTGGGAAGCATATTTGATTCTGACATGTTATGTTTGTATGTGAAAATTACTTCTAAAACGCATTACAATCAGTTGTTCTGAACACACTTCACTTGCGATAAAGAGGGAGGCTTGCTCAGTTGGTGCTAGCACATGGGTAAATCAAATACACCGCTGGAAAGCCGATTAAGGTGTTTACATGTCCTAATAATTCCAAAGATTGCTCAGAAAACCAGGTGTTTTAATCGGCATATCCTTACTCCAATTTTGACCTTTGCCGATTAAGATAAACAGAGTAAGGTGTTTACTTGACCATTGCGTAATCTCCCTATTGCCATAATCAGTTCAATATAGAGTTATTAGTGTGCATGTAAATGTCAAAGCTTGGTGTGCCTTTTGGAACACAATAAAGCAGTTGAAGAACATGAATATTGAACAAGCTATTGCTTGAGAAAGTTCATGTTAAAAAGGCCAGCCCTCTCAACCTAACTACCTTAGTTTCTCTCCCACCTCAATCACCTTTCACATCTCTGCCAATTTCTAATATGGAATATTTGTCTTTAACATGGGGGTTTAGGATATCTGTGGCCAAGTCCTGCTTTAAGGTGTATTCTAGGACAGTGTTTCAAAACCTTTTTTGGTTACTGTACTAGCAACTGAATTTTGCTCTGCTCGGAGTACCCATGAAGTACCCACTCATGTACATTTTACCAGTAGGCCTATGGTCTCATAAGTCTTCTCAAGTACCCCCTGTGGATAGTCCAAGTACCTACAGTAGTACCCCTGGTAGGGAACCACTGTTCTAGGAGGAAGGTTAAATATGTTAGGCTGCACATATACGGTCAGGATATAGGTAGGTTGTCTGAGTTTAAGTATTTAGGCATGTGGTCTGATGAGAAGCTTATGTGGAAGAGACATGTTGAAATTAAGTGTAGGAAGGTGTTGAACCTCATGAGGGCAGTGACAGAACATGCATGGGGGTCAGACAGACAAAGACTTTATATATGTACCAGGCATTGATCAGGTCATCTTTGGATTATGGGTGCTTTTTAAATGGACCGGCAGCCAAAATGGCACTACAGAGCCTGGATATGATGCATTCAAGGGCCCTGAGATTGTGTGTGGGTGCCTTCAGAATGACACATGTTGAGGCATTACAGGTGGATTGTGGGGAACTGCCACTGAGGATAAGGCGGGACAAGCTTGCATTAGCGTACTGGGCAAGGTTGAAAGGGAGTTCAGAAGGACATCCTGCGGCCACGGCAACTGGGGAATGCTGGGAGCAAGGAGTGGGTAAGCAGAGGGCGTACGGGTAGACAATCGGGCAGAAGGTGGTAGAATATGGATTGGGGAACAGAGAGATAGGGCCGGCAATTGCATTGGGGAACGTTCCACTGAAGCTGTTTCTGAAACCAAGTGTAGATGTGGACGTGATTGAGGGCAGGAGAAAATGGGGTGAGGATATGAGACGGTATATAGATAATTGTTTCTATTCGTTTTTAAGGAAATATACATATGGTTCAAAGGATCCAGTCAGTGGTCGGGTGGGGGCGGGGGTGTATATCCCAGATTTTAATGTTAGAGTATGTAAGCGGCTAACTGATTATGTGTCAGTGTATGCGGCCGAGTTGATGGCCATGGTTATAGGTCTGAGATGGGTGGAGGAGGTGAAACCACCAGAGTGGTGATCTGCTCTGATTCAGCTGCAGTGTTGAGTGGTGTGAAGACAGGCAGGTCGTATAGGGGAGAATTGTTTGTTGAGATGATGGTGCTTCTAATGGGATTGGAGAGGATGGGAGTGGTGGTAAGCTTCGGGTTTCCGACCCATGTGGGTGTGGAGGGTAATGAGAAGGCTGATGTGGTGGCTAAGAGTGCTGTGAGGAGAGAAAGAGTAGATATTCAGGTCCCACTGAGTCGTGGGGAAGTCAAGTCCTTGATCCGGGCAAAAAGGCTCGATCCTTGGCAAAGGGAGTGGGAAGCTAGTATTAAGGGGAGGCAATTTTGTTGCGTACACCGGTCAGTTAAGAAAGAGCTGGGGAGTATGGGATGTAGGAGAGAGGAAGTTGTTTGGAGTAGACTACAGTTTGGGCACACAGTTTGAATGCCACGTTGTGGATGATAGGGAGACATGAAACAGGCCTGTGTGATGAGTGTTTAGTGGAGGAAATGGTGGAGCATGTGTTGATATTTTGTGAACTATATGATGTAGATAGGGAGAGATTTTGTAAAGGGTTTTTGGAGGCTGGGTGAGGTAGGGGTTTGGGTTGTGTAGTGAGGGGAGGGGAGGGATGTGGTGTCTAGGGCTCTATTTCACTTTCTTAGAGGAACAGGACTAATGAAGAGATTTGAATGTAGGTAGGCCATGACTGGCCTTACACTCTAGTACAGTAGGTGCCGGTATATGCGCCTTAATTCCAAAGAAGAAGAATTTTTAGCATGGACGCAAGACACTGTCAGAGAGTGTAGTTCTATTGTCCAGAGAGTTGTTGTTTGCTCAGCTGATTTCTACTTGTTTACTATTTTTACATATTGTGTGTCCATTGGCATGTAAGTGTTGGGAATATTATCAGGGTTATGTTGGGTTTCCATACCTCTGAGCCTGGTTCTCATCTATCAATCAAATGTATTTATAAAGCCCTTTTTACATCAGCAGATGTTTTTTTATTTAACCAGGCAAGTCAGTTAAGAACAAATTATTATTTACCACAACACTGGGCCAATTTTGCACCTCCCTATGGGACTCCCAATCACAGCCAGTTGTGATACAGCCTGGATTTGAACCAGGGTCTGTAGTGACACCTCTAGTACTGAGATGCAGTGCCTTAGACTGCTGCGCCACTCGGGAGCCCCTGCTCACTTCTCACAAAGTGCTATACAGAAAGGTTAGTAGTAGGCCTACCTTCACCCAGGTGTCGCCCATCTTCCCCATTATCCACTGTGTATTTATACCTGTGTTTCCTGTTTGTCTGTTGCCAGTTTGTTTTGTTTTGTCAAGCCTACCAGCGGTTTTCCCTCTGCTCCTGTCTCTCGATTGTACCTGTTTCCTAATTTTCCCGGTGTTGACCATTCTGTCTGCCCTGTGCCTGCCTGCCGTCCTGAACCTTTGCCGCACCTATCTGGATTAGTGACCTCTGCCTAACCTTGACCTTCCTATTGCCTGCCCCTGTTCGATTAATAAACTGTTGTTACTTCGACGTTTTCTGCTTCTGGGTCTTAACTGGCGATGACTGACCCAGCAGACTCGGACCAGCTGCGCAATGCCATCTCCTCCCAAGGAGCCATCATTGGTAGGCACGAGGAATTGCGTCAGTCTGGAGGAGTTCGTGGGAGAGGTAAAGAAGGTGTTTGATGCCTTATTCTCCGGGAGAGAGGCTGCCCGGAAGCTACTCCAGCTTTGGCAGGACTCCCGCAGTGTGGCAGACTATGTGGTGGATTTCCGCACATTGGCAGCTGAGAGTGCCTGGAACCAGGAAGCAGGAATACAGTTGCCTGTATTGCGGTACTCGTGGTCATGTTGTGTCCTCTTGTCCGTTAACCTCTCTGGGATATTCGGGACGCTAGCGTCCCACCTCAACAACAGCCAGTGAAATTGCAGGGCGCCAAATTCAAAACAACAGAAATCCCATAATTACAATTCCTCAAACATACACGTATCTTACACCATTTTAAAGATAAACTTGTTGTAAATCCAGCCACAGTGTCCAATTTCAAAAAGGCTTTACGACGAAAGCACACCAAACGATTATGATTGGTTAGCACCAAGTCACAAAAAACACAGCCATTTTTCCAGCCAAAGAGAGGAGTCACAAAAAGCAGAAATAGAGATAAAATTAATCACTAACCTTCGATGATCTTCATCAGATGACACTCATAGGACTTCATGTTACACAATACATGTATCTTTTGTTCGATAAAGTTCATAATTATATCCCAAAATCGTAGTTTACATTGGCGTGTTATGTTCAGTAATGTTTTGCCTCCAAAACATCCCGTGATTTTGCAGAGAGCCACATCAATTTACAGAAATACTCATAATAAACATTGCTAAAAGATACAATTGTTATGCATGAAATTATAGATAAACTTCTCCTTAATGCAACCGCTGTGTCAGATTTCAAAAACACTTTTCGGAAAAAGCACACCATGCAATAATCTGAGTACGGTGCTCAGACACAAAAACAAGCCATACAGATACCCGCCATGTTGTGAAGTCAACAGAAGTCAGAAATAGCATTATAAATATTCACTTACCGTTGATGATCTTCATCAGAATGCACTCCCAGGAATCCCAGTTCCACAATAAATGTTTGTTCTGTTCGATAAAGTCCATCATTTATGTCCAAATACCTCCTTTTTATTCACGCATTTAGTACACAAATCCAAACTCGGGAGGCGTGGGCTAGTCCAGGCGAAAGTTCAGACGAAAAGTCATATTACAGTTCGTAGAAACATGTCAAACGAAGTATAATCAATCTTTAGGATTTTTTTTATCATAAATCTTCAATAATGTTTCAACCAGAGAATTCCTTTGTCTGTAGAAATGCAATGGAACGCAGCTAACTCTAACGGGAGCACACGAGACTGAGCTCGTGGCTCACTGCCAGACCCCTGACTCAATCAGCTCTCATTCCCCCCCTTCACAGCAGAAGCACCAAACAAGGTTCTAAACACTGTTGACATCTAGTGGAAGCCTTAGGAAGTGCAATATGACCCCATAGAGGCTGTATATTTGATAGGCAATGACTTGAAAAACTACAAACCTCAGATTTCCCACTTCCTGGTTGGATTTTCTCTCAGGTTTTTGCCTGAGATCTGAGTTCTGTTATACTCACATACATCATTCAAACTGTTTTAGAAACTTAAGATTATTTTCTATCCAAATCTACTAATTATATGCATATTCTAGCTTTTGGGACTGAGTAGCAGGCAGTTTACTCTGGGCACCTTTTTATCCAAGCTACTCAATACTCCCCCCAGTCCCAAAGAAGTTAAAAGATCAGGCTCACCGGTATGAGCGAGTACTCTGATGGGCCATATGGAGAACTTTTCTGCTTCCCTGACTCGCACTCTGTTTCATGCCATTCTGCTGTGGGGAAACCAGTCGAAATCTCTACGGGTCCTCATCAACTCTGGGTCCGATGAGAGCTTTTTGGACTCTACCCTTGCTTCCGAGCTGGGCATCCCCACTCAGCCCCTCTCCATTCCCATGGACGTTAGAGCGCTGGACGGGCGCTCTATAGGCCAGGTCACCCTCAACACCACTCCCATCAACCTACGTGTGTCAGGGAACCACGGTGAGGCTATCCAGTTCCTGCTCATTAAGTCTCCTCAGATTACTGTGGTATTGGGATTCTCCTTGCTCCAGCGACACAATCCCCTCATTAACTGGTCTACTGGTGCCATCATAGGCTGGAGCCTGTTCTGCCACGCCCATTGCCTAAAGTCAGCACAACCTGCCCTGGGATGTCTTCCTGTGGGCTCGGAAGTTGCCCCAGACCTCTCCGCCATTCCTGCGGAGTACCAGGATCTCCGGGAGGTGTTCAACAAGTCCCAGGCCACTTCGCTTCCGCCGCACTGACCATATGACTGCGGGATTGACCTTCTTCTTAGCACTACTCCACCCCGGGGACGACTGTACTCTCTGTCTGGACCAGAGACCAAGGTGATGGAGACCTACATTGGGAACTCCCTAGCTGTCAGCTTCATCCGTCCTTCTTCCTCTCCCGCCGGCGCAGAGTTCTTCTTTGTGAAGCCCGTGCAATGACTACCGGGGTCTCAATGACATAACGGTGAAGAACCACTACCCGCTACCCCTCATCTCCTCAGCCTTCGAGCCGCTCCAGGGGGCCACCGTGTTTTCCAAGCTGGATCTATGTAACGCCTACCACCTGGTGCGGAGACGGGAAAGGGACGAGTGGAAGACCGCCTTTAACATGGCCAACGGTCCCTGCGAGTATCTGGTCATGCCATTTGGCCTTACCAATGCCCCTGCTGTGTTCCAGGCTCTGGTTAATGATGTTCTCTGCGACATATTGAACTGGTTTGTCTTTGTCTACCTCGATGATATCCTCGTCTACCCCACGTCGACAGGTGCTCCAACACCTCCTGGAGAACCAGCTGTTTGTAAAAGCAGAGAAGTGCGAGTTCCATCGCTCCACCATTCCTTTTCTGGGTTACATCATTACTGCAGGGAGTGTACAAATGGATCCCAGAAAGGTGAGAGCGGTGGTGGATTGGCCCCAAACTACTTTCAGGGTGCAGCTGCAACGTTTCCTGGGGTTCGCCAACTTCTATCACCGCTTTATCCGTAGCTAATGCACCCTGGCTTCCCCCTGTCAGCACTCACCTCGCCTAAGCTTCCGTTCACGTGATCTCCAGCTTCTGACTGGGCATTCTGGGACCTCAAACATCGCTTCACTACAGCTCCCATCTTGGTTCATCCTGACCCATCCCATCAGTTCGTGGTGGAGGCCGATGCTTCGGATGTTGGAGTGGGGGCTGTTCTGTCCCAGCGTTCTGCCCTGGATCTCAAGCTACATCCCTGCGCCTTCTTCTCCCATCGCCTCAATGCCATGGAAAACTACGACATGGGGAGTCATGAGCTTCTCGCTGTGAAGATGGCGTTGGAGGAATGGAGGCACTGGCTGGAGGGGGTGGAACATCCGTTCATCATGTGGTCCAACCACAAGAACCTGGAGCATCTCCGCACCGCCAATCGCCTAAATTCCAGGCAAGCTAGATGGGCCCTGCTGTTCACACGGTTCAACTTCTCCCTCTCGTACCGGCCGGAACCCAAGAATGTCAAGCCGGATGTGCTGTCACGCTGCTATAGCCCAACGACTACTACCGCAGAACCCGAGACCAGCCTTCCCACTTCGCGCCTGGCGACGGCACTCAGCTGGGGAATAGGGAAGCAGGTCCATGAGGCGCAGCATTCCCAGGCGAACCCCGGGGGGGGGGGGGGGGGGGGCTGATAACCGAATCTTCGTTCCTGACACCGTCTGCTCCGCGGTCCGGGAGTGGGCCCACTCCTCCAGGCTTGCCTGCCACTCGGACTCCCGTCGGACCCTGGCTTTTGTGCGACAACGCTTTTGGTGGCCTACCATTGTCCCTGACATGTCCGCATTCATCACCACTTGCACAGTCTGTGCGCAGAACAAGACTCCTCGGCAAGCTCTGGCTGGTCTCCTCCAACCTCTGCCTGTCCTTCACCATCCCTGGTGTCACACCCAAACTACCCTCTGCCAAATTGATGGCCCAGCTCATGGTGCAGCACGTCTTCCAGATCCATGGACTACCAGTAGTTCTTGTCCCAGTTCTGGAAGACGTTCTGCACCCTCATTGGATCGTCGGCTAGCTTGTCCTCCGGGTTCCACCCCCAGTCCAACGGCCAGTTGGAGTGAGCCAACCAGGACCTAGAGACTACTCTGTGCTGCCTGGTCTCCGCCAACCCCACCACCTGGAGCCACCAGCCTGTGTGGGTCGAATATGCCCTCAAGACCCCTCCCTGCTCTGCCATGAGCCTATCACCTTTTGAGTGTTCCCTGGGGTATCAGCCCCCACTCTTCCCTGAGCAGGAAGAAGAGGTCGGCATACCTTCTGCCCAGATGTTTGTCCGCCACTGTCGTCGTACCTGGAGGAGAGCCCGGTCGGTCCTCCTCAAGACCACCTCCAAGTATCGACAACAAGCAGATCGACACCAGACACCGGAGGCTTTCTGAACCCTTTGGGGCTTTCACCAAATTGTGCCAAATTAGTGACATCTGCTGGTCAGAAATAAATATAAACATGTTTGCCTTTTATATAGACGTGTTTTCCCATTGCATTCATCAAACGTTTGTGCTTAGTTGTGAGCATTTAGATTACTTTATTGGTCAGTTACACACAACTTTCTTGTTGCCAGCTCACTTCTCACAATATTTTTCCTTTTGAACCCGGGATTCCAACTCCTTACTCGCCTCTCTAACCGCTAGGGTAAATGTAGATAGAATGTGGGGTTTGCATCCCACATCTTATTCACCATTTTTTGCTTCCAGGTTTACTGTGCATCCATGGTGTTATTTAGGATGTTAGGATGCTGAAGACAAAAGATGACTATAGTCTACACTAAAAAGGAATTATGTGAACAATAATAGGAAGATAGTGTGTTTACACAGAAAATAAATGTTCAACCATAACCATGATTCAAGCTTGAACCTATGCTTTTGTCTGAGCCCAAGCACCACCTATAACTGCTGAGCTACCATTTAGGTGCCATATCATGAAGGAAAAAATTCGAAGTAAATGGTAAATAAGGTGTCCAGTAGAGGTCGGTGTTTGAAAGAAACTTTGCATCGAAGAAAGCACTGGCGCCACAACGAAATCAGTGGGATCACGCATTTTGCAACACATGCTTCGAAAAAGCACGTGATCAAACGGACGTTATGGATCACGTGCTAACATTACTTTGAAACTATCCGTCTATGCTTAGAAATGAGCAACCTATTTTTTTTATACAAAAATAACAACATTTACAAAATATAGTGTCTCCATTGCATGATTTAAGATGTTAAATTAAAAACTGAACAGCAAGAGTTTCAAAGATAATTATTTTAGAGATTAAATTCTGTGCCTTAACAAGATAAGAGAATCAGTCGATGCTGCTATACAAACATCTGTCAGGTGAGAAATGGAGAAGAATATCTAGACTACGTCTGTAAGTAGTGTCCAGCAGAGGTCAACGTTTTGGAAATCACAGCAGGATCCACTGACTGAGTGATCAAACAAAGTGTCACGACCCCCAAGGAAGGTGGCTCCCCTTCCTGTTCGAGTGGTGCTCGGCGGTCGTCTTCACGGCCTACTAGCTGCCACCGATCCCTTTTTCCATT
Organism: Salvelinus fontinalis; assembly: GCF_029448725.1. Taxonomy (NCBI): domain Eukaryota; kingdom Metazoa; phylum Chordata; class Actinopteri; order Salmoniformes; family Salmonidae; genus Salvelinus; species Salvelinus fontinalis. The sequence continues at coordinate 31,594,912 of NC_074696.1, read as the reverse complement.
TTCTGTTGGTTTGGTCTGATTTGTTTCACCTGTTTCTCGTTTAGACTTTTAGTTTGGCTATTTAAATCGGTAGGCCCGCCTGCTCTACGTGCGGGCTTGTTTATTCCCACTTTGTATGTGGGGTAGTGCAATCTGGGTTTGTTTCTTGTTTTGGGCATTTTGTTTTATGATGCTCAGTTTTGTTGTATGTACGATTTTGCCCGGTGCTGATTAAAGCGCTATTCAGAACTTTCTGCCTCCTGCACCTGACTCCGCACCCACTACGCCTAAGGTTGTTACACAAAGCTTTGTAGGTCATTTATCACAAGGTTACATAACTGCTTGTCAACCTTTCTTTGGGTTTGAATCAAACTTTTTCAAGTTACTTTTACATATTCACAAAAACTTTGGATGCATAATTTGATAATTACCAATAACAACTACTAGAGTTGTTTCAATTACAATCACTGATTGAGGATAAAAAAAAAAAAATCGAAATAGGCTCTCTCAAGATTCAACACTAGTGTGCTATGATTTCAGGATCGATTCCTCTACCATGTGATTCTACACCCTTCTACACCCCTACACCCTAGACACATGTCAGATGGTTCAAATTACAAAAATTCAAATTACAATACAAAAAAACAAAACATTGGACATCTACACGTATATAACAAAAAAAAACACTGTATTCTTACAACTCTATCATAGATTTATACAATTTTAATCCCTGACTGTTAGAGTCCTTAAAGAACAGTGGGTTGGAGTCAGGCGCAGAGAGCAGAGGGTTCGAATAAATGTATATTTATTCCCGGGAAAAACGGTCACGCCATAAACACAAGGCACATAAACTGACCGGCCCATACACAGGACCCAAAATAACCGGAAAAACAAAATACCATTGAACATCCACAAACTAACAGAATAACAATCCCGCACAAACCTAGGCTGGCCTAACAGGCTTAAATAGACAAAAATCAAGAAACACAATAAGGAACAGGTGCAACTAATAAAACCAAACGAACAGAAAAGAAAAAAGTGATCGGTGGAGGCTAGTAGACCGGCGACGATGACCGCCGAGCACCGCCCGAACAGGCAGGTGAGCCACCTTCGGTGGGAGTCGTGACAGTACCCCCCCTTGACGCGTGGCTCCCGCAGCGCGCCGCCATCGGCCTCGAGGGCGACCCGGGGGGGTGAGGCGCTGGGCGATCCGGATGGAGGTGGTGGAAGTCCCTCAGTAGTGAAGGGTCCAAAATGTCCCCCACCGGTACCCAGCACCTCTCCTCTGGACCGTACCCCTCATAGTCCACGAGGTACTGTAGGCCCCTCACCCGGCGTCTAGAGTCCAGAATAGCACGTACTGTGTACGCCGGGGACCCCTCGATGTCCAGAGGGTGCGAAGGGACCTCCGGCACCTCACCTTCCTGCAGGGGACCAGCCACCACCGGCCTGAGGAGAGACACATGAAACGAGGGGTTAAGTAGGAAGCTGAAACCTATAACACATCTCGTTTATCCTCCTCAGGACTTTAAATGGCCCTACACACTGCGGCCTCAGCTTCCGGCAGGGCAGGCGGAGGGGCAGGTTTCGGGTCGAGAGCCAGACCCGGTCCCCCGGTGCAAACACGGGGGCCTCACTGCGGTGCTGGTCAGCGCTCCTCTTCTGCCGTCCACTAGCCTGTTTTAATGATTCCTGGACGGCTCTCCAGGTGTCCCTCGAGCGCTGCACCCATTCCTCTACTGCGGGAGCCTCGGCCTGGCTCTGATCCCATGGAGCCAGGACCGGCTGGTAGCCCAACATGCACTGGAACGGAGACATGTTAGTAGAGGAGTGGCGGAGGGAGTTCTGGGCTAGCTCCGCCCATGGGACGTACCTCACCCAATCACCAGGCCGGTCCTGGCAATACGACCGCAGAAACCAACCCACATCCTGGTTTACTCTCTCCACCTGCCCATTACTCTCGGGGTGGAAACCCGAGGTCCGGCTGACCGAAACCCCCAGCCGTTCCATGAATGCCCTCCAAACTCTGGACGTGAACTGGGGCCCCCAATCAGAAACGATGTCCTCAGGCACCCCGTAGTGCCGGAAGACATGGGTAAACATAGCCTCCGCAGTCTGTAGGGCCGTAGGGCAACGGAAGACGGCAGGACTTAGAGACGGCAGGACTTAGAAAACCGATCCACAACGACCAGGATCGTGGTGTTACCCTGAGACGGGGGAAGGTCGGTGAGAAAGTCCACTGACAAGTGCGACCACGGCCGTTGTGGAACGGGGAGGGGCTGTAACTTCCCTCTAGGCAGGTGTCGAGGAGCCTTGCTCTGAGCGCACACCGAGCAGGAGGAGACATAAAACCTCACGTCCTTTACCAACGTGGGCCACCAGTACCTCCCCCTAAAACTCTGCACTGTCCTCTCGATTCCAGGATGACCCGAAGAGGGTAGTGTATGGGCCCATCGAATCAACTTATCACGGACAACCCGCGGCATGTACTGAACACCTACTGGACACTGAGGGGGTGCAGGCTCCAACCGTAACGCCCGCTCGATCTCCGCGTCCACCTCCCATGCCACCGGTGCAATCAGACATGAAGCTGAGAGGATGGGAGTTGGCTCGATGGGCCGCTCCTCGGTGTCATAGAGGCGGGACAGCGCGTCGGCCTTCGTATTTTGGGAGCCTGGCCGATATGAAATCGTAAAATGAAAATGGGTAAAGAACATGGCCCACCTGGCCTGACGCGGATTCAATCTCCTCGCTGCCCTGATATACTCGAGATTACGATGGTCAGTCCAGATGAGGAAAGGGTGCTTGGCCCCCTCAAGCCAATGTCTCCACACCTTCAGAGCCTTGACTACAGCTAACAACTCCCGGTCCCCCACATCATATTTCCGCTCCGCCGGACCGAGCTTCTTCGTAAAAAAGCGCAGGGGCGGAGCTTTGGTGGCGTGCGGAGCACTGTGATAGCACGGCTCACACCCCAGCCTCGGACGCGTCCACCTCCACTATGAATGCCAAAGAGGGGTCCGGATGAGCCAGCACGGGAGCGTCGGTGAACAGCTCCTTCAGGCAACTGAAAGCTCTGCCCGCCTCTGCTGACCAGCGCAAGCGCGCCGGCCCCCCTCCAGTAGTGACACTGACCTTATTTTATATATTTTCTATTAGGTACTTTCTTTTTAAACTCAATTCAGATGGTTTCAAAGTGATAGTGTGACGTTCTATGCTTCAAACGTTATCATCACGTGATATTGTTACTTTGATACAAGCATCGCTATGTTGCGTCGAATCAGTAGCGGTTTGAAAACTGCATCAAAGTGCCGAAGCTTCAGTATCAATCCTCCTATCACTAGCTAGCACGGCTTGTTTGTAGCTATGTCTTAGACCAACTTGCATGCTATTTTGCTAGAAGTGTGTTTATTGAGTGCAACCACGCAATATTAATTTATCAGTAATGTTACTGCTGTAGTAGCATGCGCCATTTTAGGCTTAGAGTTTGTGGAAGTTTTGTGCCAGCTCATGGCCGCTTCAACTGTAACATAATGTAACATATTTTTCACTTTAAAGTGTACGCCAAACAAAAACCAGTCATTGCAAAGTTAAACCATACAACTCTATGCACAAAGACGACTTTTAACACTTTCCATTGAACATTTTACAAAAACACATTTACTTGAAGAACAGGGTAGATGCAAAATTTGGTAACAGAATGATGGCACAAATAGCATTCTGTTACCGAACTTTGTATCTGCACTATACTTCAAGTAAATGTGTTTTGGTAACATGTTCTGTGGAAATTGTTAAAAGTAGTCCATGTGCATATGGTTTGTTTAACTTTGAAGTCATTAGGTTTTGTTTGACACTTATGCCTGGAACTGGCCCAGGCTGCAGAAAGTCTGTAGGGGTGAAATGATTAGTCCAAACAGTTGTAAACGGCTAATGTTTTGCAACAAAAAGGAGAGTTTCTATTGGACAAATTCAGGTAGGTCCCTCCCCGCTTCGTTCCATTTGCTTACGCTTGGTTCTTTTTCGTTCCTAAACAACACACCCCTAAATCACCCTGTGCTGGCTATTTCTCTCTCTGTGACAGTATTCTAGTATGTGTGAATAGCACTGTGTTTGCATGTTATACTATTGCCTTCTGCATGATGTATATGAATTAATCTCATGATTGTAAACATGGATCCTCATGATTGTATTTGTTCTTATTTTTATTGAACCACGTTAAATACTTCAAGTAATACCTGGTTTTCAGTGTGTGTGTGTGTGTGTGTGTGTGGTGACAATATAGTACAGTTATGGGTCTGAGCATCTACCTTTTCTGACTGGACAACCCTGTAGTGGGTCAGACCTCCAGCAACCAGTGTTAGTTATTAACGGGTAAGGGCATTTACAGCTGTCCGCTCTGAATGTCCCAGCTAGTCGTTTTTACAGAATGTAAATAGATTTAAGCCCAGCATATAGGCCTAACCTATGCAACATACTGCTTGACGTAAGACTCAATATTTTGACCATAGAATGACTAGAATGACTAATGGCGTTATTTTTCTTTGATTCTGATGCCAACTATTAAATGACCCGTTGAGTGGTCTAATGATAAAATCAAATGTATGACTTCTTGATCTGACAGGTTCTATTGGTTAAGGAAAGCTGAAACTCTTCTATACTGTTAGCCAGTAATGTTAATATTGATCTCAATTTGACACTGGCCTCCTTCATCCTCCCAAAGAAACGGGAAAATAAACAAGTATTTTGCCACTGCTTTGTGCCAACGCACGCACGCACGCACGCACGCACGCACGCACACACACACACACACACACACACACACACACACACACACACACACACACACACACACACCCTGGTGATGCTGCTCATTAGGACATATTTTGTTACAGACCCTCAGGGATTAAACACTCTGACGGTCCCTGTATTCAAGGTTCAGTCTGAGTATTGATGGGACTATTATTAATAAGGCTTCCAGAAATGAGAGGGGGCGGAGGGTTGGAAGTTCTCAAGTTCTACTGGCTATTTGATCCAGTGGCTTTGAGTGTGTCATTAAGGACGATTAAGTTGAAGGTAATGATTTGGCCTTGTCTGAGGGGTGAGGACAGAAGGAAAGTATTTATTCATAGCTGTTGCATATTGTAAAACCCAACTCTGCATCCTCATTTAAACCTTTAGACAAAACTAAAGGTATCATAATCTACTGCACTATTCTGTATCTGGATATCACCTTCAATATTTATTAGCCCGCCGCCCACATACTGTATGTGCCTTTATATAGATACACTGACCGGGATTCAGGTGCACACACACATACACAAATAATTCTCCCCCTTTGACCTCACCCCTGCCTCAGATTAGACCACTACCACTTATCCTCCTTGCTATGGGACAGATTGAGAGAGAGTGTATCAGCAGCATAGCAGTTGACAATAACTCAGAAGAAACAGCCCCAGCAGGAAGGTTACTTTGGTTGTGTCCCAAATGCCACCCTGTTGCCTATATACAGAACTGCACTACTTTTGACCCAGGCATAGGGCTCTGGTTAAAAGTAGTGCACTTTAGAAAGAATAAGGTGCCATTTGGGACAAAATCTATATCAGCAAGTTTCTCAGCGTCTGACTGGCTTATTGGTGGCCCTGAGAGAGGTCAGGGGTTAGGAACAGAACAGTCGCAAGCAGAACAGGGCTTACTGTGTGGCAGTGCTGAGAAATCACTGTGTGTGTGTGTGTGTGTGTGTGTGTGTGTGTGTGTGTGTGTGTGTGTGTGTGTGTGTGTGTGTGTGTGTGTGTGTGTGTGTGTGTGTGTGTGTGTGTGTGTGTGTGTGTGTGTGTGTGTGTGTGTGTGTGTGTGTGTGTGTGTGTGGTGAAATTGAGGCACAAGATATTTTGAGAATTAAAGGATTTAGAGTTTTGCTTCACCCAATTCTTACTTCGTCATTCAGTATAACTTACAGTGCTAGCCATTTACAGTAGTCCTACTTAGTTGTACTTGGCAATTGATCATCCAGTCACATGTAAAATGGCAAGTTAAAATTAATTCAGTCATTATCAAATCTTTAGGCAATAAGTCAACAAAGTTTAATCAACTGTTTCCTGACTTAGGCAATCACCGAGCATGTAATTGCAGAAGGATTATACTTTTTAAGTAACTTGATTCTTTAATCTTCTCTCTCATTTAGTTGTACTGAAATGTATCCCCCCCTCCCAATTCACACACACACACTTTGTTTCACAATTCCTAGCTGCCTTAGATTTTGAGTGCTTCAGTTACGACATGGAAATATATCAGTGTGCAGGCAGCCTGATGGTCCAGCCCTAATAGCCAGCCACTCTTGTCCTGCTGACAGCTAGCTAGCTGCTCAGAGTATTTTATCTCTACTTCTGCCTGGGCTGCCTGCCTGGGCTGACAGCCTCTCATTAGGCTTCTGTTACACACACACACACACACACACACACACACACACACACACACACACACACACACACACACACACACACACACACACACACACACACACACACACACACACACACTTCCAGAGGAAGAGAACAGTCTCTTCACAGCTAGGGGACAGAGCTGATCAATGCACCTGATAGATTGATGCTTACAGTATCATTGTATTGAACGCCTATTTAGCGGATGTGTGCACGCCATTGAGTGACTGTTCCAAAGTGACCTTCGTTGTGTGGTGTTTGAGAGATCTAACAAAAAGCTCTTTGCAGGAAGAGGTCAGAACAGACATTGCCACTCAAACTGTAGAGTAACTCTGATGCACAGCTTGAACTTGGAATAAAAGGTACATGGCGATACTATGCTGGTTATAGCTGCCAGCATACCAGCACATATTGGGATAGCATCCCAAATAGCACCCTATTCCCTATATAGTGCACTACTTTGGACCAGGGCCCATCATGATCATGTCATAAGTAAAAAACATGTAATTGGCCTCCCGAGTTTCCCAGTGGTGTAAGGCTCTGCATTTCAGTGCTAGCTGTGTCACTAAAGATTCTGGGTTCGAGTCCAGGCTCTGTCGTAGCCGGCCGCAACCGGGAGAATTGGCACAGCGTCGTCTGGGTTATGGGAGGGTTTGGCCGGCAGGGATATCCTTGTCCCATCGGGCACTAGTGACTCCTGTGGCGGGCCGGCGCAGTGCACGCTGACACGTCACCGGGTGTAAGGTGGTTCTTCCGACACATTGGTGCGGCTGGCTTCCGGGTTAAGTGGGCTTTGTGTCAAGAAGCTGTGTGGCTTGGTTGGGTTCTCTTTCGGAGGACGCACGGCTTTTGACCTTCACCTCTCCCGAGTCCGTACGGGAGTTGCAGCGATGAGACAAGACTGTAACTACCAATTGGATACTACGGAATTGGGACGAAAAATGGGGGAAAAAAACATGTAATTTCTAGTGATCACAGCAGAAACAGAAAACCTGTCATAGAGGAAGTGATTGCATGCATCCATGTAATTCATAATTCTGGAGTCTTATTTAGTGGCTATTACATTTCATTGGCTCTGACGTCATGCTACTGTGAACATTTCCTGAGTTCTCCTGAGCCTCTTAAAGTATTGAATACGGTATTATGTTTGAATTTCACTATCATCAAAGACGATTATTTTCAATTTTTTTGTCTTGATTCAATTTTTCTCATCTTTTTTGAACTGTTACCATACACCTGCAAAAAAGATAGCTCAGATGTGCGAGTGCCTTTTGAATTTTGTCTTGATGGAATTGAAATGAAATGTATGTCATTGAATGTGTCCTTATGAGACTGCCTGTTAGGCTGATAGTAAAAAGAGTACAGGAGTTGACTATTAGGCTGATACATTTGGTCAGTAGGAGGCAGTGTTGTCACTTTAAATACAGCAGCAACTGTCACTTCCAAACACACACACATACACACACACATACACACACACATACACACAAACATTCCATGGGCAGTGTTTTCATGGCAGTTCTTTTAACATAAACCAACTTCGGTTTGTCATCACATTACTAGCGCTATCTCTTTAAATGTTGTGAAATTGCCAATCAATCAGGGAGATGATTGATGCCAGGGAAAAACCTGTGCAAGCGAAAGAGAGAACTGAAAGAGAATCACACTGCATATTACATCAGTGGAAGACATTAACACATTGCATATTCAGCCTGTAATGTGAGACGTTAGGCAGCCAGCCCAGCCATCAGCCCCAAGACACATCGCAGATGAATCAGTCCAGAGGTGACAACACAGCTATTCCATCTAGAAGACAAGGAATGTTATTTAGTACGGAGAGACTGAAAGCTGACATTTGGGAATGTTTTTTATTTTATTGGGAAAGTGTATTTTTCTTGTTTTTGTACTTATACTACTGGGTTTATCTGTTCGTCAAGCCCTATAAAGTTTAGAAGAGGTATTTTCCTTTGACACCGAAGTGTGAGTTGGTTTTTGAGCCGTCGTTTTTGTTCATAATTGAAACATGCAAAGAAAAGCATCATTCTGTGACTATGAGAAAAAACACTATCATGCAGAATGAAAGTGTATCAAAATCCTCTTCCTGTGCTTTTCAATACATCATCTACATCAATCCCTGAATTGACCTGTTGAACAGCTATTTTATATGAAGCAGATAATTGCCACCTCTGGGTATATAGGTCTAGACCATCTTCAGTCACTGGTGTAATTAACGTTATATTTACGGTGTATGAAGGTACTAAACGTTTGGCCACTTTGGAGCAGCAGGGTACAGGTAGAGGCTCAGTGTGATAATAAAACACACACTCTGTCAATGTAATGACCCACTGTTCTGTTACACCGTCTGATGACTGGAGGTGTGTGTGTGTGTGTGTGTGTGTGTGTGTGTGTGTGTGTGTGTGTGTGTGTGTGTGTGTGTGTGTGTGTGTGTGTGTGTGTGTGTGTGTGTGTGTGTGTGTGTGTGTGTGTGTGTGTGTGCGAGTGCGAGTGCACACAAATCCTTTCACTGTTCACTTGGTGGCCTAAGAATTATGAAAACTAGTTGGTTCACCAACTTTGATTCCTCTTTCTTTGGAAATAGATGTCTTGCTAATGACAGGATAGGAGCTTTCCTCTGTAAAGTGCTTCGGCATAACAACATCGTTAGAAGAGATGTGTGTCTGATTCAGATGTAGAGCAGGAAGGGACAATACTTTGTTTAGTTTAGAGGCGAGTCTTTTCGAAGACGATCAAGAGCAACAGATGGCTGCATATGTATAAATAAGTCCCTCTCTTTTCTGAGAAGGAGATCACTGCATTTTGATAGTGCTTTTAATGACCCATGAAGACAGAGTAAATTGTAAGCTGTTTCATAACAGGTTTTTTGGGGGTTTAGAGCTAAACATTTATTAACAGGTGTCTTGACAATTACTGGACAAGGTTTCAGTGAGGATTAATATCTGAGGTTGGAGGATAAGATGGGGAATTACAAATATTATGTAAGGGATGGATGCAAATTGACAGAATTTGTACCTGGAGGAAAATGGTGAGGGTCATGCTTTTTCAATTTCAATCAAGGGGATGGTTTAGTATTTTTTAAATCTAGTTAGGTCATGTAATTTGTAATTGATGACATTTCAATATTTCTGTGTTACATACACTGAACAAAAATATAAACGCAACATGCAACAATTTCAACAATTTTACTGAGTTACAGTTCAGTTGCAGTAATGAAATCAGTCATTTAAAATAAAATCATTAGGCCCTAATCTATGATCTCACATGACTGGGCAGGGGCGCAGGGGAGTCAGGCCCAGCCAATCAGAATTAGTTTTTCTCCACATAAGGGCTTTATTACAGACAGGAATACTCAGTTTCATCAGCTGTTCGGGTAGCTGGTCTCAGACGATCTCGCAGGTGAAGAAGCCTGATGTGGAGGTCCTGGGCTGGCGTGGTTACACATGATCTGCGGTTGTGAGGTCGATTGGACGTACTGCCAAATTCTCTAAAACGATATTGGAGGTGGCTTATGGTATAAAAATGAACATCCAGTTCTCTGGCATAAGCTCTGGTGGACATTCCTGCAGTCAGCATGCAAATTGCACACTTTCAAAACTTGAGACATCTGTGGCATTGTGTTGGGTGACAAAACTGCACATTTTAAAGGGGCCTTTATTGTCCCCAGCACAAGGTGCACCTGTGTAATGATCATGCTGTTTAATCAGCTTCTTGATATGCCACACCTACAGGTGGATGGATTATCTTGGCAAAGGAGAAATGGTCACTAACAAGGATTTAAACACATTTGTGCACATTTTAGAGACATACAATTTTTGTGTGTTGAACATTTCTGGGATCTTTTATTTCAGCTCATGAAACATTGGAACAACACTTTACATGTTGCCTGTATAGTTTTGTTCAGTATAATTAGTTGCTTATAAGGCTAGATATCGATGTATGCCCGATGCTGCCCCTCATTTCTGATTCTCCTCTGGGCACGCAATAGGCTATTTATTCTGGTCTTAATCAAATGATCCATAGCCCATAGGCTATAGGCTACAAAGTGCATACTTGGAGAAGCACAGAGCAAATTTAGATTTCTAAGATAGCTGCTGGGATGGTGTAAATAAAACTAGGCTGCATTACACACAGCAATGGATATTCCAACCCTGAGCCCTGCCCTGTTCTGCTCTTGCTGATCAAACCTGTGCTGCCTAACCAATGCTGTGCTGTGTAGGCCTACAGTAGCAGTTCAGGAGGAGAGTCAAATTAGCCCTAGTCCAAAAATTGCAATATCTTGAAGCAGACTAGCCTATAGCCTATGTTCTGTTCAGTTTGAGAAAGAGAGACCGAAGATGAGGAGGACTGGAGGTCAACTTTGATAACTTGATACTATTATAATTGATTTGGGGAAAAAACACTATGTCTCTTGCCCGTTATGTATTTATCAGATTTATTGACTGCACAGATTCGAGTAACTAGTTGGTGCTGAAACTTGAAGCAGCAGCCGTGGCACAACAATCGGAAATGGACATCTCATTGTGCTGAAAGTAGGCAAATTCGAGTAGGCATAATTCATTTCAATCCTTTTATTTTTTTTGTTATTAGACTTGACTAAAGACAAGAGGGCTTTGTGTTGGAGCATATTTCTTCCAATTTAAGAAATGAGGTAGGCCTAACTGTTTGACAGACTAAATTTGTCTATAGGCTGCTATATCAATATACAGTATTTTTGTCGGACAATTCCTCCACCCACCATGCACTCTTTAATTAGCTTACCTCCATGTCAGTTCCATAGGTCTACCTTGTTATTAAAGCAAAATGGCAAAAAGAAGAGGCCTACCTCTTGTTAGCTTAATATTTTGAAGAAAATAAAACAGATACCATTTAAATGAAAGGATCTATAACAGAGCTTTGGTGCGGGATTCTTTATGTTACAAACAAGCTGTAAAATACCCGAGAAAGACGTGACTCCGATGAATATTGGGATATCATTGTATCATTTATTTGACATTCAGAGGCTGGGCTACAACCTTCTACAGCCAAGGAGACAAAAGATATACTTTGCTTGGGAAGTAATCTAATTCTGTCACTATCTATTGATTCAGCTATTCACTTTCTGTACAGTAGATGATTAAAACCAGACAGCTTTTAGGGAAACACTTGTGACCTTCTCTCATTGGGTTAAGCAACTGAAGAAGAGTAGCCAGCAGTTAAAGCTTAAATGTTTCTGCGAAGGTAGGCCTAACTTTTGAAAGGACCAAGATCAGATTCCCAATGATGTGTTAGATTTAATTATTTGCAAACAGGGACAGTATCTTTGCTAAAAAGAAACACTGATTTGACATTGAAGAAATATGGTAAGATGAACACATACGCATATCTCTATCCATTCTTAGCCTGTAATTTCGATAATTTTGTGTATTAAAAAACATTCTGCTAATATGTAAAATTACTTAGAATTGCATGACAGCCTATTAAATGCATGTTTTTCTATCCTGCAAGGCTTTTACTATAAAGGGGATCTTTCCACCCCTCCTCTTGTCCACGGTGGTCTGTGAACCCACAACCTTCTGGCCCGCAGCCCTCTGCACTATCAAAATGAATGCGCTGCCATGTAATGCTTAAAGGAGGAAGAACAGTTTCTAAACTGCATATCTAAGGCCCTGGTCTGTCCAAGAAGTGAGGCTAAAAGGTAGGCATGTTCTCTGCTATCCACTTTGTTTTAATTATTATTTTAGGTATAGTGGAGGTTCACTTGTTTTTTTTTCAAGCGTTCAGGGAGAGTTTAGGTCAAATATATTCTGCTGAATAGAGGGGCATCCATTTTCTTTTCAGAGAGGTCCGATGTTCTCCATGTAACCCTTATTATAAATAACATTCACTCCCTAACTACTTGCATTGTTATGGCATATCACATGTTACTGACTGTGTGGAACTGTGACTGTCTCCAGCGTTTCTATCAGCTTGATTTTATAAGCAGCAGTACACAATCTAACCCACTACTTTATTACGAGGCACTTTATTTGCACACCTGATTAATTAATTAATTAAATATCAATGAAATAGCAACAAAGCTACATCTTAAAAGTATTTCCTGTTCCATGTGGATAATTGTCAGCATGTGCAGTTAGCTGCACATGTCACGCCCTGCCCATAGTTTGCTTTGTATGTTTCTATGTTTTGTTTGGTCAGGGTGTGATCTGAGTGGGCATTCTATGTTGTATGTCTAGTTTGTCTATTTCTATGTGTTGGCCTGATATGTATTTACATATTTAGGTAGCCTGTTTTGTATTGTAGGTTGTGGGTGATTGTTCCTGTTACTGTGTTCCTGTGTTTGTGTTGTTACTTTACGAGACTGTTTTGTCTTTGTTTGTTATTTCGTTATTTTGTTTGTTTCAAGTATTCATATTAAAATGGACACTCACCACGCTGCATCTTGGTCTGACATTTCTTACTCCTCGTCAGAGGAGGACGAAGAATTCCGTTACAGCACTGAACATAGCACTGACTGCAGAATGCCACATTAGAATATGTTAAGCATGCTGTTGCCTATAACTACAGGGCAACACTTTACTCGACACCCAGCATCATAACACACTATGACATGGTCTTAACCATGTCATAATATGCCATAACAGCTGAAATAACTTGTCATAACCTGTTATAATATGGTCATAACATTGTCATATATTTAGACTTGTTGTGACATGTATTGCTTTGTTTTATGGCTGGTTATGATGTTCATAATGCTTCTTGACAGTGTGATAAATTATTTTTCTTAGTCCAAGTCAAGTGACACAGGATGGCCATAATGCTTCATGACAATGTCATAACGTGTATTTTCTGGAAGTTATTTAAAATATGATGGAAAATAATTCATTACAACAAAAATAAATGACTTAAGAAACAAACTTTCAAATGAAAGAAATCTTCTTGGCAGGGAATATACACATTTGAATAAATGTGGGTTTTGACACTCCCATGTAGGTGTAATAACCAGCCATAAAATATAGAAATAAACAGTATGTCGCAACAGATGTAAATATATGTTTCATGACAGCGTTATGACCATATTTTGATGTGGTTATGACTATGTCATAATGTGTTATGACGATGGGTGTCAAGTAAAGTGTTACCAACTACGGTATATATATATAAACCTATGATATAATGCCTGAGCAGTTCTTTCCGAGTAAATAAAGAAAGGCTCACTTCAGAGTTTGTTGAAGACAAATATAAAAGCATTGATAAATATACATGAACCAGCCCTGCTTCTAGCTTCTGGGTCGCATCTCAGCCAAGTTATTGAGAAGGAGGAGAGATACTTCTCGCAACCTTTGGTGATTGTCATTATATAACCCGTTCTTATCATCTATCTTACGTGCTGCATAACGCCCACCTGGGGCATACCTCTGCATCCTTCACACATGTTGACAGGAGCCTCGTCTTTTGACCTTGTCTCCCACTGAAATAACGATTTTACTTAAGATTATAGCGCCTGTTTCTGCCTCTATAGTGTAAATTGTGTACAGTCTGTAAATACACTTCTCGACTTCAGGACTGAGATGCTGCTGTGCGTTCACTGTTGTTCAAGTAATACTCGCACCTCATTTTATACAATCAAACAATACATTTGTGTTTCTGTGATACAGTATGAGCAAACACATTCACAAGATATTCTATACATTGACGCTCGTGATACTTGAACTAATAGCCTACTGTGATGAAATGTCGGATTCAGTCCAGGGCTAAGTCTGATCCAGCATTATCAACACAACTCTAGTGATATATGTAATAAACATGGAGCAGAAAATAGAAAACACATTGACCTACATTTGAATAGTATATAGGAATCTAGTGAAACACACTGTACCACTGTGTTGAGATAACAAAGGTTTCGCCTTCAAGACGCGGATACGTCATGTCAATACATGTTTGGTTGTATGTAGAGAAAATGCAATGAACGGCATAAGAAATGCACAGGCACTTCTTTTCTAAAAGGGTCAGAGTGACCTATAGTAAGGTGGATGGATTTCCTCTGAACTATTGACTGGTTGTCTTAAGTGAAAGGAACCTGAGAAGTCTTGTATCAAAACAATCAATTCCTAAAGGTAGAGAATTAAAGCCACAAGAAATGAGCCTTTTTTTGTTGTAGAATAGTTCCGCAGTCAGTGGGGGTGTCCAAATGGCATCCTATTCCCTATATAGTGCATATGGGCCCTGGTCAAACGTAGTGCACTAAGGAGATAAGGTACCATTTCTGACGCACATGTGAGTATCCTCGAATCATACTGAACCCAGTGAAACTGTGGTCTTTCTAGTTAATGTTCAATCTTCCATGATTTAAAACAGATTGAAACATACCCTACAGAAGAGATGCATTGTCTTAATCTCTTCATGGCCAAAGGCAAAGTCATCCAAACCTCTGTTCAAGTTATGTTTGTCATTTTAAACCATGGTAAAAATCTACCACATGTTGCAACAGAGAACAGAGGGATACATGTCCACAGCAGAACAGTTGACACCTTAGGCTACCCGTCAAGCCATGGTCAGCCATTAGAGATGATAGCTCATGTTATTTTGACAGTCGGGAGAACCGAATCTGCTGCCAGGACTAAACTCTAAACCCACTCGTTATGACCCGCAGTTAAGAGTTTCTTTATAGAGAGCCCACAGCTTGAATGTCATTCTTCTTTCCACAACTTTGTATAACATGCAGCTCTCGAAGTGAGCTTAAATGCACTCTCCTATGTCTAATTTATACAATCGGTTTTGTTGAAAGTACAATAAAGGGTGCCTATGTATGTAGCATATCAGTTTTACCCCCAAGCCGGAGTTCATACAATGGAAACTAATATATGGTATTTGTATATATTTGCATATTGATGGGCTATTTAGTTTGGGCACATTTTTATTCTACAATTTAACAAGAGAAGGACTGTTATTAATGTTCTCTCTGCATTGTAATTCAGATCGTTGCTGGCTCGTGTCACATCGAACAACATATAGCCGCGCGCTGTGGAATCAGAACCATGGATAGTTCCAGCTGTTCCGCTCACTCCAGGCTGGAGCACCCGCCCCTTCTAATGACTGACGCTACATTGCATTTTCTTGAACACTGATCGGGAACCAATAGTAGAGGAGCTGGAATGAGCCCTCGTTGCTAGTGGAGACATTCCGGGGGAGCTTTAAAGAGCTTGTTTACAGAACGGAGAGAGCCTCTAGGTTGGCGGTGTTGCATGCGAGGGGTCTGCAAGGTGACGTTGAATATATAGGCTACTACACGGATGGGATATCGGAATTCGTACCTGAGACACCCGCGCACAGACAATTTTTGGTCGTTGTTACAGCTTAGAACTACTTATGTGATGTTATAGTGGTTGCGAATGACATTGTCGCATTCCTTTTCGTTAAAAAATAATAACAATTTACCGTTACTAGTTTTGGTGGGGGCAAGTGTTGGGAATAAGGCGAGGTTTTAGAATTGTATCACTGCCGAATTATTTTGTGGACGGCGTGGACCAACGGCGCGGGACGAAATGGATAACGAAAAGTACTTACCAGAGCTGATGGCAGAGAAGGACACACTGGACCCCACGTTTCATCACTCTCTACGACTTCTAGATCAAGGTAAGACAAGAAAACATCCCAATGTATTATGGGACGTTTGTACTGTATAGCTTAGAATACTAACCTATACTGTTTGGGGTACGTTGGTTCCTATGTTGTTTGGGTTACGTTGGTTCCTATGTTGTTTGGGTTATGTTGGTTCCTATGTTGTTAGGGTTATGTTGGTGCCACTTTGACCTACTATTACACTTCAAAGACATATTTGAAATTTTAATTAGGCGCTGTCCCAAATGGACCATAATACAGAACATATCCACGCTCAGGCTATTTGATGTATTCCAGAACCAGCACACTTTATTCGACTAAGGGCTTGTTAATTAATTGAACATTTGAATAACTGTCAAATGGCCTAAGTGGAGTGGCTGGCGGTTGCCTAGCCTACGCTAAAACATGCCACGCCTTTCTGTTAGCCTATACATAAATACACATTCAGTCATAATTGTAAATCACCACTTTACTTATACAATGTAGGCCTACAGTATTTGGTAACACTACATGTCTCTATGTTTGCATACTTCTACTGATGATAAACTGAAAACAATGTAGGAGCGTCTCCAAGTAGCTCAGTCATCCAGCACTGAGACGTGTAAATGATAATGTTAACAGTGAAATCAACACATTCTCATTATAAGTTGGATTTGTTTTCCCCTTTGAAGAACTTGACTTGATTCTAATGCAATTTGAGCAGATAGAGGCGCGTGTTCCACGGTGATTTGAATCGAAGACTGTTTAATTAATCCATTGCTGAGACGTCTGTGCGCGCTGAGCGTACTGTTGGCTTTGAAGCTGTCTGAATTTTACAATACTTCCAGACGCATCCCCTCGCGTCCACTCTTGTGAGAAGAGCACCGGAATAGTATCCAAGTACATCCTTTAAATACCACTTGTAAATTAGCTTTGTCTCTAGTGCTGTCTGCCTTGATTTCAGAAAATAAAATCCTATTTGCAGAATGTCTCTCTCTCGCTAAGCTTTGAAAGCTTTTCATTTGTATAGTAGGCTACTGACCATCTACTTTTAATGGCCAGGTATGACTTTAACGACAGCTACTGATGTAAACTTTACATTAACAGTTGTTGAACTGTACCTATACCTGACATATAAGAGAGAAATAAGTAGACTACTGGATATAATATTCCTATCGAGTAAGATGCAAATGTATGGTTTGGTGAACCATGCTCGACTAAGAGTATACATGCCTGAGATCTGACGACTTGCGTTAACTCCAAGAGCTAATGCCTAGGCTTTAGCTCAGCAGGCTAACACAGTTGTGTGACATGCAGGAGCCTCTCTGTACCCAGTCCCATTTTGTACCCATTATGGATAGATTGTTCAGTTTTAAGAAAGTGAAATAGCCTATAGCTAAAAGTATTGAGTTGGGCAATACTGGAAAGAATAGCTGAAATCACTGAGTTAGGTTAATACCAGGACAGAAGGGCCTTTATGAATGTGTTTCTTTCGGCTCTCTCACTTAGAGCTGAATCAGTGTAGTCAGACGGAGATAAGAACGTATTTTACTCAGCACTTTCTCCTTATCAGCTGGTTTCAGTCTGTAAAATAGCTTTGGCCTTTTTCTCCAACACAGATTTCTCAGCTTGCCATGTGATTTGAAGGAAATGTAAATTTGGTTTAACGTAGCGCTCATTTCTTCGACAGTGTCGCTGAGGGTTCACGTAAGTCGTATAAATGAACGAGCCAATGCTTTCAATGGAGTTGGAGGAGTGTGATTCTGAATATTCCACAATTATTTCCACTGTGATATCAACTTTTGGATCCTATAATTTTAACGGATTCCTAGTGTCCCAAATGGCACCCTATCCCCTACAGTACATTTATTTTGACCAGAGCCCTATTGTAGTCAAAAGTAGTGCACTATATAGGGAATAAGGTGCAGATTGCCGTCGTATTTCATCAAACAAACAAGGCTCAGTTGTGCCGTGGGTCGGTCCGTAAGAGCCAGTAACAGTCAGTAATTGTCCGTAACAGTCAGTAACTGTCCATAACAGTCCGTAACAGTCCGTAACAGTCATTAACAGTATGCCACAAACTCCAAAATGTAAATACTGTTATGTCTTGATGCAATGGAACAGAGCACTACTTTAAGCACTTCTCTAATAACAATTATTCTGGCATCTTCCCCACCAGCTCTCGACTTGATTATTCAGTTTTCAGGGGAAACGAACAGAACCACCGAGAATAGGCACACAGGCAGACAGCGAGTGGTCGCATACTATGTAGATAACTGTATGTCTGGAGAGATACACATGCCGGGGAAGTTGGGGGGGGGGGGGGGGGGGCTGTACTTGGAGATGGAAGTTTAGATACCTGTACCACATTGTAGGTATACTGTAGGGCGGCAAGTAGCCTAGCGGGAAGTGTGTTGGGCCAGTAACCAAAAAATCAGTCCGTGTCCTTGAGCAAGGAACTTAACCCTAATTTGCTCTAGGGCACCGTACTGCTACGTGTGACTCTTTAAAACAACACATTCACTGCACCTATCCAGTGTATGAGACAAAAAATAGGCACAATTAGATCTAATAGAAAAGCACGTCTGCTGGAAAACAATTCATAAAGTGCTCATACAGCCACAGATCCAGCTAGGCCTGTTTAGTAGTGACTCACTGCTGACGTTAATTGATATAAATATCTTATCATGCTTCTAATTAGATAAGTTGAAGACTTCATTTTCACTACAAGAATAAACACATTTTAAGGAATTCAACAGGACTGCTTTCGGCTGTGAGAACCTCACATAGAGTGTGACATTGTTGCAAAAGTTGTGTTTCGCTATGAGGCCTTTCTTGTTTTAAACTGCACAAACAGCATCTAATATTTCAAGGTTTAAAAAAAATGAAACTACCTGCTATATCTGCTTTAACCCGCTAGAACTTATTTCATTACATGCAGAACGTCCTGCTCACTCCGAACAGAGACCATCTCTATGGAGCCATCCCAGGTTCTGCACATGAGAAGTACAGCGCTTTCACTAGTTCTGTACGATACCCTCTATTATAATTGTTTGTTCCGCTGCAGGCACCCAGCACAGTGTTTGTATTACATTAAAGAGTTCCGCTTGGGTAGACTAGGTTAGGCCACAATGGAAGGAACCCAAAATAAAATGATCCTAGCAGTCCTGAACAAAGACATGAGCAGGTGTGTGGTGAAGTCCATTACAGAACTTCTTTCAGAAGATCTCCTATAGCAGTTGGTTCATACATACAGTATATCCCTCTTCTCAACAGGAAGAGCAGCTTTGATTTGCCTCAAAATGTATTGCGTCTGTGTGCAGTGCAGACTAGTGCTGTGTCTGGAAAAGCACCCAGCCTAACCCCTATATAATGCACTCCATTCGACCAATGGTAACAGTGGTCGTAGGTGCCGTTTAAGATGAAGGAGGACGTCCATTTTTTCATGTGCATGGCCTTATTTTTATTAAATCATATTGGATGACTGTCATTCATATTCCATTCCCCCAGCGCAATGTAACGTCGATAGGTTTAGGCTACTACATAATACTCAAATTTTCCCTATACCCATCGTGAGGTTGCTTCAACCTAGCCTATGAATGAAACTTTACAACATAGGTGCACAGGTCGAGAGACATTTGAGGAATCAAGGTGACATACATACATACACATTCGATACCGAATTTCTATTGGACAAATTCAGGTATGTTTATCCCGTTTTGTTCTGTTTGCTTCTGTATAAGAAATGTTTTTTCAACAGAATCGGCAGAATGCATACACACCTGATCACACACAAACACAGTTCACTTTCATAGCAGCCACATACAAACAGCTGGATAATTCCTTTTCGCATCTATGTAAAATCAAAAGCTTACCTTGACATTGAAGAGTTCCAGAATTGGATAGCCATAGCCATCTAGATAAGACAACATCTCTCTCTGTTTGAGCCGGGTGTTTGAATAGGCTAAACTAGCTAGCTGCAGTCGCTAGCTAAGTAAGTAAAAGTGAAAGTGAAAAAAATACGACATATGGCTAGCTCTCTCTCCCCTTCTCTTTTGCTTCTTAATTTTTGAAGAAATACATTTGTTCAAAACTGTTTAACTATTGCCTTTCTCTCTCTTTGAGTCAGCTACTCACCACACTTTATACACTGCAGTGCTGACTAGCTGTAGCGTATGCTTTCAGTATTACAGTAGATTCATTCTCTGATCCTTTGATTGGGTGGACAATATGTTAGTTCATGCTGCAAGAGCTCTGATAGGCTGGATGACGTCCTACGGAAGTTGTCATAATTACTGTGTAAGTCTATGGAAAGGTGTGAGAACCATGAGCCTCCTAGGTTTTGTATTGAAGTCAATGTACACAGAGGAAGACGGAAGCTTGCTGTCCTCCGGCTATGGCGCTACCCTACAGAGTGCTGTTGAGGCTACTGTAGACATTCATTGAAAAACAATGTTTTAATAAAGTTATTTGTGACATTAATATATTTACTATAGTTTTAATGTTTCAATATTTTTATGAAAATCCCTGAGGAGGATGGTCCTCCCCTTCCTCCTCTGAGGAGCCTCCACAGAATGGTGATATTTTGGACGCATCCTAGGAACGCACGTCCAGCAGTGAGCAGAAATAGGCCTTAGCAGAGCATCAAAGCCTGAGATACTGTTGTGTTGCTAGGAAAACAGTGGCTGATAGTGATAAACATCAGTGGCTGGCCAGCACGCTGAGCTAGTGGACTACACAGGGAGACAGATACAGGACAGGAAGGGGTCCACTTACTCTGGGATCTGACCTACAGATGTACTGTTACGCTGTTGAACTCACAGGTGAAGTGAGAGAGAGTGAGAGAGAGAAAGAGAGAGCGAGACCCAGAAACCACTTTAAATTTCGACTAGTAGGTCAGGGTTGCAGTGGGTAAGGTGTTGAGTGGTGCTGTGTGTGAGCTATAGCTCAGAGGTCTGAGGTGTTTGCTGAGCGGTGGTTCACTCCTCTAGCTGAGGCATCCCAGAAGACTCTACAGGAGGGTGAGATGTAGGCCAGGCCTAACACAGACTGAGACAGTCACGCTTGGTCATAAAACCTAATGGCATGTCATTTATGGGACTGATTAGTTTACATGGTGGCATTGATCTCACTGTTAATGTGTGATGCGTGGAACACCCGTTATGTCACAGGTAATGAGGTGGCAATGCAGTAATTCAACAGTCTTCTCACCACCAGGACTCTAGGGTTGCGTCCCAAGTGGCACCTCACTCCCTACGTCCCGAAGAGCATCCTATTCGAAAAGTAGTGCGGGCCCTTGTCAAAAGTAGTGCACTATATAGGGAATATTTAGGATGCGCTCTGACTGATCCAGGCTCATTAGCTAGTGGATAAAAATGCGGAAGCACAGAGTTATTGTCTGGATAAAAACAAATGATTAATACTGTAATATTATACCCTATGGGTAAACAACGCAGTTATCTTTGTAGATTAATCAGTTACAGGGCCCTCCGTAAGTATTAGGACAGTGACAATTTAGTTGTTGTTTTGGCTCTGTACTACTGTATTTGGGATTATAAATGATACAATGACTATGAGGTTAAGGTGCAGACTGTCAGCTTTAATTTGAGGATATTTTCATCCATGTCGGGTGAACTGTTTAGAAATTACAGCACGTTTTGTACATAGTCCCACCATTTTATGAGATAAAAAGTATTGCGACAAATGTGTATTAAAGTAGTAAAAAGTTGAATATTTGGTACCATATTTCTAGCACGCAATGATTACATCAAGCTTGTGACTCTACACACTTGTTGGATACATTTGCTGTTTGTTTTGATTGTGTTTCAAATTATTTTGTGCCCAATAGAAATGAATGGTAAATGTATTGTGTCATTTTGGAGTCACTTTTATTGTTAATAAGAATAGAATATGTTTCTAAACACTTCTACATTCATGTGGCTGCTACCATGATTACGGATAGTCCTGAATGAATTGTGAATAATGATGAGTGTGAAAGTTACAGATGCATAAATATCATACCCCCAAGACATGCTAAACTCTCACCATTTACAATAACAGGGGAGGTTAGCATTTTTGGGGGTATGATATTTGTGCGATGAAAATATGGATGAAAATACCCTCAAAATAAATGGAGTACAGAGTACAGATGGATTACAGAGCCCAAAAATATAAAACATGTATCACTGTCCCAATAAGTCCATAGCTGGTTGATGTTTTCCTTTTGTAACCAGAGCAGATGAAAGCAACATTCACCTCCACAAATGCTGTTTACATACTGAATGAAGCAGTTAAGGGACCTCATGGGCAGCCTTAACTTTTCCCTTAAGTGGGAAATTCACCTTTAAATGTTTTGTGCAACTGACTGTTAAGGAAACTTTAAGGGAAAAGATAATGGGAAAATTAACTTTAGGTGTTTTATGCAACCGGGCCCAGGCCCTGTTGTTACCTCATATCCCAGCGATAATGCCTTGCATTATGCCTGAGAAGGAAACACTTACATTTTTCAACTTGCCATTGGCTCAACCATTAGCTCAACTTACCCCATGGCCATTGGATCAACCAACCCCATGTTAAACATTTTGACTATTAACACACACAGCTACAAGGATTCACTTTTATGTTAGGTTTAGGACCTCATATTGAAGCTTATAGAGACCCCAACTGATGTATAGAACAATATTTAAATAATTTATTTTGTTTAGAAACAAGCATCATGAAACCGCAAACACAATAATTTCATTTGACTTAGTGAAAATCCATTTTTTGGACCTTGCTTACCACTTTTTCCATGTGGTTTCTTCCTTCACAGATGACAGCTTCCTAAATATTTGGTCAAATTACTCATTTTGAGTATGGTTTCCTAGAAACAAGGGCAAGGGTTTCCTAGAAACAAGTGGCTCAACTTACCCCGCTCTATGTATTATATCTCACACGATTTCTCAGGAAGAATCCACATCATCCGGCTTCTTTCCGTTATGATGTGCACTTTTATTGCATGCCTTCCAATTAAACCCAGTGGCTTGGAAAAGGTGCTTTGCATTCATTTTTTTAGTTAAAAATGAGTAGGTGTTTAAAGCTTTGAGTTTTTCGTTGTCAGCAGCTGCTGATGCTCCAGTTTGTCATGGTATAAGGTGGGGCAAGGATCAGAGCAGCAGTCACACAGAGGAAGCACCTCTCTGCATCTGATCACTGCTTTCAATGGAAGCTTAACTGAAATGAATTAGCTGGTAACAGAGTCAACATAAACAGTCACACAAAACTAATTGAAATAAAGAGAAACCTGATATCTCCTTGATGGCAAACTAGGCCCAGGCGTGACACGCTGATATGGTCATGATAGCTGGCCTACTAGGACACCATTGGACAAAACCCTATGGACAATACAATTTTATGCAAACATGATAGTTTAAAATACAATAAATAGTGATAAAAAATGTACATCTCTTCCCCTACCCAGCTGGTCAAGCTGCTATGCATATTTAACAGTGCTATATAGCCTCTCATCGCTGTCTTAAATAATGCACCAGTGCTTATTTAGAGAGGGCAATTGTAGCCAGAGAGCCCCAGATCTGAAAAGAGATCGTTTAAGCCCAGATGCAGTCAGAAAGTGTTGAGGTCTTCAACTCAACCAGAAGCACCAGTTACCAGCTACCAGTGCAGACCTCTAACTCCTTTCGACTCCTCCTCTCCCCAGCTTTATGGCCGCAGGGCTTAACACAGCCCCTCAGCTCTCCTCTCCTCTACTCACCACCAGTACGTTACTTTACCTCCTATATTAATCCAGGGCAAACTGTGTTCTCCGCCAGGCTCGCCCGCCGCAATTATAAATCCATTAATCATAATCTTATTGGATGATAATGCACTGATGTCTGCCCAAGACAGCACAAAGACATCAATGTGGGATTCGACTGGATTAGACTGGGAGCTAGAGAGAGACAGAGAGAGAGAAAGAGCTCTGGTATGTGGGCATGTGTTTATTGTAGTTACAGGCAACTGGAAGAGGTAAAGGTTCACATCCCCGGGGGGAATGTTCTTTGTGAAGGATTGGACTAAAACTCAGTTAAAAAAGGGAAAATGCATTAGGGGGGAGGAGGAAAGTGACGAGTGGAATGAAATTGGAATTGAAATAGAAAAAATAAAAGGAAAAGTGGTAATGGAAAAAATTGCTAGATGGGAAAATGACAAAAAAATGATATATATATGATAGAGAAAGGCAGGTTAAGGTGTAGACCCCTGCTTTCATTCCATACCCTCTGAATCTCCTAGAACCATTTTATGTGTCTAAAAAACATTTCATGGTGAGGTTAGTTTATGTGTTAAGGTGAATAGCTGAATAGGCAGATGCATCTTGCGCATACCGGGTCCCTCTGAGTGAAACGATGTGGTTGTATAGCGGGGAGAAAGACAAGTGTAAATGTACCACTTGTTCAGAAGATGGGGAAGGTGTAAATTCAATGCTTATTCATTTTTGTCACCAGCATCGCATTTCAAATTCACCTTTTTTATCACTCATGTAAAAACCAGACAGCAGTCTTCACACATTGAACAGTGTTTAATTTGTCCCCAACCCTGCTAGCTTGACCGATTCAATGTATACCAGAATGAGAATGAGACCCATAAGAAAATGTTGTTGTATGTTTTTGCTCTCTGACCAGGAGTATCAAGTTGTCTAAAAATAGTTCTGCACATCTGAACACTGTCACTCCTCTCTGTCTCTTCTCTGTATATCTACCTGCTTTCTAACAGTGATTAGAATCCTGTCAGATTCAATGAACTGCCATTGATCTCGCTCATAGTCTGCTTCACTGTGAAGTAGTTGGGTGTATTTGTCCTCGTTTTGAAAAGGGCCCTTTTCAGTGGCCTTACCTTGATCTCTCTCTTTCTCCGACAGCTTCCTTCCTTTCCCCTCCTTCCCTCTCATCTCTTCCCTCTCTTCTTCCCTTCATATATTCCCTCTCACTTTATTTACACTGTGTTGGGTCGGTTGGCACCTTATTTTGAGGGGATTGGTTCAGGATTAGCCTTCCCGCCTTCCCAGCGGATCCCATCCATTTTGTTGTAATCCAACTAAATTTAATTATGTTTATCGTTCCACCTTGCTGGAGCCCTGGACCGTCAGGCAGCGCAGCTCCACTTCAGTCAGATAAGGAGCACCTTGCCGTGCCTCGCTCGCTTCTTGTGCACCTTGTGTTGCTGGCACTATGTCAAATGGCACCCTATTATAGTGACCTACTTTAGACGAGAGCCCTAGGGGCCCTGGTCAAAAGTCATGCACTTCATAGGAAATAGATTGCCATTTGGAAAGCATCCTAAGTCACCTAGACTCTTGGTAAATAAATAAATACCTCCCCAATAATCAGCCTGCTTTGCTCTATGACGTGCCACTCAACATGTTTTTTCCTCTCAGTATGTGTGGTATCAGGTCAAGCCAAGCAGATCTAATACTGAGGATGTAAACCTATATCTTCTGTAGGGTGAGCTTCAACCAGCTGCAGCTCTGTAAGGTGATAGAAAAGAGGCCCGTATTTCATATAAAGCTGAAGTGTTCTCACTGTGTATACAGTTTCCTTTATTACTTTGGTGGGCCTAATCCCCAACATGCAATATGAGAAGCTCACAATACAAACCTAAAAATAGTAATGTAAGCAGTGCATGCATTGACTGACTCAGAAAGAGATAATTCATAAGAGGCTCCAAGAGAACTCAGACCTAGTTTTAGGTAGAACTTTATTATTTTCTTGAGTTCAGCCATTGTGGTCCAACAGCATTACATTTATGATGAGATTAAATGCATTCAGAGGATTCCCAGTAAGCAAAATAGCGTTGAAAAGATGTCTAAAATCTGTGTTTCCTAGACGTTGAAGTTTGGCTCATGTTAGGTTCTGAATGAAAGGTGAACAGTCTTTTTGGGGCGATTAAAATATGTATTTTCCGGACGTTGAAAATATGCCTTTTCTGGACGTTGAAATCAGGTAAATTTTCGTTTTTTTACCGAAGGGTGAAAATATGTTATTTACAGACGTTGAAAATACATATGTTTTTTAAATTAATTATATGGCCAAATTTCAGCTGCACATACATTCTCAATTAAGTAAATTTCATATAATATTTTATCCACATAATATAGGAAAAAGGAGCCAACTGAAGATCACAACATAGAATATTTATGCTTATTGCTTATTGCTTTTTAGGCCATTTTACAGAATAAACCAACAGAACACTTCAAATGCAATAACATTCCCAGTAACAGTTACAGAAATATGTTTTTCTTGCTATGACTGTGATATGTTGTTTATCTACCTTAATTGAATGCACTGACTGTAAGTCGCTCTGGATAAGAGTGTCTGCTGAATGACCAAAATGTTAATGTAAAAACAAACACTTGCTAGGCATGTGGGGTATTATTCTAATGAGCTCCGCCCCCAAACAAATGAAAATGGTCCAGACCAGAACATATCTGAACAGCACAATTCAGTATAGTAGAGTACTGTACAGTGCAGGACAGTAGAGTTGTATTCAGTACAGTAGAGTAGAGTACAGTATGGTACCATACAGTACAGTAGTCTAATTTAGTAGAGTACAGTACATTAGAGTTGAATTTAGTAGAGTATAGTAAAGTGAGTTTATTTCCGTAGAGTGCAGTCGAGTCAAGTAGGGTACAATACAGTACATTATACTGTACTATACTTTATTGTGCTGAACTATACTTTGCTTTAATGTACTCTACAATGCTCTAATGTATTTTACTCTACTCTACTGTACTATACTCTACTTTAATTTACTGTACTCTACAGTACTGTACTGTAATGTACTATACTCTGCTGTGCTCTACTGTACTGTACTGTGCTGTACTGTGCCTTCCAAGCTTG
Source organism: Salvelinus fontinalis (assembly GCF_029448725.1). Taxonomy (NCBI): domain Eukaryota; kingdom Metazoa; phylum Chordata; class Actinopteri; order Salmoniformes; family Salmonidae; genus Salvelinus; species Salvelinus fontinalis. The sequence continues at coordinate 31,568,031 of NC_074696.1, read as the reverse complement.
TGAAACATAGATGTCTATGATTGGTTCAGATTTTGGTCCGAACCAGTCCAAATCTGAACCAATGATAGACGTCTATGTTTGGGCCAAATCAAGGCCAGTCCTGACAAAATCTGAACCAAACATAGACATCTACGCCAAATCAAGGCCGGTCCGGAAAGGAAAATAAAAGACAGCCGGTCCAGAAAGGACCAAAACAATACGTCCAAAAGACGTCGCAGTCGGTCCGTGCTTAGTGGGTTTGGGCTGCTAACTTACTGCACCATGATTCTTCTGTACGAACAGGAAGTGCAGTAAGGGGCTTATTCATTCTCACCCAGCACCATGTCAGTGTTATCATTTTTACTAAACACCAGATGTTACACCACAACACACAAACAAAGACTCTCTGTTTCCTGTGTGGAAAACTTTCCTCATTCATCTGCACTGTATGCTCTGATGAACTTACTGTTAAAAGAGCCACTAGGAATCATCTCTCATCTGAAGCTCTCGGTTTAAACTCTCTGCACGTCTCTCTGTCTCAATAAATAGCACTCAATGTCTTCAGGCTTTTAGTGCTTTGCTCACCTCGTGAAAACCCCCCACAAAATCTGAACATGGAGCTGGATGGTGTTGGTGGGTATGAAGCTTTGAATCTTTCATGACTGAAGGTAGTGGAAGTAGGATATCAGTAAATTAAAATGAAGTGCATTTTCTGGGTTTTTGGAGCAAGAGAATTTATCCTGTATTATACTGAGAGATGGAGACTGCGGGAAGGGGAGTGGGAGAAAGGGGGGAGGATGTGGATGCTCATTAAGGCTAGCCCCGTCGCCAAGGGACCTCTTCTTGTTGTCCTGCTAGGCCACTTGCTTCACTTTGTCTCCCGTCTCTATTTTAAGAGGATGCTGTGAAAGCCTAATTGTATTCAGATTCTGGAGACATCTCTTCTCTTCAAGTTAAGGACCCATGGTGGACTCGTTCCTCATGTCTGCAGATCCCCATCTAACCAAAGGGCCCCGACAACCACATATGGTCGTCCACACTGTATTTAAAAAAAGTAGCACACCTGTCATGCGTTTGAAATAATGGCATTCAATCAACCTTAAACGTGTTTAATGCCACAACTTTCAGACGGTTCAGATCGATGCTATGATTTACATTTCCTATCAATATATACCTGACAAAACAGCTAAAGACAACTGGCAGCAGGCATGACATTTGTATCTGTTTGTATCAGATTATCGCTGTGAGTGAGTATTGAATGCTTATTTACTATTATAGCTCCACAATAAAAGACTTGTGGATTCAAGTATGAATTGTTTCTATCCATAAAAAGGACACTTCAGTCCACTGTTGGTGAAGTCTGGTTTATAAACCCAATTATGAGAGATGTGAATGTTATTGAGAGTCTGAAGCATTATTTTGACCATCATTACTAAATAAGACCCTTGCTGTGCTGTTGGCCCCCTGACAGCAACAGAAGAAACACACATATACACACATACACACACACCAGATCCAGTGTGAGGGTTGTCGTTATGAAGTCCCACTGTAGCTGGTCATATCCTCTCTCAACTGTGATTAGTCCATCTTGTCTGCTTGATGAGGATGTTGGTAATGATACGTAATGTTCAGTCCTGTTATTGTCCAGTACTTTACTCCAATTAGGGGAGGGTTGGTAGGGTTAGGGGAAAATAATAAATAATAAATAATATAAAGGAACATACACTACATGAATAAAAGTATGTGGACACCTGCTCGTCAAACATCTCATTCCAAAATCATGGGCATGAATATGGAGTAGCGTTCACCTTGCATCCACCAAACCCAGATTCGTCCGTAGGACTGCCAGATGGTGAAGCGTGATTCATCACCCCAGAGAACGCGTTTCCACTGCTCCAGAGTCCAATGGTGGCGAGATTTACACCACTCCAGCCAACGCTTGGCATTGCGCATGGTGATATATGGCTTGTGTGCGGCTGCTCGGCCATGGAAACCCATTTCATGAAGCTCCCAACGAACAGTTATTGTGCTGACTTTGCTTACAGAGGCAGTTTGGAACTCAGTAGTGAGTGTTGCAACCGAGGACAGACCATTTTTACACGCTACGCACTTCAGCACTCACCGGTCCCGTTCCGTGAGCTTATGTGGCCTACCATTTCGGGGCTGAGACATTTTTGCTCCTAGATGTTTCCACTTCACAGTAACAGCACTTACAGTTGACCGGGGTAGCTCTAGCAGGGTAGACATTTGACGAACTGACTTGTTGGAAGGGTGGCATCCTATGATATCTTAAAGTAATGATGGACTGTTGTTTCTCTTTGTTTATTTGAGCTGTTCTTGCCATAATACGGACTTGATCTTTTACCAAATAGAGCTATCTTCTGTATACCACGTCTACCTTGTCACATCACAACTGATTGGTTCAAACACATTAAGAAGGAAAGAAATTCAACAAATTAACTTTTAAAAAGGCACAGCTGTTAATTGAAATGTATTCCAGGTGACCACCTCATGAAGCTTGTTGAAAGAATGCCAAGAGTTTGCAAAGCTGACATCAAGGCAGAGGGTGACTACTTTGAAGAATCTCAAAATATATTTAGCATTGTTTAACACTTGATTCCGTATGTGTTTTTTCATAGTTTTGATGTCTTCACTATTATTCTACAATATAGGAAAAGAAGGAAAAACCTGGAATGCGTAGGTGTTTCCAAACAGTACTGTATATATTTACAAAAAATATATGGGGGATTGGAAATGATGCAGACAATTAGATTGATGGGAACCACAATCTATTTGCAATATTAAAGCTGATCTACCCCCCCCCCCCCCCTCCTGTAGATAATTTTTTATGGATGAAGTGTGGGGGCTGAGCGAAAACAAATCAAGCTTAGAGATAGGTGGTTCAGACATGTTCACACTTCCAGTCTGATGCTGGTGGTGGTGGTATGTGTGGTGGGGCTATGGTTTAAATTGCTGTCCGTCGCATGGTTAGGTCGGTCTGAGGCAGTTTTGAAGGGAGAACGGCAGACGGGGAAAGGAAAGGTAGGATAGTTTGGGTTGCTTTATCCGCTTTGTGGTTGTTGTTGTATTGACAGTTCCTGGTTCCTGGAGAAGCTGATGAGAAAGCAGGAGCCACAGAGCCAGAAGAGCGAGGCAGTGAGAGACAGGGAGAGACAGAGACATGGATGAGTGGATCACCTTTCAGCCTCAGACATCGGAGCTGTTTCCCTGGGATGCGTTCCAAATGGCATCCTATTCCCCATGTATTGCACACTATAAAAGTAATGTACTACATAGAATAAGGGGCCATTTGGGCTGCAAGGGCTTCTGGGCTGTAGAAGGACTGCCAGATGCTCCTGAGGAGAACAGGGTTGGGCTCAATTCCATTTCAATACAGTCAATTCAGAAAATAAACTGAAATTCCGATTCAATGAGGAAAATTGGAACTATAATTTCAGTTTACCTGAATTGAAATGGAATTGAGCCCAGCTATGAAGGACAAGTACAGTGTAGAGGAGGAATATCTGTCTGGATTCTAACTGAGCCACACATAGCAATGCAACAACAATCTCCACTTGTTAAGGAATAATATAATAATGTCAGCAGATGGTTGGGCATGAGGAGGGACCTCGGGCTGCAAGTTAGACTAATGAAACCGCTGTATGTGGAATGTATGTGGAGCGTCATGCAAGCTTTTCTCATTATTGAGGATCAATGAGGCAAAATACATTGATTAACTGGTCACTGACTCGTGTAAACAAAATAGTCCAAGGTTGTTTTTTCTTACATTATGCAGTCATGGCTTATTACTATTTTTGACTGTGAGTGTTCAGACTCATTTTAAGCAGAGACAAAACATTCCTGCCCCATATTTCAAACCTGAAAGATGACAACACATACGTTCAGTGTCACACAACACTTGTATTCAGTAAACAAACGTTGTAATCAATCACCCTTAAATGTATGCAGTGTTAAATTAATAGTATGTTTCCTCGTATAGTACAATGACTTCAAATATATATTTGTAGATTCGACTTAAAGTACTGTACTGTATATTTACATTATCAGAGGGAAAGGGTGATCTTCAATTGGAAGCAGTGTATGTGTCACAATGCTAATTTTCACTAGTATAGTACATTACCCTTACTGAGCGTCTGCGTATGCCAAATGGCACCCTATTCCCTATATATGGGACCTTGGTCAAAAGTAGTACACTATATAGGGGAAGAGTGTGCCATTTGGGTTGCATTTTAGCGTTTTTCTTCATGAATCTTGTTCTGGAGGCAAAGTGGTCACTTGCTGGCACAGCCACAAAGTCATACATTCTGATTGAAAAAAAAATGATTTAACCTTTATTTAACTAGGCAAGTCAGTAAAGAACAAAATCTTATTTTAAACCTAACCCTAACCTTAACCCTAACCCCAAATTAAGAACAACATTTTTACAATACAGCCATTTTTGCAGCTGGCCCATCGAGTGGAAATCGCTCAGTCCTGCCTCAAGGAAAATACTCATCCCAATAAATGAACACAGCCTCAGCCAGTACTGAAGCCGTACTGCGCCACTACATTACTCCTACTGAGCCACTACATTACTCCTACTGAGCTACTACATTACTCCTACTGATCCCATACTGGCCACTACATTACTTCTACTGAGCTACTACATTACTCCTACTGAGCTCATACTGGCCACTACATTACACCTACTGAGCTACTACATTACACCTACTGAGCCCATACTGGCCACTACATTACTCCTACTGAGCTACTACATTACACCTACTGAGCCCACACTGGCCACTACATTACTCCTACTGAGCTACTACATTACACCTACTGAGCTACTACATTACTCCTACTGAGCCCATACTGGCCACTACATTACTCCTACTGAGCTACTACATTACACCTACTGAGCTACTACATTACTCCTACTGAGCCCATACTGGCCACTACATTACACCTACTGAGCCACTACATTACACCTACTGAGCTACTACATTACTCCTACTGAGCTACTACATTACTCCTACTGAGCCCGTACTGGCCACTACATTACACCTACTGAGCTACTACATTACACCTACTGAGCTACTACATTGCTCCTACTGAGCTACTACATTACTCCTACTGAGCCCATACTGGCCACTACATTACTACTACTGAGCTACAGCATTTCTCCTACTGAGCTACTACATTACACCTACTGAGCCCATACTGGCCACTACATTACACCTACTGAGCTACTACATTACACCTACTGAGCTACCACATTACTCCTACTGAGCCCATACTGGCCACTACATTACTTCTATTGAGCTACTACATTACTCCTACTGAGCCCATACTGGCCACTACATTACACCTACTGAGCTACTACATTACACCTACTGAGCCCATACTGGCCACTACATTACTCCTACTGAGCTACTACATTACACCTACTGAGCTACTACATTACTCCTACTGAGCCCATACTGGCCACTACATTACACCTACTGAGCTACTACATTACACCTACTGAGCTACTACATTACTCCTACTGAGCCCATACTGGCCACTACATTACACCTACTGAGCCACTACATTACACCTACTGAGCTACTACATTACTCCTACTGAGCTACTACATTACTCCTAATGAGCCACTACATTACACCTACTGAGCCACTACATTACACCTACTGAGCCACTGCATTACTCCTACTGAGCCCACACTGGCCACTACATTACTCCTACTGAGCTACTACATTACTCCTACTGAGCCCACACTGGCCACTACATTACTCCTAACGAGCAACTACATTACTCCTACTGAGCCACTACATCACTCCTTTTGAGCCACTACATTACTCCTACTGAGCCACTACATTACTCCTTTTGAGCCACTACATTACTCCTACTGAGCCCATACTGAGCCACTACTTTACTCCTACTGAGCCACTACTTTACTCCTACTGAGCACATACTGAGCCACTACATTACTCCTACTGAGCCACGACATAACTCCTACTGTGCCACTACATTACTCCTACTGAGCCACGACATAACTCCTACTGTGCCACTACATTACTCCTACTGAGCCACTACATAACTCCTACTGAGCCACTACATTACTCCTACTGAGCCCATACTGAGCCACTGCATCACTCCTACTGAGCCCATGGGGTGCCACTACATTACTCCTGCTGAGTAATTACATTACTCCTACTGAGCCACACCATTACTCCTACTGAGCCCATACTGAGCCACTACATTACTCCTACTGAGCCACTACATAACTCCTACTGAGCCACTACATTACTCCTACTGAGCCCATACTGAGCCACTACATCACTCCTACTGAGCCCATGGGGTGCCACTACAGTACTCCTGCTGAGTAATTACATTACTCCTACTGAGCCACCACATTACTCCTGAGCCACTACATTACTCCTACTGAGCCCATGCTGTGCCACTACATTATTCCTACTGAGCCACCACATTACTCCTGAGTCACTACATGAATCCTACTGAGCCCATACTGGGCCACTGCATTACTCCTACTGAGCCCATACTGCGCCACTACATTACTCCTACCGATACACTACATTTCTCCTACTGAGACACTACATTACTCCTACTGAGCCCATATTGAGTCACTCATTACTCCTTCTGAGCCACTAGCGTACTCCTTCTGAGTCTGCACTGATTTACCCAGTGAGAGATAATTGTGACACCTGCTGAGAGGGACGAGCCCACTATACAGGAAAGGAGAGGAGTTACTGTCTCCTGCTAGCTGTCACTGTAGGGCTGGTGAGTGAGATATGGAGGGGAAGTGAGACTGAGCACAACACTCAGAGCACTTCTGTCTGAGGGTTGAGTTAATACAGACCTGGGATATGTTCTATGTCTATCTCGGCATTGATTCTCTAAATATATTTTCGACATGACTGATCAATGAGAGATACACACACACACACACACACACACACACACACACACACACACACACACACACACACACACACACACACACACACACACACACACACACACACACACACACACACACACACACACACACACACACACACACACACACACACACATATCGCAACGAGTTCTGTTCATCTCCGGCACGACAGACATAAATCAGCATCTCTTTCCATTATTATAATATTATTCAAAAGGAAAATCCACAGAGACCGCTTGGTCTAGAACACAAACATCCCCCCTAGCGATTGGCTTAGTGTCTGCCTCATTATCATGTGTATTTAAAGTATCCTATGACCCATTTCATTCTAGCATGGCCCTGGCAACGTGATGGAAGAGGCCCATATCTAAGGGTAGTCCTGTGGGAGGGACAGGTATTAAACACATGTCTTTAATGGGACAATCACCTCACAGCGCAGCAGTCACAGGCCTATCATTATCATTACTCAGTTACTTTATAAACACCCTAGTGTTTACTCTTTTTTAATTGTGCAATCATTTACAATGATTAATGTCAAATCTAGGTTTGTTCAACACACAGAATATAATAGGCCTATCTAAATTTATTTCTGTGGAGTATAACTGTAGGTACTGTAGCTCACTCCTCTTTCAGTATAGTTCTTAAAGAGCATTATTCCTGTAATATGTAATGAAAGCCATCATAAATAACATGTTTGGTGGTCTAGTGATGGAGTTTGCAGAGCTGTGCTGGCTGAAGGGAAGGGTCAGGCGGTGCCCTGGTTGTAACCTGGCCAACCTAATGGTGCAGGACTGACTGATGCTCATTGATTTACCAATAATACTGAGAAAGATTGGTCAGATTGCTCATGTTAACAACAGTGTAACCCCGTAATGGTGTGTGTGTGTGTGTGTGTGTGTGTGTGTGTGTGTGTGTGTGTGTGTGTGTGTGTGTGTGTGTGTGTGTGTGTGTGTGTGTGTGTGTGTGTGTGTGTGTGTGTGTGTGTGTGTGCTGTCACTAAACCCAGTCTAATATGGCCTCTGGCCCAGTGGCAGTAAACAGAGGGTGTATTGCATGTATGTCTCTGAAAATATTTAATGCATTCCAAATAGCACACTATTCACTTTATAGTGCACTACTTTTGACCATGGCTCTGTTCACAAGTTGTGCACTATATAAGGACTAGGGTGCCATTTAGGATGTAGACATTGAATGAGCTCCCTCATTTGGATACCTTTCAGGGTCTGGCCATGTGTGGGGTATTGATTGGTCTCTCATTAATTTATGGTTCTATTTCTTCAATTTGCACAAATGCAAAAACATTGTGGCTCTGTTCACATCAGTCATTGACTTCTTGCAGATCTGCTAGCTGCTGTTATACTGTGTCTGTCCCTCTGTCTGTCCCAGTCCCAGGAGTGTGTTTGTCCCACTCCGTCTGTCTCTAGGTCTGTCCCTCTGTCTGGTCTGTCTGTCTGTCCCTATACTGTGTCTTTCTGTCCCTCTGCCTAGTATGACTGTCTGTCCATCTCTCTGTCTGCCCCTGAGTCTCCCTATGTGGCAGATTTTAGATCATGTTGTTCTTCTTGTAAGAGTTGATTCTCTATGTTCCTTTGAGTTAGCTACCGTTGTCGACAGCACAGGACAGGCCCGTGGACATACAGAGGCCAGGACAGCCGCTCTTCTGCTTTGGAAAGACAAGCTGGGGGTGAACAGCTACTCGTTAACGGTGCCTTAGTCAAATGGTTGGGGCCTGTGGACTGATAGTAATGAGATGTACTTGTCTGCTTTCCCTTCTCTGTGCAGAGAAAAAGAGAGAGAGAGAGATGGAGGGAGAGAGAGGGACATAATGAGAGAGACACAGCGAGAAAGAGAGACATGTCTGTAGGGACTTAGTAGAAGCTGTAAGGCCAGGAGAAGAGGAGGAGTGGAGGATATATTCAGTCACAGAGTGGGTGTTGATATGGGAACAAATACAGCCTTGTCTCCTTATCAAGTTACCAAGACATAATCATAAAATAAATATCACTTCAATAAATAATCACATTTATATTGTTTGTGTCAGTCGTATAAACCGTGTAAGGCAATTTAATTGTATTGTGTTGTACCTCCATTATACTGTATATCACACTCTATTTCTGGACATTATTCACAGAAGGCTATGTGAAATATCTGACCTCGATGAGACGCACTCCATTTTTTCCATCTTTGGTACAGAAACACATTTTTTAAAGTAGGATTGAAGCCCTTTAGCTTAATGAGAAGGGATGGCACGCTCCCTGAACCATTAAGAAATATGTGCAAATGTGTGCATGCCTTTTAGCTATAGGCTTCAATTATCTAGTGTGAATTTGCATTGGTTTGTTACTAAGCCATGTTTTCACACCTAGGGTTTTCATGGAACCTTCAGCAACAAGGCATGAGGTTTGTTACTGTGAAAAAGCTCACAGCCAGCCGAGTCTCGGAAGTCAAGCTCTGCTTCCCAAATGACACCCTATATAGTGCACTACTTTTGGTCATGGCACTTAGGGCCCACGCATCAAAGATGTAGCGTCAAAAGTAGTTGCGACAAACGACAGGTATTGTCAAAGTCTCACCAAACCAATCAGGATGACCTCACATTATACAAGCTCAATTAAACTCAATTAAGCATAACACGGATAACCTAAGTGTTGCGATCTACAGAACATCACCAATCTCCACATACAGTATCCTTGCAGGCTCTGATCAAAACTAGTGCACTATACAATACCTTCGGGAACTATTCAGACCCCTTGACCTTTTCCACATTTTGTTACGTGACAGCCGTAATCTGAAATCTAGTAAATCAAAAAAATCCTCAGCAATCTACACACAATACCCCATAATGACAAAGCGAAAACAGCTTTTTAGAACATTTTGCACAAAAAACAAACAAAACAGAAATACCTAATTTATTCAGGTGCATCCTGTTTCCTTTGATCATCCTTCAGATGTTTCTACAAGTTGATTGGAGTCCACCAGTGGTAAATTCTATTGATTGAACATGATTTAGAAAGGCTATATGAAAGGTCCCGCAGTTGACAGTTAATGTCACAGCAAAAACCAAGCCATGAGGCCGAAGGAATTGTCTGTAGAGCTCCGAGACAGGATTGTGTCGAGGCACAGATCTGGGGAAGGGTACCAAAACATTTCTGCTGCATTGAAGGTCCCCAAGAACACAGTGGCCTCCATCATTCTTAAATGGAAGAAGTTTGGAATGACCAAGACTCTTCCTAGAGCTCAAACTGAACAATTGGGGGAGAAGGGCCTTGGTCAGGGAGATGACCAAGTACCCGATGGTCACTCTGGCAGAGCTCTAGAGTTCCTCTTTGGAGATGGGAGAACCTTACGGAAGGACAACCATCTCTGCAGCACTCCACCAATCTGTCCTTCATGGTAGAGTGGCCAGACGGAAGCCACTCCTCAGTAAAAGGCAAATGACAGCCAGCTTGGAGTTTGCCAAAAGACACCTAAAGACTCTCAGACCATGAGAAACAAGATTCTCTGGTCTGATGAAACCAAGATTGACTCTTTGGCCTGAATGGCATGCATCACGTCTGGAGGAAACCTGGCACCATCCTTATGGTGAAGCATGGTGGTGGCAGCATCATGCTATGGGGATGTTTTTCAGCGGTAGGGACTGGGAGACTAGTCAAGATCGAGGCAAAGATGAACGGAGCAATGTACAGAGAGATCCTTGAGGAAAACCTGCACCAGAGCGCTCAGGACCTTAAACTTAGGGCCGTTAGGACAACGACCCTAAGCACACAGCCAAGACAACGCAGGAGTGGCTTTGGGACAAATCTCTGAATGTCCTTGAGTGGCATAGCCAAAGCCCAGACTTGAACCCAATCGAACATTTCTGGAAAGACCTGCAAATAGCTGTGCAGCAAAGCTCCCCATCCACACTGAAAGAGCTTGAGAGGATCTCAACATCTTGGTTATGAGGGTATGATGCAGTAGCATCATACCCAAGAATACTCGAGACTGTAATCGCTGCCAAAGGTGCTTCAACAAAGTACTGAGTAAAGGGTCTGAATAATGTGATATTTCAGTATTTCAGTTTTTTTTAAATAAATTAGCAAAAAATTCTAAAAAACTGTTTTTGCTTCGTCATTATGTGGTCTTGTGTGTAGATTGATGAGGAACAAAAACAATGTAATACATTTTAGAATCTGGCTGTAACTTACCAAAATGTGGAAAAGGTCAAGGGGTCGGAATACTTTCCGAAGGCACCGTGTAGTGCCATTTGGGATGTATCTCTGTTCTTATAGAAGCCCCTATTCTAATGACTTAGAGTGGGAGTTGATGCATTAATGATGTTTTAGATTTTGTAGCTGTATCTCTGTCTCTGCTATGTGTTCACCGTTTAGTTGTATATGTCTGTACAGTGGATATGACATCTTCAATGTTTTACACTGCGAAAGAGCATTACTGAAGAGTTAATGTGAACACCCCTCAGAGGGTCTCACTTTGTCTGCTGTGTGTGCGTGTGTGTCTCTCATTCACACGGTGCGATTCAGTCATCAGTTTCCAACACACAGCTCTGACATTGATCACAGTGTCAATTCATATTGTCAGTCACAGAGTGGGTGTTGATAGGGGAGGTAATAGAGCTTTGTCTCTCCTTATCAAGTTACCAAAACATATCATAAAATAAATATATCTTGTATTTAATCTGATTAAAGGTCCAAAGCAGATGTTTTTATCTCAATATCAATTAATTTCTGGGTAAAAATGAAGTGCTTTACTGTGATTGTTTTCGTTAAAGGTAGACTCAGCGATATGACATAAATACAGAAAGTAAACAGCATAGCGGGTCAATTTCTGCAACATCTAAGAGCGTTGAAGGGTGAGGCTCAACTTCTCTGCTGTTTTGGTGCCCTGGTTACCACGCTCTAACGTTAAGCGCGCCCGTGCACATGCGCAGTCACTGTGTGATTGTGTAAGAGCGAAGTCTTGCATCTCGCTCCTCTCAATATCTGCGGTGAGTCTACCTTTACATTTTTTTTAAATAAACAAAAATAGCTCCTCAGCAAAGAGCAATTTCTCAAGCAATAATTTTGCAAGGACTGTCTGCGAGTGGTCTAAGTGGGGAGAGAGGTTTGTAACTCTCCAAAACAGCTCTTACACTAAAAGGGTATTATCACCCTTTTCACAATGTCACAGTATTATTCCAACTTCATAGTGTAGTAATATATATAAAACACAGGAAAATCATGTTTTTGACCTCACTGGGCTTTAAATAATCAAATGTACATATGTTATTTGTATCAATCATATAAACAGTGTATGGCCATTTAAATCCATTTCATTGTATTGGGTTTTAACTACATTATACTGTATATCATACTATTTCTAGTATGGATTGTAGGACATATTTGCATACATTACCAGCTTCTCTGACATTATTCAGACAAGGCTATATTATATTTCTGACCTTGTTGAGAAGTGCTCCATTTATTCCATCTTTGGTATATAAACACATTTTTTAAACTAACAACAGGATTGAATCACAGTTTAGTGAGTGGGAAGGGCCCATTTCCTAAATCATTAGGAAATACAATGGGAATCATAAGTATTGGATTTTGGGATTTTTTTCACATTTTGTTGCATTGCAAACTGTGATTGAAATATACTGAACAAATACGTTTTTCTGTCTGTAATAAAGCCCTTTTGTTGGGAAAAACTCATTCTGATCCCCAGTGGGTGGTCCTGGCTGCCAAGTGGGTGGGCCTATGCCCTCAAAGGCCCATCCATGGGTGCACCCCTGCCCAGTCATGTGAAATCCATAGATTAGGGCCTAATAAATTAATTTCAATTGACATATTTCCTATGAACTGTAACTCAGTAAAATCTTAGAAATTGTTGCATGTTGCATTTATATTTTTGTTCAGTATAGTTTTATTTGTGTTTTTTTGTCATTGATCTACACAAAATACTCAATATTGTCAAAGTGAAAAGAAAATTCTAAATTAGTTCAGGAGTAAAATGTGGCTTAACAAATCACATAATTTTCCCGTCACCACCCATACATAAACGACAGCAGTGTAACGGCAGTCGTAATCCTCCTCCTCGGACGAGGAGAGGCGAGACGGATCGGACCAATACGCAGAGTGGCTAGTTTCCATAGTGATTTAATAATTAACAACAACAATATGCGATACAAAAAAACTACCGTGACAGTCCTGTGTGGCGGAACACTGACACAAGAACAAACACCCACAAAACACACGTGAAACCCCGGCTGCCTTAGTATGATTCTCAATCAGGGACAACGATTGACAGCTGCCTCTGATTGAGAATCATACCAGGCCGAACACAAAACCCCAACATAGAAAATAACACATAGACAACCCACCCCAACTCACGCCCTGACCAACTAAAGAAATACAAGAAAAAGGAAAAAACAGGTCAGGAACGTGTCAAGCAGGTTTTATTGTAAGTCGCTTTGGATAAAAGCATCTGATGAATGACATATATTATTTTTATATACTAGATAATATAATATCTTCTTCCAAGATAGCGTAGCAGTCAGACGTCCTTTGTCCTCGTCTTGTCCCGTGTATATATATTTTATGTCTTTTTATCTTTTTCTTCCCATATCTTTATCTATATATTTTTTTCTCGAAAAACTCAACTTCAAAACATTCTCCTGCAACCCGCCTCACCAAATGTGGTGCGGATCTGTTTTTACCAAAAGTATTATTCACCTCGTATCCAAAATGCACAACAGAAGCTAGCCAGAAGTTAGCCAGCTCACTAGCTAACGTTAGTATTCAGCTAACCCCGGCTAGCGGTCATCAGCTATCCTTTAGCTCGGAAAGCTATCGCCAGTTTTGTATAACGCGACTCAGACCAAAGCATACCTGACCTATTTTCTCTCCATATCCCTGGATTTCTACCGCAAGCTCTGGACATTTACACCTGGAACTTTTAGCTAACTAGCTGCTATCCGAGTGACTATTGGCTAACGTCGATTCCGGAGCAAACACCAATTATCCCGGAGCTAGTTAGCTGAAGAGTTCCATCAGCCACTCCTGGGCTACAATCACCTATCCGGACCCATTTTACTGCCGATGCAGAGCCCCACCGGGCCTTCATGACTGGAATACCGACGTTATCCGCCCGAGGGAGTTATTCAACTGGCTCCTCCATCGTGACGTAACCTGAATGCCCATCTGCTAACTGCGGCCCGCTAATCGTTAGCTGTCTTGAAATGCACGGGGTGGCTAAAAACAGACCCCCATCTTCTGCTAGCTTGCTACCCATGGCTCGGCTAGCTGGCTGAATCGCAGTGACCCCAGCCAACCTCACTACTCACTGGACCCTTATGATCACTTGGCTAAGCATGCCTCTCCTTGTCAATATGCCTTGTCCATTGCTGTTCTGGTTAGTGTTTATTGGCTTATTTCACTGTAGAGCCTCTAGCCCTGCTCATTATACCTTATCCAACCCTTCAGTTCCATCACCCACACATGCGATGACATCACCTGGTTTCAATGATGTTTCTAGAGACAATATCTCTCTCATCATCACTCAATGCCTAGGTTTACCTCCACTGTATTCACATCCTACCATACCTTTGTCTGTACACTATACCTTGAATCAATTTTATCGGCCCCAGAAACCTGCTCCTTTTACTCTCTGTTCTGGACGTCCTAGACGTCCAATTCTTATAGCTTTTAGCCGTACCCTTATCCTACTTCTCCTCTGTTCCTCTGGCAATGTAGAGGTGAATCCAGGCTCTGCAGTGCCTAGCTCCACTCCTATTCCCCAGGTGCTCTCTTTTGATGACTTCTTTAACCATAAAAGCCTTGGTTTCATGTATGTTAACATTAGAAGCCTCCTCCCTAAGTTTGTTTTATTCACTGCTTTAGCACACTCGCCAACCCGGATGTCTTAGTCGTGTCTGAATCCTGGCTTAGGAAGACCACCAAAAACTCTGAAAACTCCACCCCTAACTACAACATTTTCAGACAAGATAGAACGACCAAAGGGGGCGGCGTTGCAATCTACTGCAGAGATAGCCTGCATAGTTCTGTCCTACTATCCAGGTCTGTACCCAAACAATTTGAACTTCTACGTTTAAAAATCCACCTCTCTAAAAACAAGTCTCTCACTGTTGCCACCTGCTATAGACCACCCTCTGCCCCCAGCTGTGCTCTGGATACCATATGTGAACTGATTGCCCCCCATCTATCTTCAGAGCTCGTGCTGCTAGGTGACCTAAACTGTGACATGCTTAACACCCCGGCATCCTACAATGTAAGCTTGATGCCCTCAATCTCACACAAATTATCAATGAACCTACCAGGTACAACCCCAAAGCCATAAACACGGGCACCCTCATAGATATCATCCTAACCAATTTGCCCTCTAAATTCACCTCTGCTGTTTTCAACCAAGATCTCAGCGATCACTGCCTCATTTCCTGCATCCGTAATGGGTCAGCGGTCAAACGACCTCCACTCATCACTATCAAACGCTCCCTGAAACACTTCAGCGAGCAGGCCTTTCTAATCGACCTGGCCCAGGTATCCTGGAAGGATATTGACCTCATCCCGTCAGTAGAGGATGCCTGGTTATTCTCTAAAAATGCCTTCCTCATCATCTTAAATAAGCATGCCCCATTCAAGAAATTTAGAACCAGGAACAGATACAGCCCTTGGTTCTCTCCAGACCTGACTGCCCTTAACCAACACAAAAACATCCTGTGGCGTTCTGTATTAGCATCGAACAGCCCCCGTGAAATGCAACTTTTCAGGGAAGTTAGAAACCAATTTACACAGGCAGTTAGAAAAGCCAAGGCTAGCTTTTTCAAGCAGAAATTTGATTCCTGCAACACAAACTCAAAAAAGTTCTGGGACATTGTAAAGTCCATGGAGAATAAGAGCACCTCCTCCCAGCTGCCCACTGCACTGAGGATAGGAAACTCTGTCACCACCGATAAATCCACTATAATTGACAATTTCAATAAGCATTTTTCTACGGCTGGCCATGTTTTCCACCTGGCTACCCCTACCCCGGCCAACAGCACTGCATCCCCCACAGCAACTCGCCCAAGCCTTCCCTTTTTCCAAATCCAGTCAGCTGATGTTCTGAAAGAGCTGCAAAATCTGGACCACCACAAATCAGCCAGGCTAGACAATCTGGACCCTTTCTTTCTAAAATTATCTGCCGAAATTGTTGCATCCCCTATTACTAGCCTGTTCAACCTCTCTTTCGTATCGTCTGAGATTCCCAAAGATTGGAAAGCAGCTGCGGTCATCCCCCTCAAAGAGGGGGACACTCTTGACCCAAACTGCTACAGACCTATATCTATCCTACCCTGCCTTTCTAAGGTCTTCGAAAGCCAAGTTAACAAACAGATTATTGACCATTTTGAATCCCACCGTACCTTTCGAACGATATCTTAACCGCCATCGATAAGAAACAATATTGTGCAGCCGTATTCATTGACCTGGCCAAGGCTTTCGACTCTGTCAATCACCACATCCTCATCGGCAGACTCAACAGCCTTGGTTTCTCAATTGATTGCCTCGCCTGGTTCACCAACTACTTCTCCGACAGAGTTCAGTGTGTCAAATCTGAGGGCCTGTTGTCCGGGCCTCTGGCAGTCTCTATGGGGGTGCCACAGGGTTCAATTCTTGGGCCGACTCTCTTCTCTGTATACATCAATGATGTCGCTCTTCCTGCTGGTGATTCTCTGATCCACCTCTAAGCAGACGACACCATTCTGTATACTTCTGACCCTTCTTTGGACACTGTGTTAACAACCCTCCAGACGAGCTTCAATGCAATAAAACTCTCTTTCCGTGGCCTCCAACTGCTCTTAAATACAAGTAAATCTAAATGCATGCTCTTCAACCGTTCGCTGCCTGCACCTGTCCGCCTGACTAGCATCACTACTCTGGACGGTTCTGACTTAGAATATGTGGACAACTACAAATACCTAGGTGTCTGATTAGACTGTAAACTCTGCTTCCAGACTCACATCAAACATCTCCAATCCAAAGTTAAATCTAGAATTGGCTTCCTATTTCGCAACAAAGCATCCTTCACGCATGCTGCCAAACATACCCTTGTAAAACTGACCATCCTACCGAACCTCGACTTCGGCGATGTCATTTACAAAATAGCCTCCAACACCCTACTCAACAAATTGGATGCAGTCTATCACAGTGCCATCCGTTTTGTCACCAAAGCCCTATATACTTCCCACCACTGCAAACCTGTACACTCTCGTTGGCTGGCCCTCGCTTCATACTCGTCGCCAAACCCACTGGCTCCAGGTCATCTACAAGACCCTGCTAGGTAATGTCTCGCCTTATCCCTGCTCGCTGGTCACCATAGCAGCACCCACCCGTAGCACGCGTTCCAGCAGGTATATCTCACTTGTCACCCCCAAAGCCAATTTTTCCTTTGGCCGCCTCTCCTTCCAGTTCTCTGCTGCCATTGACTGGAACGAACTAAAAAAATCTCTGAAACTGGAAACACTTATCTCCCTCATTAGCTTTAAGCACCAGCTGTCAGAGCAGCACACAGATCACTGCACCTGTACATAGCCCATCTATAAATAGCCCAAACAACTCCCTCTTCCCCTACTGTATTTATTTATTTTGCTCCTTTGCACCCCAGTATTTCTACTTTGCATACTCATCTACTGTCAAATCTACCATTCCAGTGTTTTAATTGCTATATTGTATTTACTTCGCCACCATGGCCTATTTATTGCCTTTACCTCCCTTATCTCACCTCATTTGCTCACATTGTATATAGACTTATTTTTCTACTGTATTATTGACTGTATGTTTGTTTTACTCCATGTGTTGTTATGCTGTATGTGTCGAACTGCTTTGCTTTAGCTTGGCCAGGTCGCAGTTGTAAATGAGAACTTGTTCTCAACTTGCCTACCTGGTTAAATAAAGGTGATAAAAAAAAAAATAATAATAAGTTACATAGACTAACTTTGTAAGAAATAATAGGGGTTGACATGATTTTGTAGTGTCTACCTGTTCCTCTGTCCCCCATACATACAACATCTGTAAGGTCCCTCAGTCAAGTATTGAATTTCAAGCACAGAATCAGCTTCAAAGACCAGGGAGCTTTTTGAAAAGAAGGGCAGTGATTGGTGGGAAACAATAACAAATCATTGAATATCTCTTTAAGCATGGACCAGTTAATAATGATGCTGTGGTTGTTGTATTAAACCACCAAGACACATCAAAGATACAGTCGTCCTTCTGAACTTAGCTGCAGGACAGGAAGGAAACGTCTCAGGGATGTTACCACGAGGCCATTGGTGATTTTAAAACAGCTGCAAAGTTCAATGACCGTGATGGGAGTAATCTGAGGATGGATCAACAACATTGTAGTGACTCCACAACAATGACAGAGTCAAAAGAAGAATACAAATATACAGAATAAAAATATTCTAAAACATGTATCCTGTATGCACCAAGGCACTGAAGTAATACTTAAAAAAAAAAACTTGACAAAGGAATACACTTTTTGGCCTAAATGCAAAGTCTTATGTTTGGGGCAAATCCAACACAACACATCACTGAGTAACTGCCTCCTTATTTTCAAGCATGGTGGTGGCTGCATGATGGTATGCTTATGCTTGACATCGGCAAGGACTTGGCAGGTTTTCAAGATAAAAAGAAACCGGATGGAGCTAAACACAATCAAAATCCAAGTGGAAAACCTGCTTCAATCTGCTTTAGAGCAGACATGGAGAGGAATTTACATTTCAGCAGGGCAATAACCTACCACACAAAGCCAATCTACACTGGAGTTGTTCACCAAGAAGATAGTGAATGTTCCTTAGTGGCCAAGTTACAGTTTTGACTTATATATGCTTGAAAATCTATGGCAAGATTTGAAAATCGCTGTTTAGCCATGATCCCCAACACCTTGACAGAGCTTGAAGAGTTTTGAAAAGAATAATGGGCAAAAATTGCACAATTTGTGTAGATCGTTGACAAAACATGACAATTAAATCCATAATAAAATGTGAAGAAATCCAGGGCGGGATACTTATAGGAGGTACTGTATGTGTAATTGTATGCATGCCCTTTAGCTATAGGCTTCCATCATCTAGTGGAAATTTGCATTTGTTTGTTGCTAAGCCATGCATTCACACCTAGGGTTTTCATGGAACCTTAAGCAACAAGGCATGAGGATTGTTTCTGTGAAAAAGCTCACAGTCACTGTGTGCTGTGGCTCTCTCATTCATCATTCAGTCATCCGTTTCCACCACACAGCTCTTAAATTGATCATAATGTCAATTCATATTGTCAGACTCGTGTGCGTGCGTGTACATGTGCGTGTGTGTGTGCGTTAAAGTTGAGAGAACATATAACAAGGACCGAGGGAGTGATGGTGTACCTCACCCAATGCTAATTATCAGCAGCAGTATTTGTGATTGGTATTAAGCTATGAATTTGTAGAAGAACTCCTCTCTGATATGTCCTAGACTGTAGACTGAAGTGACAGAGGAGGACAACACAGAGCTGAAACAGGTTTACAGGTTCATACCTGTACATGAGTGTGTGTGTGTGTGTGTGTGTGTGTGTGTGTGTGTGTGTGTGTGTGTGTGTGTGTGTGTGTCTGCACCTCCTCTGTATGTTGCACTGACAGGTAGGACAAATCTGGTACACACACACACACACACACACACACACACACACACACACACACACACACACACACACACACACACACACACACACACACACACACACACACACACACACACACACACACACACACACACACACAGTGATATAAAGATCTAGAATCCCTCTGACTGAATCAAAACAATCTGAAAACTCTTAAAATGGGATAGGCCAAGGTTTCCCAAGCCTTTATAGTAACTCTAAATCAGCCCCTAGGAGCTGGTGACACCTGGTCTGTCTGCTGCTCTCCTCTCTGTGCCCTGGGAAAGATTGTCCTAAAAATGGTGTGTCAAGGAGAGAGAGCCAGCGGCGGTGCTTTTTGCTGAGTCGACAGCTCCACTGTGTTTGTGTGTGTGAGTGTGTGTCGACAGCTCCACTGTGTGTGTGTGTGTGAGTGTGTGTCGACAGCTCCACTGTGTTTGTGTGTGTGAGTGTGTGTCGACAGGCCCACTGTGTTTGTGTGTGTAATTGTGAGTGTGTGTCGACAGCCCCACTGTGTATGTGTGTGTGAGTGTGTGTCGACAGCTCCACTGTGTTTGTGTGTGTGAGTGTGTGTCGACAGCCCCACTGTGTTTGTGTGTGTGAGTGTGTGTCGACAGGCCCACTGTGTTTGTGTGTGTAATTGTGAGTGTGTGTCGACAGCCCCACTGTGTTTGTGTGTGTGAGTGTGTGTCGACAGCTCCACTGTGTTTGTGTGTGTGAGTGTGTGTCGACAGCCCCACTGTGTGTGTGTGTGTGAGTGTGAGTGTGTGTCGACAGCTCCACTGTGTTTGTGTGTGTGAGTGTGTGTCGACAGCCCCACTGTGTTTGTGTGTGTGAGTGTGTGTCGACAGCTCCACTGTGTTTGTGTGTGTAATTGTGAGTGTGTGCCGACAGCCCACTGTGTTTGTGTGTCTAATTGTGAGTGTGTGCCGACAGCCCACTGTGTCCGGGAGTAGTCCATTAGCTCTACCTGGCCCTGCCCTCCCTTGGGTGTCCCAAATGGCACCCTATTCCCCATATAGTGCCCTATGGGCCCTGGTCAAATGCAGTGCATTATGTAGAGAATAGGGTAGCGACAACAGCTAAATGAACCCAGGCATAATTTCATAATTATGACAGCCTGGATAGTCGGCTCTGCCTGCAGCCTGCAGCCGGGGAGTCTGGACTGTACTCACCTGGCCTGGCATTCTGGTGCATAGTGGCGTGTGTGTGTGTGTGTGTGTGTGTGTGTGTGTGTGTGTGTGTGTGTGTGTGTGTGTGTGTGTGTGTGTGTGCGTGTGTGTGCTGGATGGCTGTAGATAAAAAAGGAAACCAAGAGGATGGCATGCCCAGATGCCTATGCACAAATCACCATAACGTTTATCTAGAGGGGCTTTAGCTTCTGCATGAGAATGAGCTGTTGTGTGTTTTAAAGTGATTTCAAGTATCACACTGCTAAATCACATTAGTTATGGGCATGTCATAGTGATAACATATGCTGGAATAAATTCACTTAAAAGTATTTAATTACATTGTGCTGTCAGTGAAGTGGAGACTGATGCTGCTAAGTAAAAAGGGACATATAGGGACACACACACACACACACACACACACACACACACACACACACACACACACACACACACACACACACACACACACACACACACACACACACACACACACACACACACACACACACACACACACACACACAAAAGGGCTCAAATATACCCAGTCCTAAACCTCATAGACCACACAGTGTAAGTCACCTGCTCAAGGGAGATGCTGTGTTTGTGTGTGTGTGTGTCTGTGTGTGCGTGCGTGTGTGTGTAGCGCATTAGCTGCAATCTGAATCAGAGTTAGAGAGAATCGAAGTCAATATTACTGGACAGAGGAAAGCAACAGAGATCTGATACCTGATAATACATGATTAGTTATACCTACATTGTTCCTCACACGCCTCTTTCTGGGTTTTTTAAACACTCCTTTTCTTTTCAATACCACCTTGCCACATACCTCTGTTTGATTCTGTACTTTGAGCTTTCAGAAATGTCAGTGTTGCAGCAGCCTTACTGCGGAGCAAGTGTCATCCCCTCCAGTGTGTGTGTTAGTGTGGGTGTTTGTGGGGTGTGTGTCTGTGTGTGTGTGTGTGTGTGTGTGTGAGCGTGTGTGCGTGCGGCATCCCCCTTCCAGAGTGTGTGTGGTCGATAATGAGATTGGTGGGGAACCAGAACAACTCGATGAACTCTCATTCATTCCCTTAATCTAGGCTCATGTGCCGGTTCAGTTTCACCCAGTCATTACTCTCCAACATTACATACCGCTACTTGATTACACACCGCCTCCTTGGCCTGCATGGATAAACCAGAGAACAGAGATCTGCCCACCAAATGAAACACTCTGTAATGTAAGATCTTAAATAAAGATATGGAACAAGTCTACTTGTAAAGCTCCATTTAAAAATGATTAATTGCACCAAAGCCTCCCCTCCGACTCCAGGCTATACAGTGTAACTGGTGACCTCAGCCTGCCAGGCTATACAGTGTAACTGGTGACCTCAGCCTGCCAGGCTATACAGTGTAACTGGTGACCTCAGTCTGCCAAATTATATGTAACTAGTGACCTCAGTCTGCCAGGCTATACAGTGTAACTGGTGACCACAGCCTGCCAAATTATATGTAACTAGTGACCTCAGTCTGCCAGGCTATACAGTGTAACTGGTGACCTCAGTCTGCCAGGCTATACAGTGTAACTGGTGACCTCAGTCTGCCAGGCTATTCAGTGTAAATGGTGACCTCAGCCTGCCAAATTATATGTAACTAGTGACCTCAGTCTGCCAGGCTATACAGTGTAACTGGTGACCTCAGCCTGCCAGATTATATGTAACTAGTGACCTCAGTCTGCCAGGCTATTCAGTGTAAATGGTGACCTCAGCCTGCCAAATTATATGTAACTAGTGACCTCAGTCTGCCAGGCTATACAGTGTAACTGGTGACCTCAGCCTGCCAGATTATATGTAACTAGTGACCTCAGTCTGCCAGGCTATTCAGTGTAACTGGTGACCTCAGCCTGCCAGATTATATGTAACTAGTGACCTCAGTCTGCCAGGCTATTCAGTGTAAATGGTGACCTCAGCCTGCCAGATTATATGTAACTAGTGACCTCAGTCTGCCAGGCTATACAGTGTAAATGGTGACCTCAGCCTGCCAGATTATATGTAACTAGTGACCTCAGCCTGCCAGGCTATTCAGTGTAACTGGTGACCTCAGCCTGCCAGATTATATGTAACTAGTGACCTCAGCCTGCCAGGCTATTCAGTGTAAATGGTGACCTCAGCCTGCCAGATTATATGTAACTAGTGACCTCAGTCTGCCAGGCTATTCAGTGTAAATGGTGACCTCAGCCTGCCAGATTATATGTAACTAGTGACCTCAGCCTGCCAGGCTATTCAGTGTAACTGGTGACCTCAGCCTGCCAGGCTATTCAGTGTAAATGGTGACCTCAGCCTGCCAGGCTTTTCAGTGTAAATGGTGACCTCAGCCTGCCAAGCTATTCAGTGTAAATTGTGGCCTCAGCCTGCCAGGCTTTTCAGTGTAAATGGTGACCTCAGCCTGCCAGGCTATTCAATGTAAATGTTGACCTCAGCCTGCCAGGATTTTCAGTGTAAATGGTGACCTCAGCCTGCCAGGCTATTCAGTGTAAATGGTGTCGTCAGCCTGCCAGGCTATTCAGTGTAAATGGTGTCGTCAGCCTGCCAAGCTATTCAGTGTAAATGGTGACCTCAGCCTGCCAGGCTATTCAGTGTAAATGGTGACCTCAGCCTGCCAAGCTATTCAGTGTAAATGGTGACCTCAGCCTGCCAGGCTATTCAGTGTAAATGGTGTCGTCAGCCTGCCAAGCTATTCAGTGTAAATGGTGACCTCAGCCTGCCAGGCTATTCAGTGTAAATGGTGACCTCAGCCTGCCAAGCTATTCAGTGTAAATGGTGACCTCAGCCTGCCAAGCTATTCAGTGTAAATGGTGACCTCAGCCTGCCAGGCTATTCAGTGTAAATTGTGACCTCAGCCTGCCAGGCTATTCAGTGTAAATGTTGACCTCAGCCTGCAAGGCTTTTCAGTGTAAATGGTGACCTCAGCCTGCCAAGCTATTCAGTGTAAATGGTGACCTCAGCCTGCCAAGCTATTCAGTGTAAATGGTGACCTCAGCCTGCCAAGCTATTCAGTGTAAATGGTGACCTCAGCCTGCCAGGCTATTCAGTGTAAATGGTGACCTCAGCCTGCCAGGCTATTCAGTGTAAATGGTGTCGTCAGCCTGCCAAGCTATTCAGTGTAAATGGTGACCTCAGCCTGCCAGGCTATTCAGTGTAAATGGTGACCTCAGCCTGCCAAGCTATTCAGTGTAAATGGTGACCTCAGCCTGCCAAGCTATTCAGTGTAAATGGTGACCTCAGCCTGCCAGGCTATTCAGTGTAAATGGTGACCTCAGCCTGCCAGGCTATTCAGTGTAAATGTTGACCTCAGCCTGCAAGGCTTTTCAGTGTAAATGGTGACCCCAGCCTGCCAGGCTATTCAGTGTAAATGGTGACCTTAGCCTGCCAGGCTTTTCAGTGTAAATGGTGACCCCAGCCTGCCAGGCTATACAGTGTAACTGGTGACCTTAGCCTGCCAGGCTTTTCAGTGTAAATGGTGACCCCAGCCTGCCAGGCTATTCAGTGTAAATGGTGACCTTAGCCTGCCAGGCTTTTCAGTGTAAATGGTGACCCCAGCCTGCCAGGCTATACAGTGTAACTGGTGACCTTAGCCTGCCAGGCTTTTCAGTGTAAATGGTGACCCCAGCCTGCCAGGCTATTCAGTGTAAATGGTGACCTTAGCCTGCCAGGCTTTTCAGTGTAAATGGTGACCCCAGCCTGCCAGGCTATTCAGTGTAAATGGTGACCTTAGCCTGCCAGGCTATTCAGTGTAAATGGTGACCTCAGCCTGCCAGGCTATTCAGTGTAAATGTTGTTCTCAGCCTGCCAGGCTATTCAGTGTAAATGGTGACCTCAGTCTGCCAGGCTATTCAGTGTAAATGGGGACAAGGCTGCCCTCTGCCTCTACTCTAGTTTCAGCCCAGCATAATAACCCAGGCAGCCACAAAGACATGTTATTTCCCCCCCGCTTTTTTTCTCTCTGATTCTCCTTGTTGATCTTGTCACCTGCCCAGTTCCCCCGTAGTTCTCCTTCTCTAAACCCCAGGTTCTCTCCCTCTGTCTCCCCTTTCATAAAGCCCAGGTTTGAAGTGCTTCCTGTGGATCCGGTAAGTGGTTGGCTCAGCATCGCGGCGCGCCGGGTGACTCAGCGAGAGGAGAAATCAGCAGACTGACACTATCACTCCTCTCCTGCAGCACAGGGCTCAGAGCGAAGCTATGCACAGACAATCGATTTAATGACTGTGAATAGTACAGGCAGGGGGGTTGGGGGGGATACAGGACGGCTCTGTTCAGGTTTTCCTAACCTTGTTTTTAAAACCTGGTCAGCCTGTCTGCTGCTTGTGAGACGAGAGGCTGAGCCTGTAGAGAGTTTAGTAGTTCAGACAGGGGCTGTCTGTGTCCCGAAGTCCACCCTATTCCTTACATAGCAGGGCCCAGTCCTGGTCAACTGTAGTGCACAATATAGGGAATAAGGTGCCATTTCAGACACACCCAGGAAAAAGCAAAGTACACAGTTAACAGGACTGTGGCATTACAGGGAGGTAGACAAGGTAAAGGACTGTGGTATTGCAGAGTGGTAGACAAGGTAAAGGACTGTGGTATTACAGGGTGGTAGACAAGGTAAAGGACTGTGGTATTACAGGGTGGTAGACAAGGTAAAGGACTGTGGTATTACAGGGTGGTAGACAAGGTAAAGGACTGTGGTATTACAGGGTGGTAGACAAGGTAAAGGACTGTGGTATTACAGGGCATTAGACAAGGTAAAGGACTGTGGTATTACAGGGTGGTAGACAAGGTAAAGGACTGTGGTATTACAGGGTGGTAGACAAGGTAAAGGACTGTGGTATTACAGGGCATTAGACAAGGTAAAGGACTGTGGTATTACAGGGTGGTAGACAAGGTAAAGGACTGTGGTATTACAGGGCGGTAGACAAGGTAAAGGACTGTGGTATTACAGGGTGGTAGACAAGGTAAAGGACTGTGGTATTACAGGGCATTAGACAAGGTAAAGGACTGTGGTATTACAGGGTGGTAGACAAGGTAAAGGACTGTGGTATTACAGGTCATTAGACAAGGTAAAGGACTGTGGTATTACAGGTCATTAGACAAGGTAAAGGACTGTGGTATTACAGGGCATTAGACAAGGTAAAGGACTGTGGTATTACAGGGTGGTAGACGAGGTAAAGGACTGTGGTATTACAGGTTATTAGACAAGGTAAAGGACTGTGGTATTAAAGGGTGGTAGACAAGGTAAAGGACTGTGGTATTACAGGGTGGTAGACGAGGTAAAGGACTGTGGTATTACAGGGCGGTAGACAAGGTAAAGGACTGTGGTATTACAGGGAGGTAGACAAGGTAAAGGACTGTGGTATTGAATGGTGGTAGACAAGGTAAAGGACTGTGGTATTGCAGGGTGGTTGACAAGGTAAAGGACTGTGGTATTGCAGGGTGGTAGACAAGGTAAAGGACTGTGGTATTACAGGGTGGTAGTCAAGGTAAAGGACTGTGGTATTGAAGGGTGGTAGACAAGGGAAAGGACTGTGGTTTTACAGGGTGGTAGTCAAGGTAAAGGACTGTGGTATTGAAGGGTGGTAGACAAGGTAAAGGACTGTGGTATTGAAGGGTGGTAGACAAGGTAAAGGACTGTGGTATTACAGGGCGGTAGACAAGGTAAAGGACTGTGGTATTACAGGGAGGTAGACAAGGTAAAGGACTGTGGTATTGAATGGTGGTAGACAAGGTAAAGGACTGTGGTATTGCAGGGTGGTAGACAAGGTAAAGGACTGTGGTATTACAGGGCGGTAGACAAGGTAAAGGACTGTGGTATTGCAGGGTGGTAGACAAGGTAAAGGACTGTGGTATTACAGGGTGGTAGTCAAGGTAAAGGACTGTGGTATTGAATGGTGGTAGACAAGGTAAAGGACTGTGGTATTACAGGGCGGTAGACAAGGTAAAGGACTGTGGTATTGCAGGGTGGTAGACAAGGTAAAGGACTGTGGTATTACAGGGTGGTAGTCAAGGTAAAGGACTGTGGTATTGAAGGGTGGTAGACAAGGTAAAGGACTGTGGTATTGCAGGGTGGTAGACAAGGTAAAGGACTGTGGTATTACAGGGCAGTAGACAAGGTAAAGGACTGTGGTTTTACAGGTCATTAGACGAGGTAAACGACTGTGGTATTACAGATCATTAGACAAGGTAAAGGACTGTGGTATTGCAGGTCATTAGATGAGGTAAAGGACTGTGGTATTACAGGGTGGTAGACAAGGTAAAGGACTGTGGTATTACAGGGTGGTAGACAAGGTAAAGGACTGTGGTATTGCAGGGTGGTAGACAAGGTAAAGGACTGTGGTATTACAGGGCGGTAGACAAGGTAAAGGACTGTGGTATTGCAGGGTGGTAGACAAGGTAAAGGACTGTGGTATTGAAGGGTGGTAGACAAGGTAAAGGACTGTGGTATTGCAGGGTGGTAGACAAGGTAAAGGACTGTGGTATTACAGGGCGGTAGACAAGGTAAAGGACTGTGGTATTACAGGGTGGTAGTCAAGGTAAAGGACTGTGGTATTGAAGGGTGGTAGACAAGGTAAAGGACTGTGGTATATCAGGGTGGTAGACAAGGTAAAGGACTGTGGTATTACAGGGTGGTAGTCAAGGTAAAGGACTGTGGTATTGAAGGGTGGTAGACAAGGGAAAGGACTGTGGTTTTACAGGGTGGTAGTCAAGGTAAAGGACTGTGGTATTGAAGGGTGGTAGACAAGGTAAAGGACTGTGGTATTACAGGGCGGTAGACAAGGTAAAGGACTGTGGTATTGCAGGGTGGTAGACAAGGTAAAGGACTGTGGTATTACAGGGTGGTAGTCAAGGTAAAGGACTGTGGTATTGAAGGGTGGTAGACAAGGTAAAGGACTGTGGTATTACAGGGCGGTAGACAAGGTAAAGGACTGTGGTATTGCAGGGCAGTAGACAAGGTAAAGTACTGTGGTTTTACAGGTCATTAGACGAGGTAAACGACTTTGGTATTACAGATCATTAGACAAGGTAAAGGACTGTGGTATTGCAGGTCATTAGATGAGGTAAAGGACTGTGGTATTACAGGGTGGTAGACAAGGTAAAGGACTGTGGTATTGCAGGTCATTAGACAAGGTAAAGGACTGTGGTATTGCAGGTCATTAGATGAGGTAAAGGACTGTGGTATTACAGGGTGGTAGACAAGGTAAAGGACTGTGGTATTACAGGGTGGTAGACAAGGTAAAGGACTGTGGTATTACAGGGCGGTAGACAAGGTAAAGGACTGTGGTATTACAGGGTGGTAGACAAGGTAAAGGACTGTGGTATTACAGGGCGGTAGACAAGGTAAAGGACTGTGGTATTACAGGGCGGTAGACAAGGTAAAGGACTGTGGTATTGCAGGGTGGTAGACAAGGTAAAGGACTGTGGTATTACAGGTCATTAGACAAGGTAAAGGACTGTGGTATTACAGGGTGGTAGACAAGGTAAAGGACTGTGGTATTACAGGTCATTAGACGAGGTAAAGGACTGTGGTATTACAGGGTGGTAGACAAGGTAAAGGACTGTGGTATTACAGGTCATTAGACAAGGTAAAGGACTGTGGTATTACAGGGTGGTAGACAAGGTAAAGGACTATGGTATTACAGGTCATTAGACGAGGTAAAGGACTGTGGTATTACAGGGTGGTAGACAAGGTAAAGGACTGTGGTATTTCAGGTCATTAGACAAGGTAAAGGACTGTGGTATTACAGGTCATTAGACGAGGTACAGGACTGTGGTATTACAGGGTGGTAGACAAGGTAAAGGACTGTGGTATTACAGGTCATTAGACAAGGTAAAGGACTGTGGTATTACAGGGCGGTAGACAAGGTAAAGGAGTGTGGTTTTACAGGGTGGTAGACGAGGTAAAGGACTGTTGTATTACAGGTCATTAGACAAGGTAAAGGACTGTGGTATTACAGGTCATTAGACAAGGTAAAGGACTGTGGCATTACAGGTCATTAGACAAGGTAAAGGACTGTGGTATTACAGGGCGGTAGACAAGGTAAAGGACTGTGGTATTACAGGGTGGTAGACAAGGTAAAGGACTGTGGTATTACAGGTCATTAGACGAGGTAAAGGACTGTGGTATTAGAGGTCATCAAACAAGGTATAGGACTGTGGTATTACAGGTCATTAGACAAGGTAAAGGACTGTGGTATTACAGGGTGGTAGACAAGGTAAAGGACTGTGGTATTACAGGGCGGTAGACAAGTTAAATGACTGTGGTATTACAAGGTGGTAGTCAAGGTAAAGGACTGTGGTATTGCAGGTCATTAGACAATGTAAAGGACTGTGGTATTACAGGGCGGTAGACAAGGTAAAGGACTGTGGTATTACAGGGCGGTAGACAAGGTAAAGGACTGTGGTATTGCAGGGTGGTAGACAAGGTAAAGGACTGTGGTATTGCAGGGTGGTAGACAAGGTAAAGGACTGTGGTATTACAGGTCATTAGATGAGGTAAAGGACTGTTGTATTACAGGTCATTAGACAAGGTAAAGGACTGTTGTATTACAGGTCATTAGACAAGGTTAAGGACTGTGGTATTACGGGTCATTAGACAAGGTAAAGGACTGTGGTATTACAGGTCATTAGACAAGGTAAAGGACTGTGGTATTGCAGGTCATTAGATGAGGTAAAGGACTGTGGTATTACAGGGTGGTAGACAAGGTAAAGGACTGTGGTATTACATGGCGGTAGACAAGGTAAAGGACTGTGGTATTGCAGGTCATTAGACGAGGTAAAGGACTGTGGTATTACAGGGTGGTAGACAAGGTAAAGGACTGTGGTATTGCAGGTCATTAGATGAGGTAAAGGACTGTGGTATTACAGGGTGGTAGACAAGGTAAAGGACTGTGGTATTACAGGGCGGTAGACAAGGTAAAGGACTGTGGTATTGCAGGTCATTAGACGAGGTAAAGGACTGTGGTATTACAGGGTGGTAGACAAGGTAAAGGACTGTGGTATTGCAGGTCATTAGACAAGGTAAAGGACTGTGGTATTACAGGTCATTAGACAAGGTAAAGGACTGTTGTATTACAGGTCATTAGACAAGGTAAAGGACTGTTGTATTACAGGTCATTAGACAATGTTAAGGACTGTGGTTTTACGGGTCATTAGACAAGGTAAAGGACTGTGGTATTACAGGGCGGTAGACAAGGAAAAGGACTGTGGTATTACAGGGTGGTAGACAAGGTAAAGGACTGTGGTATTACCGGGTGGTAGACAAGGTAAAGGACTGTGGTATTGCAGGGTGGTAGACAAGGTAAAGGAGTGTGGTATTACCGGGTGGTAGACAAAGTAAAGGACTGTGGTATTACAGGGCGGTAGACAAGGTAAAGGACTGTGGTATTACGGGTCATTAGACAAGGTAAAGGACTGTGGTATTACAGGTCATTAGACAAGGTAAAGGACTGTGGTATTACAGGGTGGTAGACAAGGTAAAGGACTGTGGTATTGCAGGTCATTAGACAAGGTAAAGGACTGTGGTATTGCAGGTCATTAGATGAGGTAAAGGACTGTGGTATTACAGGGTGGAAGACAAGGTAAAGGACTGTGGTATTACAGGGTGGTAGACAAGGTAAAGGACTGTGGTATTACAGGGCGGTAGACAAGGTAAAGGACTGTGGTATTACAGGGCGGTAGACAAGGTAAAGGACTGTGGTATTGCAGGGTGGTAGACAAGGTAAAGGACTGTGGTATTACAGGTCATTAGACAAGGTAAAGGACTGTGGTATTACAGGGTGGTAGACAAGGTAAAGGACTGTGGTATTACAGGTCATTAGACGAGGTAAAGGACTGTGGTATTACAGGGTGGTAGACAAGGTAAAGGACTGTGGTATTACAGGTCATTAGACAAGGTAAAGGACTGTGGTATTACAGGGTGGTAGACAAGGTAAAGGACTGTGGTATTACAGGTCATTAGACGAGGTAAAGGACTGTGGTATTACAGGGTGGTAGACAAGGTAAAGGACTGTGGTATTTCAGGTCATAGACAAGGTAAAGGACTGTGGTATTACAGGGTGGTAGACAAGGTAAAGGACTGTGGTATTACAGGTCATTAGACAAGGTAAAGGACTGTGGTATTACAGGTCATTAGACGAGGTACAGGACTGTGGTATTACAGGGTGGTAGACAAGGTAAAGGACTGTGGTATTACAGGTCATTAGACAAGGTAAAGGACTGTGGTATTACAGGGCGGTAGACAAGGTAAAGGAGTGTGGTTTTACAGGGTGGTAGACGAGGTAAAGGACTGTTGTATTACAGGTCATTAGACAAGGTAAAGGACTGTGGTATTACAGGTCATTAGACAAGGTAAAGGACTGTGGCATTACAGGTCATTAGACAAGGTAAAGGACTGTGGTATTACAGGGCGGTAGACAAGGTAAAGGACTGTGGTATTACAGGGTGGTAGACAAGGTAAAGGACTGTGGTATTACAGGTCATTAGACGAGGTAAAGGACTGTGGTATTAGAGGTCATCAAACAAGGTATAGGACTGTGGTATTACAGGTCATTAGACAAGGTAAAGGACTGTGGTATTACAGGGTGGTAGACAAGGTAAAGGACTGTGGTATTACAGGGCGGTAGACAAGTTAAATGACTGTGGTATTACAAGGTGGTAGTCAAGGTAAAGGACTGTGGTATTGCAGGTCATTAGACAATGTAAAGGACTGTGGTATTACAGGGCGGTAGACAAGGTAAAGGACTGTGGTATTACAGGGCGGTAGACAAGGTAAAGGACTGTGGTATTGCAGGGTGGTAGACAAGGTAAAGGACTGTGGTATTGCAGGGTGGTAGACAAGGTAAAGGACTGTGGTATTACAGGTCATTAGATGAGGTAAAGGACTGTTGTATTACAGGTCATTAGACAAGGTAAAGGACTGTTGTATTACAGGTCATTAGACAAGGTTAAGGACTGTGGTATTACGGGTCATTAGACAAGGTAAAGGACTGTGGTATTACAGGTCATTAGACAAGGTAAAGGACTGTGGTATTGCAGGTCATTAGATGAGGTAAAGGACTGTGGTATTACAGGGTGGTAGACAAGGTAAAGGACTGTGGTATTACATGGCGGTAGACAAGGTAAAGGACTGTGGTATTGCAGGTCATTAGACGAGGTAAAGGACTGTGGTATTACAGGGTGGTAGACAAGGTAAAGGACTGTGGTATTGCAGGTCATTAGATGAGGTAAAGGACTGTGGTATTACAGGGTGGTAGACAAGGTAAAGGACTGTGGTATTACAGGGCGGTAGACAAGGTAAAGGACTGTGGTATTGCAGGTCATTAGACGAGGTAAAGGACTGTGGTATTACAGGGTGGTAGACAAGGTAAAGGACTGTGGTATTGCAGGTCATTAGACAAGGTAAAGGACTGTGGTATTACAGGTCAGTAGACAAGGTAAAGGACTGTTGTATTACAGGTCATTAGACAAGGTAAAGGACTGTTGTATTACAGGTCATTAGACAATGTTAAGGACTGTGGTTTTACGGGTCATTAGACAAGGTAAAGGACTGTGGTATTACAGGGCGGTAGACAAGGTAAAGGACTGTGGTATTACAGGGTGGTAGACAAGGTAAAGGACTGTGGTATTACCGGGTGGTAGACAAGGTAAAGGACTGTGGTATTGCAGGGTGGTAGACAAGGTAAAGGACTGTGGTATTACCGGGTGGTAGACAAAGTAAAGGACTGTGGTATTACAGGGCGGTAGACAAGGTAAAGGACTGTGGTATTACGGGTCATTAGACAAGGTAAAGGACTGTGGTATTACAGGTCATTATACAAGGTAAAGGACTGTGGTATTACAGGGCGGTAGACAAGGTAAAGGACTGTGGTATTGCAGGTCATTAGACAAGGTAAAGGACTGTGGTATTACAGGTCATTAGACAAGGTAAAGGACTGTGGTATTACAGGGCGGTAGACAAGGTAAAGGACTGTGGTATTACAGGGCGGTAGACAAGGTAAAGGACTGTGGTATTACGGGTCATTAGACAAGGTAAAGGACTGTGGTATTACAGGTCATTAGACAAGGTAAAGGACTGTGGTATTACAGGGCGGTAGACAAGGTAAAGGACTGTGGTATTGCAGGTCATTAGACAAGGTAAAGGACTGTGGTATTACAGGTCATTAGACAAGGTAAAAGACTGTGGTATTACAGGGCGGTAGACAAGGTAAAGGAGTGTGGTTTTACAGGGTGGTAGACGAGGTAAAGGACTGTTGTATTACAGGTCATTAGACAAGGTAAAGGACTGTGGTATTACAGGTCATTAGACAAGGTAAAGGACTGTGGCATTACAGGTCATTAGACAAGGTAAAGGACTGTGGTATTACAGGGCGGTAGACAAGGTAAAGGACTGTGGTATTACAGGGTGGTAGACAAGGTAAAGGACTGTGGTATTACAGGTCATTAGACGAGGTAAAGGACTGTGGTATTAGAGGTCATCAAACAAGGTATAGGACTGTGGTATTACAGGTCATTAGACAAGGTAAAGGACTGTGGTATTACAGGGTGGTAGACAAGGTAAAGGACTGTGGTATTACAGGGCGGTAGACAAGTTAAATGACTGTGGTATTACAAGGTGGTAGTCAAGGTAAAGGACTGTGGTATTGCAGGTCATTAGACAATGTAAAGGACTGTGGTATTACAGGGCGGTAGACAAGGTAAAGGACTGTGGTATTACAGGGCGGTAGACAAGGTAAAGGACTGTGGTATTGCAGGGTGGTAGACAAGGTAAAGGACTGTGGTATTGCAGGGTGGTAGACAAGGTAAAGGACTGTGGTATTACAGGTCATTAGACAAGGTAAAGGACTGTGGTATTGCAGGTCATTAGATGAGGTAAAGGACTGTGGTATTACAGGGTGGTAGACAAGGTAAAGGACTGTGGTATTACATGGCGGTAGACAAGGTAAAGGACTGTGGTATTGCAGGTCATTAGACGAGGTAAAGGACTGTGGTATTACAGGGTGGTAGACAAGGTAAAGGACTGTGGTATTGCAGGTCATTAGATGAGGTAAAGGACTGTGTATTACAGGGTGGTAGACAAGGTAAAGGACTGTGGTATTACAGGGCGGTAGACAAGGTAAAGGACTGTGGTATTGCAGGTCATTAGACGAGGTAAAGGACTGTGGTATTACAGGGTGGTAGACAAGGTAAAGGAATGTGGTATTGCAGGTCATTAGACAAGGTAAAGGACTGTGGTATTACAGGTCATTAGACAAGGTAAAGGACTGTTGTATTACAGGTCATTAGACAAGGTAAAGGACTGTTGTATTACAGGTCATTAGACAAGGTTAAGGACTGTGGTTTTACGGGTCATTAGACAAGGTAAAGGACTGTGGTATTACAGGGCGGTAGACAAGGTAAAGGACTGTGGTATTACAGGGTGGTAGACAAGGTAAAGGACATGTGGTATTACCGGGTGGATCGACAAGGTAAAGGACTGTGGTGTTGCAGGGTGGTAGACAAGGTAAAGGACTGTGGTATTACAGGGCGGTAGACAAGGTAAAGGACTGTGGTATTACAGGGCGGTAGACAAGGTAAAGGACTGTGGTATTGCAGGTCATTAGCCAAGGTAAAGGACTGTGGTATTACAGGTCATTAGACAAGGTAAAGGACTGTGGTATTACAGGGCGGTAGACAAGGTAAAGGACTGTGGTATTACAGGGTGGTAGACAAGGTAAAGGACTGTGGTATTACAGGTCATTAGACGAGGTAAAGGACTGTGGTATTAGAGGTCTTTAAACAAGGTATAGGACTGTGGTATTACAGGTCATTAGACAAGGTAAAGGACTGTGGTATTACAGGGTGGTAGACAAGGTAAAGGACTGTGGTATTACAGGGCGGTAGACAAGTTAAATGACTGTGGTATTACAAGGTGGTAGTCAAGGTAAAGGACTGTGGTATTGCAGGTCATTAGACAATGTAAAGGACTGTGGTATTACAGGGCGGTAGACAAGGTAAAGGACTGTGGTATTACAGGGCGGTAGACAAGGTAAAGGACTGTGGTATTTTAGGGTGGTAGACAAGGTAAAGGACTGTGGTATTGCAGGGTGGTAGACAAGGTAAAGGACTGTGGTATTACAGGTCATTAGACAAGGTAAAGGACTGTGGTATTGCAGGTCATTAGATGAGGTAAAGGACTGTGGGATTACAGGGTGGTAGACAAGGTAAAGGACTGTGGTATTACATGGCGGTAGACAAGGTAAAGGACTGTGGTATTGCAGGTCATTAGACGAGGTAAAGGACTGTGGTATTACAGGGTGGTAGACAAGGTAAAGGACTGTGGTATTGCAGGTCATTAGATGAGGTAAAGGACTGTGGTATTACAGGGTGGTAGACAAGGTAAAGGACTGTGGTATTACAGGGCGGTAGACAAGGTAAAGGACTGTGGTATTGCAGGTCATTAGACAAGGTAAAGGACTGTGGTATTACCGGGTGGTAGACAAGGTAAAGGACTGTGGTATTACAGGGCGGTAGACAAGGTAAAGGACTGTGGTATTACAGGGCGGTAGACAAGGTAAAGGACTGTGGTATTACGGGTCATTAGACAAGGTAAAGGACTGTGGTATTACAGGGCGGTAGACAAGGTAAAGGACTGTGGTATTGCAGGTCATTAGACAAGGTAAAGGACTGTGGTATTACAGGTCATTAGACAAGGTAAAGGACTGTGGTATTACAGGGCGGTAGACAAGGTAAAGGAGTGTGGTTTTACAGGGTGGTAGACGAGGTAAAGGACTGTTGTATTACAGGTCATTAGACAAGGTAAAGGACTGTGGTATTACAGGTCATTAGACAAGGTAAAGGACTGTGGCATTACAGGTCATTAGACAAGGTAAAGGACTGTGGTATTACAGGGCGGTAGACAAGGTAAAGGACTGTGGTATTACAGGGTGGTAGACAAGGTAAAGGACTGTGGTATTACAGGTCATAAGACGAGGTAAAGGACTGTGGTATTAGAGGTCATCAAACAAGGTATAGGACTGTGGTATTACAGGTCATTAGACAAGGTAAAGGACTGTGGTATTACAGGGTGGTAGACAAGGTAAAGGACTGTGGTATTACAGGGCGGTAGACAAGTTAAATGACTGTGGTATTACAAGGTGGTAGTCAAGGTAAAGGACTGTGGTATTGCAGGTCATTAGACAATGTAAAGGACTGTGGTATTACAGGGCGGTAGACAAGGTAAAGGACTGTGGTATTACAGGGCGGTAGACAAGGTAAAGGACTGTGGTATTGCAGGTCATTAGACGAGGTAAAGGACTGTGGTATTACAGGGTGGTAGACAAGGTAAAGGACTGTGGTATTGCAGGTCTTTAGACAAGGTAAAGGACTGTGGTATTACAGGTCATTAGACAAGGTAAAGGACTGTGGTATTACAGGTCATTAGACAAGGTAAAGGACTGTGGTATTACAGGTCATTAGACAAGGTAAAGGACTGTGGTATTGCAGGTCATTAGACAAGGTAAAGGACTGTGGTATTACAGGCCATTAGACAAGGTAAAGGACTGTGGTGTTACAGGTCATTAGACAAGGTAAAGGACTGTGGTATTGCAGGTCATTAGACAAGGTAAAGGACTGTGGTATTACAGGTCATTAGACAAGGTAAAGGACTGTGGTATTACAGGTCATTAGACAAGGTAAAGGACTGTGGTATTACAGGTCATTAGACAAGGTAAAGGACTGTTGTATTACAGGTCATTAGACAAGGTAAAGGACTGTTGTATTACAGGTCATTAGACAAGGTTAAGGACTGTGGTTTTACGGGTCATTAGACAAGGTAAAGGACTGTGGTATTACAGGGCGGTAGACAAGGTAAAGGACTGTGGTATTACAGGGTGGTAGACAAGGTAAAGGACTGTGGTATTACCGGGTGGTAGACAAGGTAAAGGACTGTGGTATTGCAGGGTGGTAGACAAGGTAAAGGACTGTGGTATTACCGGGTGGTAGACAAAGTAAAGGACTGTGGTATTACAGGGCGGTAGACAAGGTAAAGGAGTGTGGTTTTACAGGGTGGTAGACGAGGTAAAGGACTGTTGTATTACAGGTCATTAGAAAAGGTAAAGGACTGTGGTATTACAGGGCATTAGACAAGGTAAAGGACTGTGGTATTACGGGTCATTAGACAAGGTAAAGGACTGTGGTATTACAGGTCATTAGACAAGGTAAAGGACTGTGGTATTACAAGGCGGTAGACAAGGTAAAGGACTGTGGTATTGCAGGTCATTAGACAAGGTAAAGGACTGTGGTATTACAGGTCATTAGACAAGGTAAAGGACTGTGGTATTACAGGTCATTAGACAAGGTAAAGGACTGTTGTATTACAGGTCATTAGACAAGGTAAAGGACTGTGGTATTACAGGTCATTAGACAAGGTAAAGGACTGTGGTATTACAGGTCATTAGACAAGGTAAAGGACTGTGGTATTGCAGGTCATTAGACAAGGTAAAGGACTGTGGTATTACAGGTCATTAGACAAGGTAAAGGACTGTGGTATTACAGGTCATTAGACAAGGTAAAGGACTGTGGTATTACAGGTCATTAGACAAGGTAAAGGACTGTGGTATTGCAGGTCATTAGACAAGGTAAAGGACTGTGGTATTACAGGTCATTAGACAAGGTAAAGGACTGTGGTATTACAGGTCATTAGACAAGGTAAAGGACTGTGGTATTACAGGTCATTAGACAAGGTAAAGGACTGTTGTATTACAGGTCATTAGACAAGGTAAAGGACTGTTGTATTACAGGTCATTAGACAAGGTTAAGGACTGTGGTTTTACGGGTCATTAGACAAGGTAAAGGACTGTGGTATTACAGGGCGGTAGACAAGGTAAAGGACTGTGGTATTACAGGGTGGTAGACAAGGTAAAGGACTGTGGTATTACCGGGTGGTAGACAAGGTAAAGGACTGTGGTATTGCAGGGTGGTAGACAAGGTAAAGGACTGTGGTATTACCGGGTGGTAGACAAAGTAAAGGACTGTGGTATTACAGGGCGGTAGACAAGGTAAAGGAGTGTGGTTTTACAGGGTGGTAGACGAGGTAAAGGACTGTTGTATTACAGGTCATTAGACAAGGTAAAGGACTGTGGTATTACAGGGCATTAGACAAGGTAAAGGACTGTGGTATTACGGGTCATTAGACAAGGTAAAGGACTGTGGTATTACAGGTCATTAGACAAGGTAAAGGACTGTGGTATTACAGGGCGGTAGACAAGGTAAAGGACTGTGGTATTGCAGGTCATTAGACAAGGTAAAGGACTGTGGTATTACAGGTCATTAGACAAGGTAAAGGACTGTGGTATTACAGGGCGGTAGACAAGGTAAAGGACTGTGGTATTGCAGGGTGGTAGACAAGGTAAAGGACTGTGGTATTACAGGGTGGTAGACAAAGTAAAGGACTGTGGTATTACAGGGCGGTAGACAAGGTAAAGGACTGTGGTATTACAGGTCATTAGACAAGGTAAAGAACTGTGGCATTACAGGTCATTAGACAAGGTAAAGGACTGTGGTATTACAGGGCGGTAGACAAGGTAAAGGACTGTGGTATTACAGTGTGGTAGACAAGGTAAAGGACTGTGGTATTACAGGGCGGTAGACAAGGTAAAGGACTGTGGTATTACAGGTCATTAGACAAGGTAAAGGACTGTGGCATTACAGGTCATTAGACAAGGTAAAGGACTGTGGTATTACAGGGCGGTAGACAAGGTAAAGGACTGTGGTATTACAGTGTGGTAGACAAGGTAAAGGACTGTGGTATTACAGTGTGGTAGACAAGGTAAAGGACTGTGGTATTACAGGGCGGTAGACAAGGTAAAGGACTGTGGTATTACAGGTCATTAGACAAGGTAAAGGACTGTGGCATTACAGGTCATTAGACAAGGTAAAGGACTGTGGTATTACAGGGCGGTAGACAAGGTAAAGGACTGTGGTATTACAGTGTGGTAGACAAGGTAAAGGACTGTGGTATTACAGGTCATTAGACAAGGTAAAGGACTGTGGTTTTACAGGGTGGTAGACGAGGTAAAGGACTGTTGTATTACAGGTCATTAGACAAGGTAAAGGACTGTGGTATTACAGGTCATTAGACAAGGTAAAGGACTGTGGCATTACAGGTCATTAGACAAGGTAAAGGACTGTGGTATTACAGGGCGGTAGACAAGGTAAAGGACTGTGGTATTACAGTGTGGTAGACAAGGTAAAGGACTGTGGTATTACAGGTCATTAGACGAGGTAAAGGACTGTGGTATTAGAGGTCATCAAACAAGGTATAGGACTGTGGTATTACAGGTCATTAGACAAGGTAAAGGACTGTGGTATTACAGGGTGGTAGACAAGGTAAAGGACTGTGGTATTACAGGGCGGTAGACAAGTTAAATGACTGTGGTATTACAAGGTGGTAGTCAAGGTAAAGGACTGTGGTATTACAGGTCATTAGACAAGGTAAAGGACTGTGGTATTACAGGTCATTAGACGAGGTAAAGGACTGTGGTATTACAGGGTGGTAGACAAGGTAAAGGACTGTGGTATTACAGGGCGGTAGACAAGTTAAATGACTGTGGTATTACAAGGTGGTAGTCAAGGTAAAGGACTGTGGTATTGCAGGTCATTATACAATGTAAAGGACTGTGGTATTACAGGGCGGTAGACAAGGTAAAGGACTGTGGTATTGCAGGGTGGTAGTCAAGGTAAAGGACTGTGGTATTGCAGGGTGGTAGTCAAGGTAAAGGACTGTGGTATTGCAGGTCATTAGACAATGTAAAGGACTGTGGTATTACAGGGTGGTAGACAAGGTAAAGGACAGTGGTATTGCAGGGTGGTAGACGAGGTAAAAGACTATGGTATTACAGGTCATTAGACGAGGTAAAGGACTGTGGTATTACAGGGTGGTAGTCAAGGTAAAGGACTGTGGTATTGCAGGTCATTAGACAAGGTAAAGGACTGTGGTATTACAGGTCATTAGACGAGGTAAAGGACTGTGGTATTACAGGGCGGTAGACAAGGTAAAGGACTGTGGTATTACAGGTCATTAGACGAGGTAAAGGACTGTGGTATTACAGGGCGGTAGACAAGGTAAAGGACTGTGGTATTACAGGGCGGTAGACAAGGTAAAGGACTGTGGTATTTCAGGTCATTAGACATGGTAAAGGACTGTGGTATTTCAGGTCATTAGACAAGGTAAAGGACTGTGGTATTTCAGGTCATTAGACGAGGTAAAGGACTGTGGTATTACAGGGCGGTAGACAAGGTAAAGGACTGTGGTATTACAGGGCGGTAGACAAGGTAAAGGACTGTGGTATTACAGGGCGGTAGACAAGGTAAAGGACTGTGGTATTACAGGGCGGTAGACAAGGTAAAGGACTGTTGTATTACAAGTCATTAGACAAGGTAAAGGACTGTGGTATTACAGGGTGGTAGACAAGGTAAAGGACTGTGGTATTACAGGGTGGTAGACAAGGTAAAGGACTGTGGTATTACAGGTCATTAGACAAGGTAAAGGACTGTGGTATTACAGGGTGGTAGACAAGGTAAAGGATTGTGGTATTGCAGGGTGGTAGACAAGGTAAAGGACTGTGGTATTGCAGGGTGGTAGACAAGGTAAAGGACTGTGGTATTACAGGGTGGTAGTCAAGGTAAAGGACTGTGGTATTGCAGGTCATTAGACAAGGTAAAGGACTGTGGTATTACAGGTCATTAGACGAGGTAAAGGACTGTGGTATTACAGGTCATTAGACAAGGTAAAGGACTGTGTTATTACAGGTCATTAGACAAGGTAAAGGACTGTGGTATTACAGGTCATTAGACAAGGTAAAGGACTGTGGCATTACAGGGTGGTAGACGAGGTAAAGGACTCTGCTATTTCAGGTCATTAGACAAGGTAAAGGACTGTGGTATTACAGGTCATTAGACAAGGTAAAGGACTGTGCTATTACAGGTCATTAGACGAGGTAAAGGACTGTGCTATTACAGGTCATTAGATGAGGAGGTTCACGGAGGACTGTGGTATTACAGGTCATTAGATGAGGAGGTTCACGGAGGACTGTGGTATTACAGGTCATTAGATGAGGAGGTTCACGGAGGACTGTGGTATTACAGGTCATTAGATGAGGAGGTTCACGGAGGACTGTGGTATTACAGGTCATTAGATGAGGAGGTTCACGGAGGACTGTGGTATTACAGGTCATTAGATGAGGAGGTTCACGGAGGACTGTGGTATTACAGGTCATTAGATGAGGAGGTTCACGGAGGACTGTGGTATTACAGGTCATTAGATGAGGAGGTTCACGGAGGACTGTGTGGCTGAACGTGATAGCAGGGAATCAGCTTAATGCTGCTGTGCTAAAAGGTTAATTTAGTCTGGTGCCTTCATGCCTTCCGTCCATCCTTTTTCACATGACTTATTTACTGAGAGGACTTTACAGAATGCTTATCCTACTCTGTGACCTTTTAACACTAAGGTTGTTGAAACGGCCAGTACCACAGAATCATACAGAACAGTATTGTATGGTACCTCTATGGCTGGTACAGTCATCATCATAAGGGCGAAATACTCCATTCATGAGTGGACCAGTTGTTGCGCTGTGGTCTGAAGAGCAGTTCCTTTTCCCAGCTCTGGCTCAGACTGCCCCAAGGTCAGAACTTAAACGGTCTGGGCCTGTGTTCATAAAGCATCTCAGAGTAGGGGTGGTGATTATGATCAGATCAGCCTTTTAAGATAATAATGAATATGATTTCATGGTCAGAGGGGACCTGATCATAGAGCAGCACTCTTACCCTGAGACGCTTTCTGAATAGGGGCTTTGACCTGGACAACCACACAGTAGACCTGGACAAAGGTTGCGGAACTCTGTGGCTGGAGCTACTGAAGGCAATGACAGAGGAAATATGACAAAGGAAATATGTATATGAAAACAATATGGGCCTGCTTCCCGGCAATTAATGTCGACTGAATCGATGTTGCTGCTGGATTGTCTGTTTTCCTGCATTATTTCTGGGCTTGGAGACAAGATTGGTATCGGTAGACAGGTTATCGTAGTGAAAATGATATCAGATTTGATTAGAAAAGATCTTTTGAGAAGGATCCCTTCAGAATCCACTTCTGAACCTCTCAGATTAAGTGGCTCAGCTGCATGTTAGATACATTGCAATGGCGATCCAGAGGCTGAGACGTTGTTAGGAGGAGGGGATGGAGAGATTGAGGGATGGAAGGGAGGAGGGGTGGCAGTATCGGTTTACCCAGGAGAGAGCTACTGTAATCCATCAGCCTGGCTGCCCCTTTAGCACAGTCAGACCAGCTGCCTGACCAGCCCCCCCTCTCTCTTTCTTTCTCTCTCTCTCTTTTTATCCATCTTTCTCTCGCTCCCTTCATTCTTATCTCTTGCTCTCTCCCTCTTTCTCTCCCTCTTTCTCTCCCTCTCTCTTTTTTTCTCTTTGCATTTTCACATTTGCTGGGATTACATTTTGAGAGCACTGAATGATTCTCAATGTCTTGAAAAATAATTGATGAATTCAATTCTAGGACGCTCTGGTGTGAGCACCTTGAACCTTTCCCTTGCTGTATGTCTAGGACACTCTGGTGTGAATACCTTGAACAATTCCCTTGCTGTATGTCTAGGACACTCTGGTGTGATCACCTTGAACCTTTCCCTTGCTGTATGTCTAGGACACTCTGGTGTGAATACCTTGAACCTTTCCCTTGCTGTATGTCTAGGACACTCTGGTGTGAATACCTTGAACCTTTCCCTTGCTGTATGTCTAGGACACTCTGGTGTGACTACCTTGAACCTTTCCCTTGCTGTATGTCTAGGACACTCTGGTGTGAGCACCTTGAACCTTTCCCTTGCTGTATGTCTAGGACACTCTGGTGTGAATACCTTGAACCTTTCCCTTGCTGTATGTCTAGGACACACTGGTGTGAGCACCTTGAACCTTTCCCTTGCTGTATGTCTAGGACACTCTGGTGTGAATACCTTGAACAATTCCCTTGCTGTATGTCTAGGACACTCTGGTGTGAGCACCTTGAACCTTTCCCTTGCTGTATGTCTAGGACACTCTGGTGTGAATACCTTGAACAATTCCCTAGCTGTATGTCTAGGACACTCTGGTGTGCGTACCTTGAACCTTTCCCTTGATGTATTAGT
The DNA here is from genome assembly GCF_029448725.1 of Salvelinus fontinalis. NCBI lineage: Eukaryota > Metazoa > Chordata > Actinopteri > Salmoniformes > Salmonidae > Salvelinus > Salvelinus fontinalis. The sequence goes on along the minus strand of NC_074696.1, from coordinate 31,525,083 downwards.
TGTAGTTGCAGTTCACAGGCCATCATTATTTTTTAAATTAACATTCATCTTCTGAGGGTATGCCACCATAACAACCATGACTGGTGTAAAAACTGTAAAGATCTTGCTCAAGTGTTTTGTAAACTAAACTGAAATGGAGCACTTGAAGCAGAGCGTGTATAGTCCATATAACGATAGAACTCAGAGATTTGGAGTCTGCCCAGAGTCGGTGAAAACACGCTTTGGTGATAAAATACAGTTAACCAAGACAAATATGATTCTTCATGTTCTGAATCGTTCAGTGGGATCTTTCTCTATCATATCATTAACATTATATAAAAAAAGTCAGATTTCGGAATCTAATACATCCAATAATAACCACAGCGCCGCTTTCTCGGCAGTAACTTTGAGGATTTTACGTGTTGTGGTGGTTGTTTGCAAAATTAGCATGAACTGACATAAATCTAAAAGGCTTTGAAAATAAAACGCTTGTGGTGTGCTCAAGTCTAAATTGATATTTCACAGAGATACTCTTGTTTTTGATATATCTTCGAAAAATCTTCGTACAATTATGAAAATTGTACACTAAAATATGAAAATACTACATGTCTTGTCTCAAAATTGATATCTATCTTACCTCTATATTGTTTTATATCCTCCAGTTTCAAAAAAATATATGAAAAGTTCAACAGTGAGCCTGTCAGTTGGCCTTAATTCTGGCACAGCATCCAGCCTAGCTGACGCAATGCCTTTTTCCAGATTTTTCACCACTTCTTTTTATCTGGACTCCATTGATTTAGTCACCCTCATTTTGGCCATCCTACAAGGGTAAACACTGAAATAACTTTTGAATGGATTATGATAGAGACATTAAGTTTGGAGCATTTGTTTTCTTAGAGGAGTATCTACACAATAAAACAATTGATTGTTACATATCGGGATATTCCTTTTGATGATATATCGTATCTTATGGTTTTGACAATAACAAAGTATTTGGCTGTAATTGCACCAAAACTCCAATATTTTTCCTTCACAACTTGTTCTTCATCTTCTTTTTCAATAGGGAGTTTTTCATGTCATTTTTTGCACTTTTTTTAGCACTTATTTGGAACATCAAATCACAATAAAATCACAGTATCAAATCGCAAATACATATAGAATTGTGAGAATCGTGAGAATCACAATACGTATCGTATCGGTACCTAAGTGTTGTGGATAGATGGCAGCATTCGCGCAAAACTGAAAGAGCGAACCACTGCATTTAACAATGGCAAGGTGACTGGGAATGTGGTTGAATACAAACAGTACAGTTATGCTCTATGTAAGGCAATCAAACTGCCAAAATGTCTGTACAGAGACAAAGTGGAGTCAACGGCTCAGACACGAGACATATATGGCAGGGACTCCAGACAATCACAAATTACAAAGGGAAAACCAGCCATGTTGAGGACACTGGCGCCTTGCTCCCAGACAAGCTAGATACCTTCTTTGCCTGCTTTGAGGATAAAACAGTGCCACCGATGCGAGCCCCTCCCGAGGACTTTGAGCTTGCGTTCTCCGTGGCCGACATGAGTAAGACATTTAAGTGTATTAACCCTCGCAAGGCTGCTGGCAACCCGTCTGGGCCAGACCAGCTGGCTGGAGTGTTAACGGACATAATCAATCTCTCCCTATCCCAGTCTGCTGTCCTCACTTTCTTCAAGATGTCCACCATTGTTCTTGTACCCAAGAAATCGAAGGTAACTGAACTAAATGACTATCGCCCCATAGCACTCACTTCTGTCATCATGAAGTGCTTTGAGAGGCTAGTTAATATGGATAATATCACTTCCACCTTATCCAACACCCTAGACACAATGCAATTTGCATACAACCCCAATAGATCCACGGATGATCAGGCCTACCACTGTTGTGTCGTCAGCAAACTTAATGATGGTTTTGGAGTCGTGTTTGGCCACGCAGTAGTGGGTGAACAGGGAATACAGGAGTGGACTAAGTACACACCCCTGAGGGGCCCTAGTGTTAAGGATATGCATGGCAGATGTGTTGTTGCCTACTCTTACCACCTGGGGGCGGCCCATCAGGAAGTCCAGGATCCAGTTGCAGAGGGAGGTGGTTAGTTCCAGAGTCCTTAGCTTAGTGATGAGCTACGTGGGCACTATGGTGTTGAACGCTGAGCTGTAGTCAATGAACAGCATTCTCCCATAGGTGTTCCTTTTGTCCAGGTGAGAAAGGGCAGTGTGGAGTGCGTTTGAGATTGCGTCATCTGTGGATCTGTTGGGGCGGTATACGAATTGGAGTAGGCCTAGGGTGTCCGGGAGGATGCTGTTGATGTGAGCCTTGACCAGCCTTTCAAAGCAGTTCATGGCTACTGACGTGAGTGCCACAGGGCAGTAATCATTTAGCTAGGTTACCTTCGCTTCCTTGGGCACAGGGACTATGGTGGTCTGCTTGAAACATGTAGGTATTACAGACTCGGTCAGGGAGAGGTTGAAAATGTCAGTGAAGACAGTTGACAGCTGGTCCACTTATGCTTTGAGTACACGTCCTGGTAATCCGTCTGGCCCAGCGGCTTTGTGAATGTTGACCTGTTTAAAGGTTTTGTTCACATCAACAACCGAGAGTGTTATCACACAATCATCTCGAACAGCTGGTGCTCTTGTGCATGCTTCAGTGTTGCTTGCCTCGAAGCGAGCATAAAAGGCAGGACATAAAAGGAAGGCCAAGAAAATCATCAAGGACCTCAGCCATGGACTGTTCACCCTGCTATCATCCAGAAGGTGAGGTCAGTACAGGTGCATCAAAGCAGGGACCGAGAGACTGAAAAACAGCTATCTCAAGGCCATTGGAATGTTGAATAGCCATCACTAGCCGGCTTCCACCCAGTACCCTGCCCTGAACTTAGTCACTGCCACTAGCTACCACCCGGTTAATTATCCCTGCACCTTAGAGGCTGTTGCCCTATGTACATAGACAGAGAACAATGGTCACTTTAATAATGGAATGCTGGTCACTTTAATAATGGAAGACTGGTCACTTTAATAATGTTTACATACTGTTTGACCTATTTCATATGTATACAGTGCATTCGGAAGGTATTCAGACCTCTTCTCATTTTCCACATGTTGTTACATTCCAGCCTTATTCTGAAATTGATTAAATACATTAAATACACCCTTTGCTATGAGACTTGAAATCGAGCTCAGTTGCTTCCTGTTTTCATTGATCATCCTTGAGATGTTTATACAACTTGATTGGAGTCTACCAGTGGTAAATTCAATTGATTGGACATAATTTGACAGAGCTCCAGAGTTCCTCTGTGCAGATGGGAGAACCTTTCAGATGGACAACCATCTCTGCAGCACTCCACCAATCAGGCATTTATGGTAGAGTGGCCAGACAGAAGCCACTCCTCAGTAAAAGGGACATGATAGCCCCTTTGAGTTTGCCAAAAGTCACTTAAAGGGTTCAGACTATGAGAGAAAAAATTCTCTGGTCTGATGAAACAAAGATTGAACTCTTTGGGCTGAATGCCAAGCGTCACGCCTGGAGGAAACCTGGCACCATCCCTATGGTGAAGCATGGTGGTGGCAGAATCATGCTGTGGGGATGTTTTTTAGTGGCAGGTACTGGGAGACTAGACAGGAAAGAGGGAAAGATGAACAGAGCAAAGTACAGCGAGATCATTGATGAAAACCTGCTCCAGAGCGCTCGGGACCTCAGACTGGGGTGAAGGTTCATCTTCCAACAGGACAACGACCCTAAGCACACAGCCAAGACAACACAGGAATGGCTTCGGGACAAGTCTCTAAATGTCCTTGAGTGGCCCAGCCAGAGCCCAGACTTGAACCCAATCGAGCATCTCTGGAGAGGCCTGAAAATAGCTGTGCAGCGACGCTCCCCATCCAACCTGACAGAGCTTGAGAGGATCTGCAGAGAAGAATGGGAGAAATTCTCCAAATACAGGTGTGCCAAGCATGTAGCATCATACCCAATAAGTCTCAATGCTGTAATCCCTGCCAAAGGTGCTTCAACAAAGTACTGAGTAAAGGGTCTGAATACTTGTAATGTAAATGTGATATTTAAGTTTTTATTTGTAATACATTTGCAAAAATTTCTAAAAACCTGTTTTTGCTTTGTCATTATGGGGTAATGTGTGTAGATTGATGAGGGGGGGGGGGACTATTGAATCCATTTTAGAATAAGGCTGTAACATTACAAAATGTGAAAAGGTCAAAGGGTCTGAATACTTTCTGAATGCACTGTATATACTGTATATACCTGTATATATATATATTAGTATCCACCAATATTGCTTGTTCTAGTAATTCTACATTTCTTATTTCCAAATATTATACTTTTATATTTGTGTGTATTGTTGTGTGTTGTTAGATATTACTACACTGTTGGAGCTAGGAACACAAGCATTTTGCTACACCGCCAATAACATAGGATAAATACTCTATGTGTATGCGACCAATACAATTTGATTTGATTTGATTTATGATTGTATCGTATCGTATCAATTCGCAGCCCTATCATTTTACCCGTTGGTCAAGAAATGCGTTTTTGATTGGACACCCTATAATATAATATTTGAGGACCAAGAATCACCAAAATAAAAGCTTGACAGTCAATGAGAGTTGAAAAGAAAAGAAATTAGGAATCTAGCATTATTGATTTTGTTATTATGTTTGAGCAAAATAACACGGCATTAGCCATTGCAAAATGCATAGAATTGCAAGAAATGTGCTTTAAATCTGAAACATTTTCTCTCAGCCCCATGGCAAAATGTGTAGAATTGAAGGACATTTGCTTTAAAGCTGCAGACATTTCTCAAAGTTCCATGAAGAAATTTGTTGAATTGAAGGAAATTGTATTAAAAATGCAAACATTTCTTTACACCGCTAAAGTTGTCTCTAAAATGCAGCCGTGCTGCCATGCCCCCTGCCACAACCACCAACTAAGCCCCTTTTTTATCCTGAAATGAACCTGGGCCTGTATAAATAATTAACGGACAGATTTGTATCATCCTGTAGTACAATAACAGAACAGATCCTTGTTTCCTGACAACTGATGCTATCTCACTAGTGTCCTGCTGCAGTAACACTCCACATGCTATGTGAGGGCTAAATTTAGACCCCCTTGTCCAATCACCAGAAATACCCCCCCCCACCCCCATACCTGAAAGGTGCACAGTAAAGTAAAAGTGCGCTGTGCTTTCAGACCTGCAAGCCACAGGGAAACCAGAGAGCTAGTGTATCAGGTTCCTGTCCGTTCAGCGATATCACTTTGCTGTAACTCTACACTCTGTCATGTGACACTGAGTCGCATACTGAAGTGCTCTGCAATGAGGATCAAATCATATCAAAATAGGTGTGCGTGAAGGAGATTGAATACATTCAGGAGGTATAACTGCAAGATGCTGCCTTTCTTGATATGTACTGTACGTAATTGAATTCTAAATCGCATGTTACAACAAAGTGCATGAATATCTTCGCTGTGGAAGCCTAAGAGTGTATAAAAACCCAATGACTACCAATACATCATTAACAGTATTACCTTTTGTTAGACAATATACTCTATAATGCATGTATAATATGTTTTATTTTTCTGTAGTTGGCTTTATTGTTTTTCCAGTAGCAGCGTCAGTGTTAGGATGTAACCTTTTTATAGGGTGACAGGATTCAGTGACAGCTAAACAAACCATGCTTGACAAGCTCACAAATCAAATTTAAAAAAAGCATATTGGCAAAGCTCAACTGATTGTTTTCCCCTAGCTATCATTGGTGTAGTGGAGGGTACACGCCATCACGAAAAACATGCCATCCTTTCCACACAAAATATAGGGACAGTTACTTTATTCACCGCGAACTGTGATTAGCGTTTACCTACCTTTTTCTTTACCACTACATCACTGATTGGGCTAATAGAGAAATGATCCAACATGTAAGTGAACATAGATTAGAGTAACTGCGGTGGTCTGGCACTTGATCTTCATGCTGTTTCAGAAAAGGGTCAACTCTCCTTGCAGAGGACACGGGAGATGAATCTCCTTGACAACTGAACTTATTATGAAGAAATATGAGGGCTGTGAGAAATGATCATGCCCCCTGTATTAATATTTGATCATTATGAAATCGTTTGAATCTCCTTTTTTAATTAAACTTTTGACAGTCCCTTAATGGCGAATCAGTATAAGAAATCCATGTATTTTAGTAGCACATAACTAGTTAATTAGTTTATATAAAGTAATCAAAGAATTTAGCATATACATTACATATAAATCAAATGAAATGATTTATGTTTTGAAACTAGGGAATCTTTTAGAACTATGTGAAAAAGAGACAAGGCAAAGCCATGAAAGAGAAATTGAGCAAATTTGTATATCTTCTTAACTGCACACCCCCAAACTCTTCATAGGAAAAGTTGTTACCAACCGTTTTTTAAAGCCTATGAAAAGCAGAGTACACATAAATAAATGATTACTGGTCTGCATTAATAAAGAACAGGGGCTGAGAGCGATATGCATATGCATAAGTTCTACTGTAAATGAATCATCTCTCTGCTCCCAGTCTTCCTCCAGTCTCCCTGGGGACTCAGAGACTGTCACAGGGCCAGGCTGAGATACAGCCCCCGTGTTAGTGGTCTTCACAGTGGAAAATGTTGCAGTTTAAAACAAGTTTGTTGCTTTAAACTTGCTTCTACACATTCTTCCATGGGGCAGAGAGAAGACATAGATTTTTTTTAAATAAGTTCATGCTATTCTACTCATTTTAACATGGGGTGGAGAGGAAAATTAGCTGTTTTACAGGAAACACTCTATGTGCAATAATCGTGTTTAACATGATTTTTGAATGACTACCTCATCTCTGTACCCCACACATACATTTATCGGTAAGGTATGATGCAACCACAAAGACTGGGAAGGTTTTGCAATGCCTTGTAAAGAAGGGCACCTATTGGTAGATGGGTAAAAAAATATGTATTAAATATTGTTTTGATCATGGTGAAGTTATTAATTAAAATTGGTACTTCTTACCCCTTTTTCGTGATATCATTGGTAGTTACAGTCTTGTCTCATCACTGCAACTCCCGTACGGACTCGGGAGAGAGCCATGCGTCCTCCAAAACACGACCCTGCCAAGCCGCACTGTTTCTTCACACACTGCTCGCTTAACCCAGCCACACCAATGTGCGTCTGGGTTACCGTCCAGCTGGCGACCAAACACTGTCCAGCTGGTAACCAAGGTCAGCTTGCAGGCGCCCGGCCCGCCACAAGGAGTTGCTAGATGGGACAAGGAAATCCCGTAAAGCCAAACCCTCCCAAACCCGGACGATGCTGGGCGAAAACAGGTAAAAAATTAAAAAATTATTTACATAACTATTTCTTCTTTTGATTGGACATGATTTGGAAAGGCACACACCTGTCTATATAAGGTCCCACAGTCGACTGTACATGTCAGAGCAAAAACCAAGCCATGTGGTCAAAGGAATTGTCTGTAGAGCTCCGAGACAGGATTGTGTGGAGGCATGGTCTGGGGAAGGGTACCAAATTTCTTTTGCAGCATTGAAGGTCCCTAAGAAGAAAAAAAATATATATATTTTTTTTTACATGGAAATTGTTCCAAGGGCCTTCAAAAGGGCCGTCAGTTGCCCATCCCTGTCCTAACTATTACTACATTTTTATGTAAATGGTATGTTGTATAATTTCACATTTTTGCGAAACTTACCGCTGGTAGCAAATCGCTTCCTCATCCGTCGTTGTGTAGTATGGGGGCCCTGAAAAAACACCCAAAAACGTCCTTTTAGAAATGGCAAAGCTCTCAGTATCGTGATACAGATCTTTAGATGTTGTACACATGAAACTGTGTCATTCCGAACTTAATCCGCAACGTTATATACCATTTTGTTGCTACTTGAGCAAATACATCTCTGTCAATTTCACAGGTAACTGACAAAATAAAGGAAACACTTGAGTAAATGGGTGATACAATGCATATTGAAAGCAGGTGCTTCCACACAGAAAGCTCCAGACACTTGTAGAATGTATGCCAAGGTGCATTGAAGCTGCTCTGGTGGCTCGTTGGTGTTTCTTTTATTTTGACAGTTACCTGTAGCGGCAGGTTACATGGAGAGTGGAACAGCTCGAGTTGCTCAAAAGGGAATATAACATGGCGGTTCATGTTCGGAATGACACAATTTCATGTGTACAACATCTAAATTCCTGCATCACTGTACTGAGAGCTTTTCCATTTCTGAAATGACGTACTTGGGTGTTTGGAACCTTTGTTCATGTTTTTCAGGCTCCCAAACTACACAATGCGAATGAGGATGAGGAAGTGATTTGCTGTTTGGAGTAAGTTTCTTTAAAACATGTGAAATCACAAAAAAGATGGCTGGCCCCTTCTATAACATGCAGTTAACATCAAATGTAGAGATTTAATTGTAAAAATAACTTCTCCTTTAAGATGAATTTAAAGCATAGCTGTTCTTAGATAAAAAAGCTTAGTACACCAGTGATCCTTAACACAAGGGTTCCTTCACAGTTTGTCAAGGAAGGTTTTCCTGCTATTTTCCTGCCCAGCAGACTCGTTAGGTCCCTCACAAAATGACAAAACTCATTATGGTCTATTACTTATTGTCTATATTCTCAGGTCTAAGACAGGAGTTCTTCTATTCCCCAAGGTAGAAGCCTAGTCTTCATCCCAAACAGCACCCTATTCCTTATATAGTGCACTACTTTTTGACCCATGGGCCTGGCACTATGTAGGGAATAGGGTGCCATTTGGGACGTGAACCTGGAATCCTTTTAGCACTCTGGCTTCGTCTCAGAATGTCTGACCTGGTGGTTAATCAAGACATTTCCTTTTAGCTCTTATGTCTTCTTCTGTGTCTCAGCATCGTGTACATGCTAGCAACCCTGTTCCCTTATGGCTCCAGATGGAGGTTATTCTTCTCTCTGCTTGAGCAAAACCATGCAGTCTAAGTAACTATCTTCTGATGTTAATGAGGTAAATAAAACGTTGAAATTAACTAAGGTAATGACTAATAGGATGTTACTAGTTATGGTGATTCTTTGGTAAATGTTTATGAATTCTAATTAACGTTTTCCATATAAGAACTGCCCATCCATCCACTATAATTCTGCTTCCGTTAACATTGAATGTTAATGATCAGTCTGAGCATGTTGTAGTGATGTTGTCTTCATGGTAGAGGCTGATAGCCATGAGGTGATTTCATATTGAACTCTAAGGAAGGAGTCACTGGGCAATGTAATGATTTACTATGACAGCGAGGTTTACATCTTTATGAATAATCAGAATAACAAACACGCAATATTTAGCAGAATTTTGATATTGCTCTGTCCACATACGTCACCACACACACACACACACACACACACACACACACACACACACACACACACACACACACACACACACACACACACACACACACACACACACACACACACACACACACACACACACACACACACACATACATACACACATGATACAATATCTAGCCTACGCATTCACCATAGTTGCTGGAAAAATGCTGGAAAGAACAGTGTGAAAAGAAAATATCCGAACCAGAACAGTCCAGTTTGGCCCGGTTTCATGATATTGTGAAAAGAGTCGAAGGCTAGAGCATAATAAGATGTAGAATCACTGTGATACATGGTGTAGACTAGAGCAGGCTAGAATCAGCCACCGTGTTCTCAATGGATTTACACCTGGATTATATTCTGATCCCACATACAGAGCTGTCAAATAATATGTTACCGCGGTAATAAAACTACAAAGTCCATATTAGTAGATTTGATTTGGCATGTCATCCCACTACCCCCCTGCCCCCATGCCATTGATACCAAACACAGACTCTATCTCTCAGCATAAATGAGTGGAGCATCATCTACGAGAGAACATCAAGGGGTCTCATTTCAATTAGGATATTGATTTATTATGTTCTGGGGTTGTTTGATGCTTAGTGTCACGAAGAGGCACTCTGTCTGTAATCCAATAGATTCAGCAGCTCAGGAGGCGCTAAATACAGGACAACCCAAAGACCGTGGCCTTCCAAGGACATGACATGCATTGTTCAGTTTCATTCTATTAGAAGTGATTAATTATTTATCAATGTCAGGGAAAATACTTCATGGCATACAGAATCAATATAGTATGCCATCATTTCGGACTTTCCCATGAAAGCTCCTACGTATTTTTTGTATAACAAAGAAGTGACATTTTAAAAGGCTCTTCGACTGATGTCCTTTTGGTGGTGGACCATTCTTGACACACACGGGAAACAGTTGAACGTTAAAAAAACAGCAGCGCTGCAGATCTTGACACAAACCAGTGCTCCTGGCACTTACTAACATACACCGTTCAAAGACACTTAAATATTTTGTTTTACCCATTTACCCTCTGAATGGCACACACACACAATCCGTGTCGCAATTGTCTCAAGGCTTAAAAATCCTTCTTTAACCTGTCTCCTCCCCTTCATCTACACTGATTGAAGTGGATTTAACAAGTGAAATCAATAAGGGATCATAGCTTTCACCTGGATTCACCTGGTCAGTCTATCTCATGGAAAGAGCAGGTGTTCCTAATGTTTTGTATACTAAGTGTATATGCATTGATTCTTGAAAAAGATAATGTATAAAAATGCCTCATGAGATTAGTTCAACTGTCTGGCTCTAAATCCTGGATTTCCTCTTTAAAAGCACTTCCATGCTCCGCAGCAGTATCTCCCTTGTAGCCTCAGCCTCGTCTGCAGTTCAAATTGACACCAGATGAGTAATTGAAATGAAAAGGAAGGCTCTCAGGTGGTTATGAGTTATGATGATTCAGTGCATTTTGATCATGTAACCTGAGCTGAATTCCAGATAATGACCACTATTAAGCCAAGACACAGTTCCTTCTCCTCTTTTCACATTCCCCCGCTTTTCAGAGCCTAATGATGGTTTGATGGGTAGCTTCATTAGGCTAAGAGACGTTGAACCGATAAACATCAGCTCATGCTAATTATATATTAAGAGTTCAAGTAGTGTTGCTGTGCTGTTCCTTTTAGAAAGCACTCAGAGAAAGGCTTATCATAGCAAGTAGGCGTGCTGTTGGACCCGTGAATTATAGTTGAAAAAAAAGACACACACAGATTTTGATACAGTATAGTACAGATATTGGTACAGTATAATACAGATGCTGATACAGTATACTACAGATGTTGATACAGTATAATAGAGGTTGGTACAGTGTAATACAGATGTTGGTACAGTATACTACAGATGTTGATACAGTATAATAGAGGTTGGTACAGTATAATACAGATGTTGTCACAGTATAATACAGAGGTTGACACAGTGTAATACAGATGTTGTCACAGTATAATACAGATGTTGATACAGTATAATACAGATGTTGATACAGTATACTACAGATGCTGGTACAGTATAATACAGAGGTTGGTACAGTGTAATACAGATGTTGGTACAGTATAATACAGATGTTGATACATTATAATGCAGAGGTTGGAATGGTATAATACAGAGGTTGGTACAGTATAGTACAGCGGTTGGTACAGTATAATACAGAGGTTTATACAGTATAATACAGAGGTTTATACAGTATAATACAGATGTTGACACAGTATAATACAGATGTTGATACAGTATTATACAGATGTTGACACAGGATAATAATACAGAAGTTGACACAGTATAATACAGATGTTTATACAGTATACTACAGATGTTGATACAGTATACTACAGATGTTGATACAGTATACTACAGATGTTGGTACAGTATAATACAGAGGTTGATACAGTATAATACAGCTGTTGGTACAGTATAATGCAGAGGTTGGTACAGTATAATGCAGAGGTTGGTACAGTATAATACAGATGTTGATACAGTATAATACAGATGTTGGTACAGTATATTACAGATGTTTGTACAGTATAACACAGCTTTTGGTACAGTATAGTACAGATGTTGATACAGTATAATACAGAGGTTGGTACAGTATAATACAGATGTTGATACAGTATAATACAGATGTTGGTACAGTATAATACAGAGGTTGACACAGTGTAATACAGATGTTGGTACAGTATAATACAAATGTTGATACAGTATATTACAGAGGTTGATACAGTATAGTACGGAGGTTGGTACAGTGTAATACAGATGTTGGTCAAGTATAATACACAGGTTGATACAGTATAATACAGAGGTTGGTACAGTGTAATACAAGATGTTGATACAGTATAATACAGATGTTGGTAGAGTATAATACAGATGTTGGTAGAGTATAATACAGATGTTGGTACCGTATAATATAGATGTTGGTACAGTATAATACAGAGGTTGATACAGTATATTACAGATGTTGATACAGTATAATACAGATGTTGGTACAGTATAATACAGATGTTGGTACGGTATAATACAGATGTTGATACAGTATAATATAGATGTTGGTACAGTATAATACAGATGTTGGTAGAGTATAATACAGATGTTGATACAGTATAATACAGATGTTAGTACAGTATAATACAGAGGTTGATACAGTATAATACATAGGTTGGTACAGTATAATACAGAGGTTGACACAATATAATACAGATGTTGATACAGTATAATATAGATGTTGGTACAGTATAATACAGATGTTGGTAGAGTATAATACAGATGTTGATACAGTATAATACAGATGTTAGTACAGTATAATACAGCGGTTGATACAGTATAATACATAGGTTGGTACAGTATAATACAGAGGTTGACACAATATAATACAGATGTTGATACAGTATGGTACAGAGGTTGATACAGTATAATACAGAGGCTGATACAATATAATACAGATGTTAGTACAGTATAATACAGATGTTGATACAGTATAATACAGAGGTTGGCACAGTATACTACAGATGTTGGTACAGTATTGTACAGATGTTGGTACAGTATAATACAGATGTTGGTACAGTATAATACAGATGCTGGTACAGTATAATACAGATGCTGGTACAGTATAATACAGAGGTTGACACAGTATAATACAGATGTTAATACAGTATAATACAGAGGTTGGTACAGTATACTACAGATGTTTATACAGTATAATACAGAGGTTGGTACAGTGTAATACAGATGTTGATACAGTATAATACAGATGTTGATACAGTATAATGCAGAGGTTGGTACGGTATAATACAGAGGTTGGTACAGTAGAATACAGAGGTTTATACAGTATAATGCAGATGTTGACACAGTATAATGCAGATTATTATACAGTATAATACAGATGTTGATACAGTATAATACAGAGGTTGGTACAGTATACTACAGATGTTTATACAGTATAATACAGAGGTTGGTACAGTATACTACAGATGTTTATACAGTATAATACAGAGGTTGGTACAGTATACTACAGAGGTTGACACAGTATAATACAGATGTTGGTACGGTATAATACAGAGGTTGGTACGGTATAGTACAGCGGTTTGTACAGTATAATACAGAGGTTAGTACAGTATAATACAGATGTTGACACAGTATGATACAGATGTTTATACAGTATAATACAGAGGTTGGTACAGTATAATACAGAGGCTGGTACAGTGTAATAGATGTTGGTACAATATAATACAGATGTTGGTACGGTATAATACAGAGGTTGGTACGGTATAGTACAGCGGTTGGTACAGTATAATACAGATGTTTATACAGTATAATACAGATGTTGATACAGTATAATACAGAGGTTAGTACAGTATAATACAGAGGTTGGTACAGTATACTACAGATGTTGGTACAGTATTGTACAGATGTTGGTACAGTATAATACAGAGGTTGGTACAGTATAATACAGAGGTTGATACAGTGTAATACAGATGTTGGTACAGTATAATACATATGTTGATACAGTATAATACAGAGGTTGGTACAGTATAATACAGAGGTTGATACAGTGTAATACAGATGTCGGTACAGTATAATACAGAGATTAACACAATATAATACAGATGTTGATACAGTATAATACAGATGTTGGTAGAGTATAATACAGATGTTGGTAGAGTATAATACAGATGTTGGTACCGTATAATATAGATGTTGGTACAGTATAATACAGAGGTTGATACAGTATATTACAGATGTTGATACAGTATAATACAGATGTTGGTACAGTATAATACAGATGTTGGTACGGTATAATACAGATGTTGATACAGTATAATATAGATGTTGGTACAGTATAATACAGATGTTGGTAGAGTATAATACAGATGTTGATACAGTATAATACAGATGTTAGTACAGTATAATACAGAGGTTGATACAGTATAATACATAGGTTGGTACAGTATAATACAGAGGTTGACACAATATAATACAGATGTTGATACAGTATAATATAGATGTTGGTACAGTATAATACAGATGTTGGTAGAGTATAATACAGATGTTGATACAGTATAATACAGATGTTAGTACAGTATAATACAGAGGTTGATACAGTATAATACATAGGTTGGTACAGTATAATACAGAGGTTGACACAATATAATACAGATGTTGATACAGTAAAATACAGAGGCTGATACAATATAATACAGATGCTGATACAGTATAATACAGAGGTTGGCACAGTATACTACAGAGGTTGGCACAGTATACTACAGATGTTGGTACAGTATTGTACAGATGTTGGTACAGTATAATACAGATGCTGGTACAGTATAATACAGATGTTGACACATTGTAATACAGATGTTGGTACAGTATAATACAGATGTTGGTACAGTATAATACAGAGGTTGACACAGTGTAATACAGATTTTGGTACAGTATAATACAGATGTTGATACAGTATATTACAGAGGTTGATACAGTATAGTACGGAGGTTGGTACAGTGTAATACAGATGTTGGTCAAGTATAATACACAGGTTGATACAGTATAATACAGAGGTTGGTACAGTGTAATACAAGATGTTGATACAGTATAATACAGATGTTGGTAGAGTATAATACAGATGTTGGTAGAGTATAATACAGATGTTGGTACCGTATAATATAGATGTTGGTACGGTATAATACAGATGTTGGTACAGTATAATACAGATGTTGATACAGTATAATACAGATGTTGATACAGTATAATACAGATGTTGATACAGTATAATACAGATGTTGATACAGTATAATATAGATGTTGGTACAGTATAATACAGATGTTGATACAGTATAATACAGATGTTGATACAGTATAATACAGATGTTGATACAGTATAATATAGATGTTGCTACAGTATAATACAGATGTTGGTAGAGTATAATACAGATGTTGATACAGTATAATATAGATGTTGGTACAGTATAATACAGATGTTGGTAGAGTATAATACAGATGTTGATACAGTATAATACAGATGTTGATACAGTATAATACAGATGTTGATACAGTATAATACAGATGTTGATACAGTATAATATAGATGTTGGTACAGTATAATACAGATGTTGGTAGAGTATAATACAGATGTTGATACAGTATAATATAGATGTTGGTACAGTATAATACAGATGTTGGTAGAGTATAATACAGATGTTGATACAGTATAATACAGATGTTAGTACAGTATAATACAGCGGTTGATACAGTATAATACATAGGTTGGTACAGTATAATACAGAGGTTGACACAATATAATACAGATGTTGATACAGTATGGTACAGAGGTTGATACAGTATAATACAGAGGCTGATACAATATAATACAGATGTTAGTACAGTATAATACAGATGTTGATACAGTATAATACAGAGGTTGGCACAGTATACTACAGATGTTGGTACAGTATTGTACAGATGTTGGTACAGTATAATACAGATGTTGGTACAGTATAATACAGATGCTGGTACAGTATAATACAGATGCTGGTACAGTATAATACAGAGGTTGACACAGTATAATACAGATGTTAATACAGTATAATACAGAGGTTGGTACAGTATACTACAGATGTTTATACAGTATAATACAGAGGTTGGTACAGTGTAATACAGATGTTGATACAGTATAATACAGATGTTGATACAGTATAATGCAGAGGTTGGTACGGTATAATACAGAGGTTGGTACAGTAGAATACAGAGGTTTATACAGTATAATGCAGATGTTGACACAGTATAATGCAGATTATTATACAGTATAATACAGATGTTGATACAGTATAATACAGAGGTTGGTACAGTATACTACAGATGTTTATACAGTATAATACAGAGGTTGGTACAGTATACTACAGATGTTTATACAGTATAATACAGAGGTTGGTACAGTATAATACAGATGTTGGTACAGTATAATACAGAGGTTGACACAGTGTAATACAGATTTTGGTACAGTATAATACAGATGTTGATACAGTATATTACAGAGGTTGATACAGTATAGTACGGAGGTTGGTACAGTGTAATACAGATGTTGGTCAAGTATAATACACAGGTTGATACAGTATAATACAGAGGTTGGTACAGTGTAATACAAGATGTTGATACAGTATAATACAGATGTTGGTAGAGTATAATACAGATGTTGGTAGAGTATAATACAGATGTTGGTACCGTATAATATAGATGTTGGTACGGTATAATACAGATGTTGGTACAGTATAATACAGATGTTGATACAGTATAATACAGATGTTGATACAGTATAATACAGATGTTGATACAGTATAATACAGATGTTGATACAGTATAATATAGATGTTGGTACAGTATAATACAGATGTTGATACAGTATAATACAGATGTTGATACAGTATAATACAGATGTTGATACAGTATAATATAGATGTTGCTACAGTATAATACAGATGTTGGTAGAGTATAATACAGATGTTGATACAGTATAATATAGATGTTGGTACAGTATAATACAGATGTTGGTAGAGTATAATACAGATGTTGATACAGTATAATACAGATGTTGATACAGTATAATACAGATGTTGATACAGTATAATACAGATGTTGATACAGTATAATATAGATGTTGGTACAGTATAATACAGATGTTGGTAGAGTATAATACAGATGTTGATACAGTATAATATAGATGTTGGTACAGTATAATACAGATGTTGGTAGAGTATAATACAGATGTTGATACAGTATAATACAGATGTTAGTACAGTATAATACAGCGGTTGATACAGTATAATACATAGGTTGGTACAGTATAATACAGAGGTTGACACAATATAATACAGATGTTGATACAGTATGGTACAGAGGTTGATACAGTATAATACAGAGGCTGATACAATATAATACAGATGTTAGTACAGTATAATACAGATGTTGATACAGTATAATACAGAGGTTGGCACAGTATACTACAGATGTTGGTACAGTATTGTACAGATGTTGGTACAGTATAATACAGATGTTGGTACAGTATAATACAGATGCTGGTACAGTATAATACAGATGCTGGTACAGTATAATACAGAGGTTGACACAGTATAATACAGATGTTAATACAGTATAATACAGAGGTTGGTACAGTATACTACAGATGTTTATACAGTATAATACAGAGGTTGGTACAGTGTAATACAGATGTTGATACAGTATAATACAGATGTTGATACAGTATAATGCAGAGGTTGGTACGGTATAATACAGAGGTTGGTACAGTAGAATACAGAGGTTTATACAGTATAATGCAGATGTTGACACAGTATAATGCAGATTATTATACAGTATAATACAGATGTTGATACAGTATAATACAGAGGTTGGTACAGTATACTACAGATGTTTATACAGTATAATACAGAGGTTGGTACAGTATACTACAGATGTTTATACAGTATAATACAGAGGTTGGTACAGTATACTACAGAGGTTGACACAGTATAATACAGATGTTGGTACGGTATAATACAGAGGTTGGTACGGTATAGTACAGCGGTTTGTACAGTATAATACAGAGGTTAGTACAGTATAATACAGATGTTGACACAGTATGATACAGATGTTTATACAGTATAATACAGAGGTTGGTACAGTATAATACAGAGGCTGGTACAGTGTAATAGATGTTGGTACAATATAATACAGATGTTGGTACGGTATAATACAGAGGTTGGTACGGTATAGTACAGCGGTTGGTACAGTATAATACAGATGTTTATACAGTATAATACAGATGTTGATACAGTATAATACAGAGGTTAGTACAGTATAATACAGAGGTTGGTACAGTATACTACAGATGTTGGTACAGTATTGTACAGATGTTGGTACAGTATAATACAGAGGTTGGTACAGTATAATACAGAGGTTGATACAGTGTAATACAGATGTTGGTACAGTATAATACATATGTTGATACAGTATAATACAGAGGTTGGTACAGTATAATACAGAGGTTGATACAGTGTAATACAGATGTCGGTACAGTATAATACAGAGATTAACACAATATAATACAGATGTTCATACAGTATAATACAGATGTTGGTACAGTATAATACAGAGATTAACACAATATAATAAAGAGGTTGGTACAGTGGAATACAGATGTTGGTACGGTATAATACAGATGTTGGTACGGTATAATAAAGAGGATGACACAATATAATACAGATGTTGGTACAGTATAATACAGATATAGGTACAGTGTAATACAGATGTTGGTACAGTATAATACAGAGATTAACACAGTATAATACAGAGGTTGATACAGTTTAATACAGAGGTTGATACAGTATAATACAGAGGTTGGTACAGTGTAATACAGAGGTTGGTACAGTGTAATACAGATGTTGGTACAGTATAATACAGAGATTAACACAGTATAATACAGAGGTTGATACAGTATAATACAGATGTTAATACAGTATAATGCAGAGGTTGGTACGGTATAATACAGAGGTTGGTACAGTATAATACAGAGGTTGGTACAGTATAATACAGAGGTTGGTACAGTGTAATACAGAGGTTGGTACAGTGTAATACAGATGTTGATACAGTATACTACAGATGTTGATACAGTGTAATACAGATGTTGATACAGTATAATGCAGATGTTGATACGGTATAATGCAGAGGTTTATACGGTATAATACAGAGGTTGGTACAGTATAATACAGAGGTTTATACAGTATAATGCAGATGTTGACACAGTATAATGCAGATTATTATACAGTATAATACAGATGTTGATACAGTATAATACAGATGTTAGTACAGTATAATAAAGAGGTTGACACAGTATAATACCGATGTTGATACAGTATACTACAGATGTTGATACAGTATACTACCGATGTTGATACAGTATACTACAGATGTTGATACAGTATAATACAGATGTTGACACAGTATTATACAGATGTTGGTACAATATATTACAGAAGTTGGTACAGTATAATACAGAGGTTGGTATGGTATAATACAGAGGTTGGTACGGTATAGTACAGCGGTTGGTACAGTATAATATAGAGGTTAGTACAGTATAATACAGATGTTGACACAGTATGATACAGATGTTTATACAGTATAATACAGAGGTTGATACAGTATAATACAGAGGCTGGTACAGTGTAATAGATGTTGGTACAATATAATACAGATGTTGGTACGGTATAATACAGAGGTTGGTACGGTATAGTACAGCGGTTGGTACAGTATAATACAGATTTTGATACAGTATAATAAAGAGGTTGACACAGTATAATACAGATGTTGATACAGTATACTACAGATGTTGATACAGTATACTACCTATGTTGATACAGTATACTAAAGATGTTGTTGCAGTATAATACAGCGGTTTATACAGTATAATACAGATGTTGGTACAGTATAATACAGAGGTTGGTACAGTATAATACAGATGTTGGTACAGTATAATACAGAGGTTGGTACAGTATAATACAGATGTTGGTAAAGTATAATACAGAGGTTGGTACAGTATAATACAGATGTTAGTACAGTATAATACAGAGGTTGGTACAGTGTAATACAGATGTTGGTACAGTATAATACAGATGTTTATACAGTGTAATAGATGTTGGTACAGTATAATACAGATGTTGATACAGTATAATACAGAGGTTGATACAGTATAATACAGATGTTGATACAGTATAATACAGAGGTTGGTATGGTATAATACAAGAGGTTGATACAGTATAATACAGATGTTGATACATTATAATGCAGAGGTTGGTATGGTATAATACAGAGGTTGGTACGGTATAGTACAGCGGTAGGTACAGTATAATACAGATGTTGACACAGTATAATACAGATGTTTATACAGTATAATACAGATGTTGATACAGTATACTACAGATGTTGATACAGTATACTACAGATGTTGATACAGTATACTACAGATGTTGGTACAGTATAATACAGAGGTTGATACAGTATAATACAGATGTTTATACAGTATAATACAGAGGTTGATACAGTATAATACAGATGTTGACACAGTATAATACAGATGTTGGTACAATATATTACAGAGGTTGGTACAGTATAATACAGCTGTTGGTACATTATAATGCAGAGGTTGGTACAGTATAATACAGAGGTTGATACAGTATAATACAGATGTTGACACAGTATAATACAGATGTTGGTACAATATATTACAGAGGTTGGTACAGTATAATACAGCTGTTGGTACATTATAATACAGAGGTTGGTACAGTATAATACAGAGGTTTATACAGTATAATACAGATGTTGACACAGTATAATACAGATGTTTATACAGTATAATACAGATGTTGATACAGTATTATACAAAGGTTAGTACAGTAGAATACAGATGTTAATACAGTATAATACAGAGGTTGGTACAGTATAATACAGATGTTGACACAGTAGTATACAGAGGTTGGTACAGTATAATACAGAGGTTGATACAATATAATACAGATGTTGGTACAGTATAATACAGAGTTTGATACAGTATAATACAGAGGTTGGTATCGTATAATACAGAGGTTGGTACGATATAGTACAGTGGTTGGTACAGTATAACACAGAGGTTTATACAGTATAATACAGATGTTGACTTAGTATAATACAGATGTTTATACAGTATAATACAGATGTTGATACAGTATTATACAAAGGTTAGTACAGTAGAATACAGATGTTGACACAGTATAATACAGAAGTTGTCACAGTATAATACAGATGTTGATATAGTATACTACAGATGTTGATACAGTATACTACAGATGTTGATACAGTATACTACAGATGTTGGTACAGTATAATACAGAGGTTGATACAGTATAATACAGATGTTTATACAGTATAATACAGAGGTTGATACAGTATAATACAGATGTTGGTACAGTATAATACAGATGTTAATACAGTATAGTACAGAGGTTAGTACAGTATAATACAGATGTTGACAAAGTAGTATACAGATGTTGATACAGTATAATACAGAGGTTGATACACTATAATACAGATGTTGGTACAGTATAATACAGATGTTGATACAGTATAATACAGAGGTTGATACAGTATAATACAGAGGTTGGTACAGTATAATACAGATGTTGATACAGTATAATATCGAGGTTGGTACAGTATAATACAGATGTTGATACAGTATAATACAGATGTTTATACAGTATAATACAGAGGTTGGTACAGTATAATACAGAGGTTGGTACAGTGTAATAGATGTTGGAACAGTATAATACAGATGTTGATACAGTATAATACAGAGGTTGATACAGTATAATAGAGAGGTTGGTACAGTGTAATACAAGAGGTTGATACAGTATAATGCAGAGGTTGGTATGGTATAATACAGAGGTTGGTACGGTATAGTACAGCGGTTGGTACAGTATAACACAGAGGTTTATACAGTATAACACAGATGTTGACACAGTATAATACAGATGTTTATACAGTATAATACAGATGTTGATACAGTATTATACAAAGGTTAGTACAGTATAATACAGATGTTGGTACAGTATAATACAGAGTTTGGTACAGTATAATACAGATGTTGGTACAGTATAATACAGAGGTCGGTACAGTATAATACAGATGTTAGTACAGTATAATACAGAGGTTGGTACAGTGTAATACAGATGTTGGTACAGTATAATACAGATGTTTATACAGTGTAATAGATGTTGGTACAGTATAATACAGATGTTGATACAGTATAATACAGAGGTTGATACAGTATAATACAGATGTTGATACAGTATAATACAGAGGTTGGTATGGTATAATACAAGAGGTTGATACAGTATAATACAGATGTTGATACATTATAATGCAGAGGATGGTACGGTATAGTACAGCGGTTGGTACAGTATAATACAGATGTTGACACAGTATAATACAGATGTTTATACAGTATAATACAGATGTTGATACAGTATTATACAAAGGTTAGTACAGTAGAATACAGATGTTGACACAGTATAATACAGAAGTTGACACAGTATAATACAGATGTTGATACAGTATACTACATATGTTGATACAGTATACTACAGATGTTGATACAGTATACTACAGATGTTGGTACAGTATAATACAGAGGTTGATACAGTATAATACAGATGTTTATACAGTATAATACAGAGGTTGATACAGTATAATACAGATGTTGACACAGTATAATACAGATGTTGGTACAATATATTACAGAGGTTGGTACAGTATAATACAGCTGTTGGTACATTATAATGCAGAGGTTGGTACAGTATAATACAGAGGTTGATACAGTATAATACAGATGTTGACACAGTATAATACAGATGTTGGTACAATATATTACAGAGGTTGGTACAGTATAATACAGCTGTTGGTACATTATAATACAGAGGTTGGTACAGTATAATACAGAGGTTTATACAGTATAATACAGATGATTACACAGTATAATACAGATGTTTATACAGTATAATACAGATGTTGGTACAGTATAATACAGATGTTGACACAGTAGTATACAGATGTTTATACAGTATAATACAGAGGTTGGTACAGTATAATACAGATGTTGATACAGTATAATACAGAGGTTGATACAA
The DNA here is from genome assembly GCF_029448725.1 of Salvelinus fontinalis. NCBI lineage: Eukaryota > Metazoa > Chordata > Actinopteri > Salmoniformes > Salmonidae > Salvelinus > Salvelinus fontinalis. The sequence continues at coordinate 31,501,965 of NC_074696.1, read as the reverse complement.
TATAATACAGATGTTGGTACAGTATAATACAGAGTTTGATACAGTATAATACAGAGGTTGGTATGGTATAATATAGAGGTTGGTACGGTATAGTACAGCGGTTGGTACAGTATAACACAGAGGTTTAAACAGTATAATACAGATGTTGACTTAGTATAATACAGATGTTTATACAGTATAATACAGATGTTGATACAGTATTATACAAAGGTTAGTACAGTAGAATACAGATGTTGACACAGTATAATACAGAAGTTGACACAGTATACTACAGATGTTGATACAGTATACTACAGATGTTGATATAGTATACTACAGAGGTTGGTACAGTATACTACAGTTGTTGGTACAGTATAATACAGAGGTTGATACAGCATAATACAGATGTTAATACAGTATAGTACAGAGGTTGGTACAGTATAATACAGATGTTGACACAGTAGTATACAGATGTTGATACAGTATAATACAGAGGTTGGTACAGTATAATACAGATGTTGATACAGTATAATACAGATGTTTATACAGTATAATACAGAGGTTGGTACAGTATAATACAGAGGTTGGTACAGTGTAATAGATGTTGGTACAGTATAATACAGATGTTGACACAGTATAATACAGAGGTTGACACAGTATAATACAGATGTTGATGCAGTATACTACAGATGTTGATACAGTATACTACAGATGTTGTTGCAGTATAATACAGAGGTTGATACAGTATAATACAGACGTTTATACAGTATAATACAGAGTTTGATACAGTATAATACAGATGTTGACACAGTATAATACAGATGTTGGTACAATATATTACAGAGGTTGGTACAGTATAATACAGATGTTGGTACAGTATAATACAGATGTTGATACAGTATAATACAGATGTTGATACAGTATAATGCAGAGGTTGGAACGGTATAAGACAGAGGTTGGTACGGTATAGTACAGCGGTTGGTACATTATAATACAGATGTTGATACAGTATGATACAGATGTTTATACACTATAATACAGAGGTTGGTACAGTATAATACAGATGTTTAAAAAGTATAATACAGAGTTTGATACCTGTATAATACAGATGTTGGTACAGTATAATACAGCGGTTGACACAGTATAATACAGAGGTTGGTACAGTGTAATACAGATGTTGGTACAGTATAATACAGATGTTGGTACAGTATAATACAGATGTTGGTACAGTATAATACAGATGTTGGTACAGTATAATACAGATGTTGGTACAGTATAATACAGCGGTTGACACAGTATAATACAGAGGTTGGTACAGTGTAATACAGATGTTGGTACAGTATAATACAGATGTTGGTACAGTATAATACAGATGTTGGTACAGTATAATACAGATGTTGGTACAGTATAATACAGCGGTTGACACAGTGTAATACAGATGTTGGTACAGTATACTACAGATTTCGGTACAGTATAATACAGAGGTTGGTACAGTGTAATACAGATGTTGGAACAGTATAATACAGATGTTGATACATTATAATATCGAGGTTGGTACAGTATAATACAGATGTTGATACAGTATACTACAGATGTTGGTACAGTATAATACAGAGGTTGGTACAGTATAATACAGATGTTGGTACAGTATAATACAGAGGTTGGTACAGTGTAATACAGATGTTAGTACAGTATAATACAGAGGTTGACACAATGTAATACAGATGTTGATACAGTATAATACAGATGTTTATACAGTATAATACACATGTTTATACAGTATAATACAGATGTTGGTACAGTATTATACAGAGGTTGGTACAGTATACTACAGAGGTTGATACAGTATAATACAGATGTTGATACAGTATAATACAGATGTTGGTACAGTATAATACAGATGTTGGTACGGTATAATACAGAGGAAGACACAATATAATACAGATGTTGGTACAATATAATACAGAGGTTGATACAGTATAATACAGATGTTGATACAGTATAATACAGAGATTGGTACAGTGTAATACAGATGTTGGTACAGTATAATACAGAGGTTGGTACAGTATAATACAGATGTTAATACAGTATAATACAGAGGTTGGTACATTATAATACAGATGTTGATACAGTATATTACAGAGATTGGTACAGTGTAATACAGATGTTGGTACAGTATAATAGAGATGCTGGTACAGTATAATACAGAGGTTGACACAGTATAATACAGATGTTGGTACAGTATAATACAGAGGTTGGTACAGTATAATACAGAGGTTGGTACAGTATAATACAGATGTTGACACAGTAGTATACAGATGTTGATACAGTATAATACAGAGGTTGATACAATATAATACAGATGTTGGTACAGTGTAATACAGATGTTGATACAGTATAATACAGAGGTTGATACAGTATAATACAGAGGTTGGTACAGTATAATACAGATGTTGATACAGTATAATATCGAGGTTGGTACAGTATAATACAGATGTTGATACAGTATAATACAGATTTTTATACAGTATACAGAGGTTGGTACAGTATAATACAGAGGTTGGTACAGTGTAATAGATGTTGGTACAGTATAATACAGATGTTGACACAGTATAATACAGAGGTTGACACAGTATAATACAGATGTTGATGCAGTATACTACAGATGTTGATACAGTATACTACAGATGTTGTTGCAGTATAATACAGAGGTTGATACAGTATAATACAGACGTTTATACAGTATAATACAGAGTTTGATACAGTATAATACAGATGTTGACACAGTATAATACAGATGTTGGTACAATATATTACAGAGGTTGGTACAGTATAATACAGATGTTGGTACAGTATAATACAGATGTTGATACAGTATAATACAGATGTTGATACAGTATAATGCAGAGGTTGGAACGGTATAAGACAGAGGTTGGTACGGTATAGTACAGCGGTTGGTACATTATAATACAGAGGTTTATACAGTATAATACAGAGGTTGATACAGTATAATACAGAGGTTGATACAGTAAACTACAGATGTTGGTACAATATATTACAGAAGTTGGTACAGTATAATACAGATGTTGATACAGTATGATACAGATGTTTATACACTATAATACAGAGGTTGGTACAGTATAATACAGATGTTTAAAAAGTATAATACAGAGTTTGATACCTGTATAATACAGATGTTGGTACAGTATAATACAGCGGTTGACACAGTATAATACAGAGGTTGGTACAGTGTAATACAGATGTTGGTACAGTATAATACAGATGTTGGTACAGTATAATACAGATGTTGGTACAGTATAATACAGATGTTGGTACAGTATAATACAGATGTTGGTACAGTATAATACAGCGGTTGACACAGTATAATACAGAGGTTGGTACAGTGTAATACAGATGTTGGTACAGTATAATACAGATGTTGGTACAGTATAATACAGATGTTGGTACAGTATAATACAGATGTTGGTACAGTATAATACAGCGGTTGACACAGTGTAATACAGATGTTGGTACAGTATACTACAGATTTCGATACAGTATAATACAGAGGTTGGTACATTATAATATCGAGGTTGGTACAGTATAATACAGAGGTTGGTACAGTGTAATACAGATGTTAGTACAGTATAATACAGAGGTTGACACAATGTAATACAGATGTTGATACAGTATAATACAGATGTTTATACAGTATAATACACATGTTTATACAGTATAATACAGATGTTGGTACAGTATTATACAGAGGTTGGTACAGTATACTACAGAGGTTGATACAGTATAATACAGATGTTGATACAGTATAATACAGAGGTTGGTACAGTATAATACAGATGTTGGTACGGTATAATACAGAGGAAGACACAATATAATACAGATGTTGGTACAATATAATACAGAGGTTGATACAGTATAATACAGATGTTGATACAGTATAATACAGAGATTGGTACAGTGTAATACAGATGTTGGTACAGTATAATATAGAGGTTGGTACAGTATAATACAGATGTTAATACAGTATAATACAGAGGTTGGTACATTATAATACAGATGTTGATACAGTATATTACAGAGATTGGTACAGTGTAATACAGATGTTGGTACAGTATAATAGAGATGCTGGTACAGTATAATACAGAGGTTGACACAGTATAATACAGATGTTGGTACAGTATAATACAGAGGTTGGTACAGTATAATACAGATGTTGGTACGGTATAATACAGAGGAAGACACAATATAATACAGATGTTGGTACAGTATAATACAGAGGTTGACACAGTATAATACAGATGTTGGTACAGTATAATACAGATGTTGGTACAGTATAATACAGATGCTGGTACAATATAATACAGAGGTTGACACAGTATAATACAGATGTTGGTACAGTATAATACAGCGGTTGATACAGTATAATACAGATGTTGGTACAATATATTACAGAGGTTGGTACAGTATAATACAGCTGTTGGTACATTATAATACAGAGGTTGGTACAGTATAATACAGAGGTTTATACAGTATAATACAGATGTTGACACAGTATAATACAGATGTTTATACAGTATAATACAGATGTTGGTACAGTATAATACAGATGTTGACACAGTAGTATACAGATGTTTATACAGTATAATACAGAGGTTGGTACAGTATAATACAGATGTTGATACAGTATAATACAGAGGTTGATACAATATAATACAGATGTTGGTACAGTATAATACAGAGTTTGATACAGTATAATACAGAGGTTGGTATGGTATAATACAGAGGTTGGTACGGTATAGTACAGCGGTTGGTACAGTATAACACAGAGGTTTATACAGTATAATACAGATGTTGACTTAGTATAATACAGATGTTTATACAGTATAATACAGATGTTGATACAGTATTATACAAAGGTTAGTACAGTAGAATACAGATGTTGACACAGTATAATACAGAAGTTGACACAGTATACTACAGATGTTGATACAGTATACTACAGATGTTGATATAGTATACTACAGAGGTTGGTACAGTATACTACAGTTGTTGGTACAGTATAATACAGAGGTTGATACAGCATAATACAGATGTTAATACAGTATAGTACAGAGGTTGGTACAGTATAATACAGATGTTGACACAGTAGTATACAGATGTTGATACAGTATAATACAGAGGTTGATACAATATAATACAGATGTTGGTACAGTGTAATACAGATGTTGATACAGTATAATACAGAGGTTGATACAGTATAATACAGAGGTTGGTACAGTATAATACAGATGTTGATACAGTATAATATCGAGGTTGGTACAGTATAATACAGATGTTGATACAGTATAATACAGATGTTTATACAGTATAATACAGAGGTTGGTACAGTATAATACAGAGGTTGGTACAGTGTAATAGATGTTGGTACAGTATAATACAGATGTTGACACAGTATAATACAGAGGTTGACACAGTATAATACAGATGTTGATACAGTATACTACAGATGTTGATACAGTATACTACAGATGTTGTTGCAGTATAATAGAGAGGTTGATACAGTATAATTCAGACGTTTATACAGTATAATACAGAGTTTGATACAGTATAATACAGATGTTGACACAGTATAATACAGATGTTGGTACAATATATTACAGAGGTTGGTACAGTATAATACAGATGTTGGTACAGTATAATACAGATGTTGATACAGTATAATACAGATGTTGATACAGTATAATGCAGAGGTTGGAACGATATAAGACAGAGGTTGGTACGGTATAGTACAGCGGTTGGTACATTATAATACAGAGGTTTATACAGTATAATACAGAGGTTGATACAGTATAATACAGAGGTTGATACAGTATACTACAGATGTTGGTACAATATATTACAGAAGTTGGTACAGTATAATACAGATGTTGATACAGTATGATACAGATGTTTATACACTATAATACAGAGGTTGGTACAGTATAATACAGATGTTTAAAAAGTATAATACAGAGTTTGATACCTGTATAATACAGATGTTGGTACAGTATAATACAACGGTTGACACAGTATAATACAGAGGTTGGTACAGTGTAATACAGATGTTGGTACAGTATAATACAGATGTTGGTACAGTATAATACAGATGTTGGTACAGTATAATACAGATGTTGGTACAGTATAATACAGATGTTGGTACAGTATAATACAGCGGTTGACACAGTATAATACAGAGGTTGGTACAGTGTAATACAGATGTTGGTACAGTATAATACAGATGTTGGTACAGTATAATACAGATGTTGGTACAGTATAATACAGATGTTGGTACAGTATAATACAGCGGTTGACACAGTGTAATACAGATGTTGGTACAGTATACTACAAATTTCGGTACAGTATAATACAGAGGTTGGTACAGTGTAATACAGATGTTGGAACAGTATAATACAGATGTTGATACAGTATAATATCGAGGTTGGTACAGTATAATACAGATGTTGATACAGTATACTACAGATGTTGGTACAGTATAATACAGAGGTTGGTACAGTATAATACAGATGTTGGTACAGTATAATACAGAGGTTGGTACAGTGTAATACAGATGTTAGTACAGTATAATACAGAGGTTGACACAATGTAATACAGATGTTGATACAGTATAATACAGATGTTTATACAGTATAATACAGATGTTTATACAGTATAATACAGATGTTGGTACAGTATAATACAGAGGTTGGTACAGTATACTACAGAGGTTGATACAGTATAATACAGATGTTGATACAGTATAATACAGATGTTGGTACAGTATAATACAGATGTTGGTACGGTATAATACAGAGGAAGACACAATATAATACAGATGTTGGTACAATATAATACAGAGGTTGATACAGTATAATTCAGATGTTGATACAGTATAATACAGAGATTGGTACAGTGTAATACAGATGTTGGTACAGTATAATATAGAGGTTGGTACAGTATAATACAGATGTTAATACAGTATAATACAGAGGTTGGTACATTATAATACAGATGTTGATACAGTATATTACAGAGATTGGTAAAGTGTAATACAGATGTTGGTACAGTATAATAGAGATGCTGGTACAGTATAATACAGAGGTTGACACAGTATAATACAGATGTTGGTACAGTATAATACAGAGGTTGGTACAGTATAATACAAATGTTGGTACGGTATAATACAGAGGAAGACACAATATAATACAGATGTTGGTACAGTATAATACAGAGGTTGACACAGAATAATACAGATGTTGGTACAGTATAATACAGATGCTGGTACAATATAATACAGAGGTTGACACAGTATAATACAGATGTTGGTACAGTATAATACAGCGGTTGATACAGTATAATACAGATGTTGGTACAGTATAATACAGATGTTGGTACAGTATAATACACATGCTGAAACAATATAATACAGATGTTTATACATTATAATACAGAGGTTGATATAGTATAATACAGCGGTTGATACAGTATAATACAGATGTTGATACCGTATACTCCAGATGTTGATACAGTATTCTACAGATGTTGATACAGTATAATACAGATGTTGTCACAGTATAATACAGATGTTGATACAGTATAATACAGAGGTTGATAGAGTATAATATAGAGGTTGGTACAGTATAATACAGATGGTAATACAGTATAATACAGCGGTTGATACAGTATAATACAGATGTTGATACCGTATACTCCAGATGTTGATACAGTATTCTACAGATGTTGATACAGTATAATACAGATGTTTTCACAGTATAATACAGAGGTTGATACAGTATAATACAGATGTTTATACAGTATAATACAGATGTTAATACAGTATAATACAGAGGTTGGTTAATTATAATACAGAGGTTGGTACAGTATAATATAGAGGTTGGTACAGTATAATACAGATGTTAATACAGTATAATACAGAGGTTGGTTAATTATAATACAGATGTTAGTACAGTATAATACAGATGTTGGTACAGTATAATACAGAGGTTGGTACAGTATAATAAAGAGGTTGGTACATTATAATACAGATGTTGATACAGTATATTACAGAGATTGGTACAGTGTAATACAGATGTTGGTACAGTATAATAGAGATGCTGGTACAGTATAATACAGAGGTTGACACAGTATAATACAGATGTTGGTACAGTATAATACAGAGGTTGGTACAGTATAATACAGATGTTGGTACGGTATAATACAGAGGAAGACACAATATAATACAGATGTTGGTACAGTATAATACAGAGGTTGATACAGTATAATACAGATGTTGATACAGTATAATACAGATGTTGGTACGTTATAATACAGATGTTAATACAGTATAATACAGAGGTTGGTTAATTATAATACAGATGTTGATACAGTATAATACAGAGATTGGTACAGTGTAATACAGATGTTGGTACAGTATAATACAAATGCCAGTACAGTATAATACAGCGGTTGATACAGTATAATAGAGATGTTGACACACACAGTATAATATAGATGTTGGTACAATATAATACAGAGGATGACACAATATAATACAGAGGTTGGTACAGTATAATACAGAGTTTGGTACAGTATAATACAGATGTTAATACAGTATAATACAGAGGTTGGTACAGTGTAATACAGATGTTGATACAGTATACTACAGCTGTTGATACTGTATACTACAGATGTTGATACAGTATATTACAGATGTTGATACAGTATAATACAGAGGTTAGTACAGTAGAATACAGATGTTGATACAGTAGAATACAGAGGTTGACACAGTATAATACAGAGGTTGACACAGTATAATACAGATGTTGATACAGTATACTACAGATGTTGATACAGTATACTACAGATGTTGTTGCAGTATAATACAGAGGTTGATACAGTATAATACAGACGTTTATACAGTATAATACAGAGTTTGATACAGTATAATACAGATGTTGACACAGTATAATACAGATGTTGGTACAATATATTACAGAGGTTGGTACAGTATAATACAGATGTTGGTACAGTATAATACAGATGTTGATACAGTATAATACAGATGTTGATACAGTATAATGCAGAGGTTGGAACGGTATAAGACAGAGGTTGGTACGGTATAGTACAGCGGTTGGTACATTATAATACAGAGGTTTATACAGTATAATACAGAGGTTGATACAGTATAATACAGAGGTTGATACAGTATACTACAGATGTTGGTACAATATATTACAGAAGTTGGTACAGTATAATACAGATGTTGATACAGTATGATACAGATGTTTATACACTATAATACAGAGGTTGGTACAGTATAATACAGATGTTTAAAAAGTATAATACAGAGTTTGATACCTGTATAATACAGATGTTGGTACAGTATAATACAGCGGTTGACACAGTATAATACAGAGGTTGGTACAGTGTAATACAGATGTTGGTACAGTATAATACAGATGTTGGTACAGTATAATACAGATGTTGGTACAGTATAATACAGATGTTGGTACAGTATAATACAGATGTTGGTACAGTATAATACAGCGGTTGACACAGTATAATACAGAGGTTGGTACAGTGTAATACAGATGTTGGTACAGTATAATACAGATGTTGGTACAGTATAATACAGATGTTGGTACAGTATAATACAGATGTTGGTACAGTATAATACAGCGGTTGACACAGTGTAATACAGATGTTGGTACAGTATACTACAAATTTCGGTACAGTATAATACAGAGGTTGGTACAGTGTAATACAGATGTTGGAACAGTATAATACAGATGTTGATACAGTATAATATCGAGGTTGGTACAGTATAATACAGATGTTGATACAGTATACTACAGATGTTGGTACAGTATAATACAGAGGTTGGTACAGTATAATACAGATGTTGGTACAGTATAATACAGAGGTTGGTACAGTGTAATACAGATGTTAGTACACTATAATACAGAGGTTGACACAATGTAATACAGATGTTGATACAGTATAATACAGATGTTTATACAGTATAATACAGATGTTTATACAGTATAATACAGATGTTGGTACAGTATAATACAGAGGTTGGTACAGTATACTACAGAGGTTGATACAGTATAATACAGATGTTGATACAGTATAATACAGATGTTGGTACAGTATAATACAGATGTTGGTACGGTATAATACAGAGGAAGACACAATATAATACAGATGTTGGTACAATATAATACAGAGGTTGATACAGTATAATTCAGATGTTGATACAGTATAATACAGAGATTGGTACAGTGTAATACAGATGTTGGTACAGTATAATATAGAGGTTGGTACAGTATAATACAGATGTTAATACAGTATAATACAGAGGTTGGTACATTATAATACAGATGTTGATACAGTATATTACAGAGATTGGTACAGTGTAATACAGATGTTGGTACAGTATAATAGAGATGCTGGTACAGTATAATACAGAGGTTGACACAGTATAATACAGATGTTGGTACAGTATAATACAGAGGTTGGTACAGTATAATACAGATGTTGGTACGGTATAATACAGAGGAAGACACAATATAATACAGATGTTGGTACAGTATAATACAGAGGTTGACACAGAATAATACAGATGTTGGTACAGTATAATACAGATGCTGGTACAATATAATACAGAGGTTGACACAGTATAATACAGATGTTGGTACAGTATAATACAGCGGTTGATACAGTATAATACAGATGTTGGTACAGTATAATACAGATGTTGGTACAGTATAATACACATGCTGAAACAATATAATACAGATGTTTATACATTATAATACAGAGGTTGATATAGTATAATACAGCGGTTGATACAGTATAATACAGATGTTGATACCGTATACTCCAGATGTTGATACAGTATTCTACAGATGTTGATACAGTATAATACAGATGTTGTCACAGTATAATACAGATGTTGATACAGTATAATACAGAGGTTGATAGAGTATAATATAGAGGTTGGTACAGTATAATACAGATGGTAATACAGTATAATACAGCGGTTGATACAGTATAATACAGATGTTGATACCGTATACTCCAGATGTTGATACAGTATTCTACAGATGTTGATACAGTATAATACAGATGTTTTCACAGTATAATACAGAGGTTGATACAGTATAATACAGATGTTTATACAGTATAATACAGATGTTAATACAGTATAATACAGAGGTTGGTTAATTATAATACAGAGGTTGGTACAGTATAATATAGAGGTTGGTACAGTATAATACAGATGTTAATACAGTATAATACAGAGGTTGGTTAATTATAATACAGATGTTAGTACAGTATAATACAGATGTTGGTACAGTATAATACAGAGGTTGGTACAGTATAATAAAGAGGTTGGTACATTATAATACAGATGTTGATACAGTATATTACAGAGATTGGTACAGTGTAATACAGATGTTGGTACAGTATAATAGAGATGCTGGTACAGTATAATACAGAGGTTGACACAGTATAATACAGATGTTGGTACAGTATAATACAGAGGTTGGTACAGTATAATACAGATGTTGGTACGGTATAATACAGAGGAAGACACAATATAATACAGATGTTGGTACAGTATAATACAGAGGTTGATACAGTATAATACAGATGTTGATACAGTATAATACAGATGTTGGTACGTTATAATACAGATGTTAATACAGTATAATACAGAGGTTGGTTAATTATAATACAGATGTTGATACAGTATAATACAGAGATTGGTACAGTGTAATACAGATGTTGGTACAGTATAATACAAATGCCAGTACAGTATAATACAGCGGTTGATACAGTATAATAGAGATGTTGACACACACAGTATAATATAGATGTTGGTACAATATAATACAGAGGATGACACAATATAATACAGAGGTTGGTACAGTATAATACAGAGTTTGGTACAGTATAATACAGATGTTAATACAGTATAATACAGAGGTTGGTACAGTGTAATACAGATGTTGATACAGTATACTACAGCTGTTGATACTGTATACTACAGATGTTGATACAGTATATTACAGATGTTGATACAGTATAATACAGAGGTTAGTACAGTAGAATACAGATGTTGATACAGTAGAATACAGAGGTTGACACAGTATAATACAGAGGTTGACACAGTATAATACAGATGTTGATACAGTATACTACAGATGTTGATACAGTATACTACAGATGTTGTTGCAGTATAATACAGAGGTTGATACAGTATAATACAGACGTTTATACAGTATAATACAGAGTTTGATACAGTATAATACAGATGTTGACACAGTATAATACAGATGTTGGTACAATATATTACAGAGGTTGGTACAGTATAATACAGATGTTGGTACAGTATAATACAGATGTTGATACAGTCTAATGCAGAGGTTGGTACGGTATAATACAGAGGTTGGTACGGTATAGTACAGCGGTTGGTACAGTATAATACAGATGTTTACACAGTATAATACAGATGTTGGTACAGTATACTACAGGTGTTGATACAGTATAATACAGATTTTTACACAGTATAATACAGATGTTGATAGAGTATACTACAGGTGTTGATACAGTATAATACAGAGGTTGATACAGTATAATACTGATGTTTATACAGTATAATACCTAGGTTGATACAGTATAATACAGATGTTTACACAGTATAATACAGATGTTGGTACAATATTATACAGAGGATGACACAATATAATACAGATGTTGGTACAGTATAATACAGAGGTTGATACAGTATAATACAGATGTTGGTACAATATAATACAGAGGTTGGTACAGTATAATACAGATTTTGATACAGTATAATACAGATGTTGATACAGTATACTACAGATGTTGTTGCAGTATAATACAGAGGTTGAAACAGTATAATACAGACGTTTATACAGTATAATACAGAGTTTGATACAGTATAATACAGATGTTGACACAGTATAATACAGAGGTTGGTACAGTATAATAAAGAGGTTGGTACATTATAATACAGATGTTGATACAGTATATTACAGAGATTGGTACAGTGTAATACAGATGTTGGTACAGTATAATAGAGATGCTGGTACAGTATAATACAGAGGTTGACACAGTATAATACAGATGTTGGTACAGTATAATACAGAGGTTGGTACAGTATAATACAGATGTTGGTACGGTATAATACAGAGGAAGACACAATATAATACAGATGTTGGTACAGTATAATACAGAGGTTGATACAGTATAATACAGATGTTGATACAGTATAATACAGATGTTGGTACGTTATAATACAGATGTTAATACAGTATAATACAGAGGTTGGTTAATTATAATACAGATGTTGATACAGTATAATACAGAGATTGGTACAGTGTAATACAGATGTTGGTACAGTATAATACAAATGCCAGTACAGTATAATACAGCGGTTGATACAGTATAATAGAGATGTTGACACACACAGTATAATATAGATGTTGGTACAATATAATACAGAGGATGACACAATATAATACAGAGGTTGGTACAGTATAATACAGAGTTTGGTACAGTATAATACAGATGTTAATACAGTATAATACAGAGGTTGGTACAGTGTAATACAGATGTTGATACAGTATACTACAGCTGTTGATACTGTATACTACAGATGTTGATACAGTATATTACAGATGTTGATACAGTATAATACAGAGGTTAGTACAGTAGAATACAGATGTTGATACAGTAGAATACAGAGGTTGACACAGTATAATACAGAGGTTGACACAGTATAATACAGATGTTGATACAGTATACTACAGATGTTGATACAGTATACTACAGATGTTGTTGCAGTATAATACAGAGGTTGATACAGTATAATACAGACGTTTATACAGTATAATACAGAGTTTGATACAGTATAATACAGATGTTGACACAGTATAATACAGATGTTGGTACAATATATTACAGAGGTTGGTACAGTATAATACAGATGTTGGTACAGTATAATACAGATGTTGATACAGTCTAATGCAGAGGTTGGTACGGTATAATACAGAGGTTGGTACGGTATAGTACAGCGGTTGGTACAGTATAATACAGATGTTTACACAGTATAATACAGATGTTGGTACAGTATACTACAGGTGTTGATACAGTATAATACAGATTTTTACACAGTATAATACAGATGTTGATAGAGTATACTACAGGTGTTGATACAGTATAATACAGAGGTTGATACAGTATAATACTGATGTTTATACAGTATAATACCTAGGTTGATACAGTATAATACAGATGTTTACACAGTATAATACAGATGTTGGTACAATATTATACAGAGGATGACACAATATAATACAGATGTTGGTACAGTATAATACAGAGGTTGATACAGTATAATACAGATGTTGGTACAATATAATACAGAGGTTGGTACAGTATAATACAGATTTTGATACAGTATAATACAGATGTTGATACAGTATACTACAGATGTTGTTGCAGTATAATACAGAGGTTGATACAGTATAATACAGACGTTTATACAGTATAATACAGAGTTTGATACAGTATAATACAAATGTTGACACAGTATAATACAGATGTTGGTACAGTATAATACAGATGTTGATACAGTATAATGCAGAGGTTGGTACGGTATAATACAGAGGTTGGTACGGTATAGTACAGCGGTTGGTACAGTATAATACAGATGTTGATACAGCATAATACAGATGTTGGTACAATATATTACAGAAGTTGGTACAGTATAATACAGATGTTGATACAGTATAATTAAGAGGTTGGTACGGTATAATACAGAAGTTGATACAGTATAATTAAGAGGTTGGTACGGTATAATACAGATGTTTAAAAAGTATAATACAGAGGTTGATACAGTATAATACAGATGTTGGTACAGTATAATACAGAGGTTGGTACAGTATAATACAGATGTTGATACAGTATAATACAGAGGTTGGTACAGTATAATACAGATGTTGGTACAGTATAATACAGAGGTTGGTACAGTGTAATACAGATGTTAGTACAGTATAATACAGAGGTTGACACAATGTAATACAGATGTTGATACAGTATAATACAGATGTTTATACAGTATAATACAGATGTTTATACAGTATAATACAGATGTTTATACAGTATAATACAGATGTTGGTACAGTATAATACAGAGGTTGACACAGTATAATACAGATGTTGGTACAGTATAATACAGAGGTTGATATATTATAATACAGATGTTGATACCGTATACTCCAGATGTTGATACAGTATTCTACAGATGTTGATACAGTATAATACAGATGTTTTCACAGTATAATACAGATGTTGATACAGTATACTACAGGTGTTGATACAGTATAATACAGAGGTTGATACAGTATAATACTGATGTTGATACAGTATAATACAGAGGTTGATACAGTATAATACAGATGTTTACACAGTATAATACAGATGTTGGTACAGTATACTACAGGTGTTGATACAGTATAATACAGATGTTTACACAGTATAATACAGATGTTGATAGAGTATACTACAGGTGTTGATACAGTATAATACAGAGGTTGATACAGTATAATACTGATGTTTATACAGTATAATACCTAGGTTGATACAGTATAATACAGATGTTTACACAGTATAATACAGATGTTGGTACAATATTATACAGAGGATGACACAATATAATACAGATGTTGGTAGAGTATAATACAGAGGTTGATACAGTATAATACAGATGTTGGTACAATATAATACAGAGGTTGGTACAGTATAATACAGTTTTGATACAGTATAATACAGATGTTGATACAGTACACTACAGCTGTTGATACTGTATACTACAGATGTTGATACAGTATATTACAGATGTTGATACAGTATAATACAGAGGTTAGTACAGTATAATAAAGAGGTTTGTACAGTGTAATACAGATGTTGGTACAGTATAATACAGCGGTTGATACAGTATAATACAGATGTTGTCACAGTATAATACAGATATTGATACAGTATAATACAGAGATTGATACAGTATAATACAGATGTTAATACAGTATAATATAGAGGTTGGTACAGTATAATACAGATGTTGATACAGTATAATACAGAGATTGGTACAGTATAATACAGATGTTGATACAGTATAATACAGAGGTTGGTACATTATAATACAGATGTTGATACAGTATAATACAGAGATTGGTACAGTATAATACAGATGTTTTCGGAGTATAATACAGATGTTGATACAGTATACTACAGAGGTTGATACAGTATAATACAGATGTTGATACAGTATAATACAGAGATTGGTACAGTATAATACAGATGTTTTCGGAGTATAATACAGAGATTGGTACAGTATAATACAGATGTTGATACAGTATAATACAGAGGTTGGTACATTATAATACAGATGTTGATACAGTATAATACAGAGATTGGTACAGTATAATACAGATGTTTTCGGAGTATAATACAGATGTTGGTACAGTATAATACAGAGGTTGATATAGTATAATACAGCGGTTGATACAGTGTAATACAGATGTTGATACAGTATAATACAGATGTTGATACAGTATAATACAGATGTTTTCGGAGTATAATACAGATGTTGATACAGTATACTACAGAGGTTGATACAGTATAATACTGATGTTGATACAGTATAATACAGAGGTTGATACAGTATAATACAGATGTTGACACAGTATTATACAAATGTTGGTACAATATAATACAGAGGATGACACAATATAATACAGATGTTGGTACAGTATAATACAGAGGTTGATACAGTATAATACAGATTTTGATACAGTATAATACAGATGTTGATACAGTACACTACAGCTGTTGATACTGTATACTACAGATGTTGATACAGTATATTACAGATGTTGATACAGTATAATACAGAGGTTAGTACAGTATAATACATATGTTGGTACGGTATAATACAGAGGATGACACAATATAATACAGATGTTGGTACAGTATAATACAGAGGTTAGTACAGTATAATACAGAAGTTGGTACATTATAATACAGAGGTTGGTACAGTGTAATACAGATGTTAGTACAGTATAATACAGAGGTTGACACAATGTAATACAGATGTTGATACAGTATAATACAGATGTTTATACAGTATAATGCAGATGTTTATACAGTATAATACAGATGTTTATACAGTGTAATACAGATGTTGGTACAGTATAATACAGAGGTTGACACAGTATAATACAGATGTTGGTACAGTATAATACAGAGGTTGATACAGTATAATACAGATGTTGATACCGTATACTCCAGATGTTGATACAGTATTCTACAGATGTTGATACAGTATAATACAGATGTTTTCACAGTATAATACAGATGTTGATACAGTATACTACAGGTGTTGATACAGTATAATACAGAGGTTGATACAGTATAATACTGATGTTGATACAGTATACTACAGATGTTGATACAGTATAATACAGATGTTGGTACAATATACTACAGGTGTTGATACAGTATAATACAGAGGTTGACACAGTATAATACAGATGTTGGTACAATATTATACAGAGGATGACACAATATAATACAGATGTTGGTACAGTATAATACAGAGGTTGATACAGTATAATACAGATGTTGGTACAATATAATACAGAGGTTGGTACAGTATAATACAGATGTTGGTACAGAATAATACAGATTTTGATACAGTATAATACAGATGTTGATACAGTACACTACAGCTGTTGATACTGTATACTACAGATGTTGATACAGTATATTACAGATGTTGATACAGTATAATACAGAGGTTAGTACAGTATAATACAGAGGTTTGTACAGTGTAATACAGATGTTGGTACAGTATAATACAGAGGTTGACACAGTATAATACAGATGTTGGTACAGTATAATACAGCGGTTGATACAGTATAATACAGATGTTGTCACAGTATAATACAGATGTTGATACGGTATAATACAGAGATTGATACAGTATAATACAGATGTTAATACAGTATAATATAGAGGTTGGTACAGTATAATACAGATGTTGATACAGAATAATACAGAGAAGGATACAGTATAATACAGATGTTGACACAGTATAATACAGAGGTTGGTACATTATAATACAGATGTTGATACAGTATAATACAGAGATTGGTACAGTGTAATACAGATGTTGGTACAGTATAATACAGAGGTTGATATAGTATAATACAGCGGTATATACAGTGTAATACAGATGTTGATACAGTATAATACAGATGTTGATACAGTATAATACAGATGTTTTCGGAGTATAATACAGATGTTGATACAGTATACTACAGAGGTTGATACAGTATAATACTGATGTTGATACAGTATAATACAGAGGTTGATACAGTATAATACAGATGTTGACACAGTATTATACAAATGTTGGTACAATATAATACAGAGGATGACACAATATAATACAGATGTTGGTACAGTATAATACAGAGGTTGATACAGTATAATACAGATTTTGATGCAGTATAATACAGATGTTGATACAGTACACTACAGCTGTTGATACTGTATACTACAGATGTTGATACAGTATATTACAGATGTTGATACAGTATAATACAGAGGTTAGTACAGTATAATACATATGTTGGTACGGTATAATACAGAGGTTGGTACAGTATAATACATATGTTGGTACGGTATAATACAGAGGTTGGTACAGTATAATACAGTGGTTGGTACGGTATAATACAGAGGATGATACAGTATAATACAGAGGTTGGTACAGTATAATACAGAAGTTGGTACATTATAATACAGATGTTGATACAGTGTAATACAGATGTTGGTACAGTATAATACAGAGGTTGACACAGTATAATACAGATGTTGGTACAGTATAATACAGAGGTTGATACAGTATAATACAGATGTTGATACCGTATACTCCAGATGTTGATACAGTATTCTACAGATGTTGATACAGTATAATACAGATGTTTTCACAGTATAATACAGATGTTGATACAGTATACTACAGGTGTTGATACAGTATAATACAGAGGTTGATACAGTATAATACTGATGTTGATACAGTATACTACAGATGTTGATACAGTATAATACAGATGTTGGTACAATATACTACAGGTGTTGATACAGTATAATACAGAGGTTAACACAGTATAATACAGATGTTGGTACAATATTATACAGAGGATGACACAATATAATACAGATGTTGGTACAGTATAATACAGAGGTTGATACAGTATAATACAGATGTTGGTACAATATAATACAGAGGTTGGTACAGTATAATACAGATGTTGGTACAGAATAATACAGATTTTGATACAGTATAATACAGATGTTGATACAGTACACTACACTGTTGATACTGTATACTACAGATGTTGATACAGTATATTACAGATGTTGATACAGTATAATACAGAGGTTAGTACAGTATAATACAGAGGTTTGTACAGTGTAATACAGATGTTGGTACAGTATAATACAGAGGTTGACACAGTATAATACAGATGTTGGTACAGTATAATACAGCGGTTGATACAGTATAATACAGATGTTGTCACAGTATAATACAGATGTTGATACGGTATAATACAGAGATTGATACAGTATAATACAGATGTTAATACAGTATAATATAGAGGTTGGTACAGTATAATACAGATGTTGATACAGAATAATACAGAGAATGATACAGTATAATACAGATGTTGATACAGTATAATACAGAGGTTGGTACATTATAATACAGATGTTGATACAGTATAATACAGAGATTCGTACAGTGTAATACAGATGTTGGTACAGTATAATACAGAGGTTGATATAGTATAATACAGCGGTATATACAGTGTAATACAGATGTTGATACAGTATAATACAGATGTTGATACAGTATAATACAGATGTTTTCGGAGTATAATACAGATGTTGATACAGTATACTACAGAGGTTGATACAGTATAATACTGATGTTGATACAGTATAATACAGAGGTTGATACAGTATAATACAGATGTTGACACAGTATTATACAAATGTTGGTACAATATAATACAGAGGATGACACAATATAATACAGATGTTGGTACAGTATAATACAGAGGTTGATACAGTATAATACAGATTTTGATGCAGTATAATACAGATGTTGATACAGTACACTACAGCTGTTGATACTGTATACTACAGATGTTGATACAGTATATTACAGATGTTGATACAGTATAATACAGAGGTTAGTACAGTATAATACATATGTTGGTACGGTATAATACAGAGGTTGGTACAGTATAATACATATGTTGGTACGGTATAATACAGAGGTTGGTACAGTATAATACAGATGTTGGTACAGTATAATACAGATGCTGGTACAGTATAATGCAGAGGTTGATACAGTATACTACAGATGTTGATACAGTAGAATACAGATGTTGACACAGTGTAATACAGATATTGTCAAAGTATAATAAAGATGTTGATACAGTATTCTACAGATGTTGATACAGTATAATACAGATGTTGATGCAGTATAATACAGCTGTTGGTACAATATAATACAGATGTTGGTACAGTATAATACAGAGGTTGATACAGTATATTACAGATGTTGGTACAATATATTACAAAGGTTGGTACAGTATAATACAGCTGTTGGTGCGGTATAATACAGAGGTTGATACAGTATAATACAGATGTTGGCACAGTATAATACAGAGGTTGGTACAGTATACTACAGATGTTGATACAGTATAATACAGATGTTGATACAGTATAATACAGAGGTTGATACAATATAATACAGATGTTGATACAGTATAATACAGAGGTTGATACAGTATAATACAGAGTGTGGCACAGTATAATACAGAGGTTGGTACAGTATAATACAGATGTTGGTACGGTATAATACAGAGGTTGGTACAGTATAATACAGAGGTTGATACAGTATAATACAGAGGTTGGCACATTATAATACAGAGGTTGGTACAGTATAATACAGACGTTGATACAGTATAATACAGAGGTTGGCACAGTATAATACAGACGTTGATACAGTATATTACAGAGGTTGGTACAGTATAATACAGAGGTTGGTACAGTATAATACAGAGGTTGATACAGTATATTACAGAGGTTGGCACAGTATAATACAGAGGTTGGTACAGTATAATACAGAGGTTGATACAGTATAATACAGAGGTTGGTACAGTATAATACAGACGTTGATACAGTATAATACAGAGGTTGGCACAGTATAATACAGACGTTGATACAGTATAATACAGAGGTTAGTACAGTATAATACAGAGGTTGATACAGTATAATACAGAGGTTGGCACAGTATAATACAGAGGTTGGTATGGTATAATACAGAGATTGGTTAATTATAATACAGAGGTTGATACAGTATAATACAGAGGAAGACACAATATAATACAGATGTTGGTACAGTATAATACAGATGTTGGTACATTATAATACAGATGTTAATACAGTATAATACAGAGGTTCATACAGTATTATACAGAGGAAGACACAATATAATACAGATTTTGTCACAGTATAATACAGATGTTGGTACAGTATAATACAGAGGTTGATATAGTATAATACAGAGGTTGATACAGTATAATACAGATGTTGGTACAGTATAATACAGAGGTTGATACAGTATAATACAGATGTTGGTACAGTATAATACAGAGGTTGATACAGTATAATACAGATGTTGATACAGTATAATACAGAGGTTGATACAGTATAATACAGATATTGGTACAGTATAATACAGATGTTGGTACAGTATAATACAGATGTTGATACAGTACAATACAGAGGTTGGTACAGTATAATACAGATGTTGGTACAGTATAATACAGATGTTGGTACAGTATAATACAGATGTTGGTACAGTATAATACAGATGTTTTATACAGTATAATACAGCGGTTGATACAGTATAATACAGATGTTGATACAATATATTACAGAGGTTGGTACAGTATAATACAGATGTTGGTAGAGTATAATACAGATGTTGGTACAGTATAATACAGAGGTTGATACAGTATAATACAGCGGTTGATACAGTATAATACAGATGTTGATACAGTATAATACAGATGTTGATACAGTATTCTACAGATGTTGATACAGTATTATACAGATGTTTATACAGTATAATACAGCGGTTGATACAGTATAATACAGATGTTGATGCAGTATAATACAGATGTTTATACAGTATAATACAGCGGTTGATACAGTATAATACAGATGTTGATACAGTATACTCCAGATGTTGATACAGTATCTACAGATGTTGATACAGTATAATACAGATGTTGTCACAGTATAATACAGATGTTGATACAGTATAATACAGAGGTTGATACAGTATAATACAGAGGTTGATACAGTATAATACAGATGTTTACACAGTATAACAAAGATGTTGGTACAGTATAATACAGAGGTTGATACAGTATAATACAGATGTTGGTACAATATAATACAGAGGTTGATACAGTATAATACAGAGGTTGATACAGTATAATACAGATGTTTATACAGTATAATACAGATGTTTTCGGAGTATAATACAGATGTTGATACAGTATACTACAGAGGTTGATACAGTATAATACTGATGTTGATACAGTATAATACAGAGGTTGATACAGTATAATACAGATGTTGACACAGTATTATACAAATGTTGGTACAATATAATACAGAGGATGACACAATATAATACAGATGTTGGTACAGTATAATACAGAGGTTGATACAGTATAATACAGATTTTGATGCAGTATAATACAGATGTTGATACAGTACACTACAGCTGTTGATACTGTATACTACAGATGTTGATACAGTATATTACAGATGTTGATACAGTATAATACAGAGGTTAGTACAGTATAATACATATGTTGGTACGGTATAATACAGAGGTTGGTACAGTATAATACATATGTTGGTACGGTATAATACAGAGGTTGGTACAGTATAATACAGAGGTTGGTACGGTATAATACAGAGGATGATACAGTATAATACAGAGGTTGGTACAGTATAATACAGAAGTTGGTACATTATAATACAGATGTTGATACAGTGTAATACAGATGTTGGTACAGTATAATACAGAGGTTGACACAGTATAATACAGATGTTGGTACAGTATAATACAGAGGTTGATACAGTATAATACAGATGTTGATACCGTATACTCCAGATGTTGATACAGTATTCTACAGATGTTGATACAGTATAATACAGATGTTTTCACAGTATAATACAGATGTTGATACAGTATACTACAGGTGTTGATACAGTATAATACAGAGGTTGATACAGTATAATACTGATGTTGATACAGTATACTACAGATGTTGATACAGTATAATACAGATGTTGGTACAATATACTACAGGTGTTGATACAGTATAATACAGAGGTTGACACAGTATAATACAGATGTTGGTACAATATTATACAGAGGATGACACAATATAATACAGATGTTGGTACAGTATAATACAGAGGTTGATACAGTATAATACAGATGTTGGTACAATATAATACAGAGGTTGGTACAGTATAATACAGATGTTGGTACAGAATAATACAGATTTTGATACAGTATAATACAGATGTTGATACAGTACACTACAGCTGTTGATACTGTATACTACAGATGTTGATACAGTATATTACAGATGTTGATACAGTATAATACAGAGGTTAGTACAGTATAATACAGAGGTTTGTACAGTGTAATACAGATGTTGGTACAGTATAATACAGAGGTTGACACAGTATAATACAGATGTTGGTACAGTATAATACAGCGGTTGATACAGTATAATACAGATGTTGTCACAGTATAATACAGATGTTGATACGGTATAATACAGAGATTGATACAGTATAATACAGATGTTAATACAGTATAATATAGAGGTTGGTACAGTATAATACAGATGTTGATACAGAATAATACAGAGAATGATACAGTATAATACAGATGTTGATACAGTATAATACAGAGGTTGGTACATTATAATACAGATGTTGATACAGTATAATACAGAGATTGGTACAGTGTAATACAGATGTTGGTACAGTATAATACAGAGGTTGATATAGTATAATACAGCGGTATATACAGTGTAATACAGATGTTGATACAGTATAATACAGATGTTGATACAGTATAATACAGATGTTTTCAGAGTATAATACAGATGTTGATACAGTATACTACAGAGGTTGATACAGTATAATACTGATGTTGATACAGTATAATACAGAGGTTGATACAGTATAATACAGATGTTGACACAGTATTATACAAATGTTGGTACAATATAATACAGAGGATGACACAATATAATACAGATGTTGGTACAGTATATTACAGAGGTTGATACAGTATAATACAGATTTTGATGCAGTATAATACAGATGTTGATACAGTACACTACAGCTGTTGATACTGTATACTACAGATGTTGATACAGTATATTACAGATGTTGATACAGTATAATACAGAGGTTAGTACAGTATAATACATATGTTGGTACGGTATAATACAGAGGTTGGTACAGTATAATACATATGTTGGTACGGTATAATACAGAGGTTGGTACAGTATAATACAGATGTTGGTACAGTATAATACAGATGCTGGTACAGTATAATGCAGAGGTTGATACAGTATACTACAGATGTTGATACAGTAGAATACAGATGTTGACACAGTGTAATACAGATATTGTCAAAGTATAATAAAGATGTTGATACAGTATTCTACAGATGTTGATACAGTATAATACAGATGTTGATGCAGTATAATACAGCTGTTGGTACAATATAATACAGATGTTGGTACAGTATAATACAGAGGTTGATACAGTATATTACAGATGTTGGTACAATATATTACAAAGGTTGGTACAGTATAATACAGCTGTTGGTGCGGTATAATACAGAGGTTGATACAGTATAATACAGATGTTGGCACAGTATAATACAGAGGTTGGTACAGTATACCTCAGATGTTGATACAGTATAATACAGATGTTGATACAGTATAATACAGAGGTTGATACAATATAATACAGATGTTGATACAGTATAATACAGAGGTTGATACAGTATAATACAGAGTGTGGCACAGTATAATACAGAGGTTGGTACAGTATAATACAGATGTTGGTACGGTATAATACAGAGGTTGGTACAGTATAATACAGAGGTTGATACAGTATAATACAGAGGTTGGCACATTATAATACAGAGGTTGGTACAGTATAATACAGATGTTGATACAGTATAATACAGAGGTTGGCACAGTATAATACAGACGTTGATACAGTATATTACAGAGGTTGGTACAGTATAATACAGAGGTTGGTACAGTATAATACAGAGGTTGATACAGTATATTACAGAGGTTGGCACAGTATAATACAGAGGTTGGTACAGTATAATACAGAGGTTGATACAGTATAATACAGAGGTTGGTACAGTATAATACAGACGTTGATACAGTATAATACAGAGGTTGGCACAGTATAATACAGACGTTGATACAGTATAATACAGAGGTTAGTACAGTATAATACAGAGGTTGATACAGTATAATACAGAGGTTGGCACAGTATAATACAGAGGTTGGTATGGTATAATACAGAGATTGGTTAATTATAATACAGAGGTTGATACAGTATAATACAGAGGAAGACACAATATAATACAGATGTTGGTACAGTATAATACAGATGTTGGTACATTATAATACAGATGTTAATACAGTATAATACAGAGGTTCATACAGTATTATACAGAGGAAGACACAATATAATACAGATTTTGTCACAGTATAATACAGATGTTGGTACAGTATAATACAGAGGTTGATATAGTATAATACAGAGGTTGATACAGTATAATACAGATGTTGGTACAGTATAATACAGAGGTTGATACAGTATAATACAGATGTTGGTACAGTATAATACAGATGTTGATACAGTATAATACAGATGTTGATACAGTATAATACAGAGGTTGATACAGTATAATACAGATATTGGTACAGTATAATACAGATGTTGGTACAGTATAATACAGATGTTGATACAGTACAATACAGAGGTTGGTACAGTATAATACAGATGTTGGTACAGTATAATACAGATGTTGGTACAGTATAATACAGATGTTGGTACAGTATAATACAGATGTTTTATACAGTATAATACAGCGGTTGATACAGTATAATACAGATGTTGATACAATATAT
Source organism: Salvelinus fontinalis (assembly GCF_029448725.1). Classification (NCBI taxonomy): domain Eukaryota; kingdom Metazoa; phylum Chordata; class Actinopteri; order Salmoniformes; family Salmonidae; genus Salvelinus; species Salvelinus fontinalis. Next base: position 31,475,488 of record NC_074696.1, on the reverse strand, counting down.
TACAGAGGTTGGTACAGTATAATACAGATGTTGGTAGAGTATAATACAGATGTTGGTACAGTATAATACAGAGGTTGATACAGTATAATACAGCGGTTGATACAGTATAATACAGATGTTGATACAGTATAATACAGATGTTGATACAGTATTCTACAGATGTTGATACAGTATTATACAGATGTTTATACAGTATAATACAGCGGTTGATACAGTATAATACAGATGTTGATACAGTATAATACAGATGTTTATACAGTATAATACAGCGGTTGATACAGTATAATACAGATGTTGATACAGTATACTCCAGATGTTGATACAGTATCTACAGATGTTGATACAGTATAATACAGATGTTGTCACAGTATAATACAGATGTTGATACAGTATAATACAGAGGTTGATACAGTATAATACAGAGGTTGATACAGTATAATACAGATGTTTACACAGTATAATAAAGATGTTGGTACAGTATAATACAGAGGTTGATACAGTATAATACAGATGTTGGTACAATATAATACAGAGGTTGGTACAGTATAATACAGATTTTGATACAGTATAATACAGATGTTGATACAGTACACTACAGCTGTTGATACTGTATACTACAGATGTTGATACAGTATATTACAGATGTTGGTACAGTATAATACAGAGGTTGATATAGTATAATACAGCGGTTGATACAGTATTCTACAGATGTTGATACAGTATAATACAGATGTTGTCACAGTATAATACAGATGTTGATACAGTATAATACAGATGTTAATACAGTACAATACAGAGGTTGGTACATTATAATACAGATGTTGATACAGTATAATACTGAGATTGGTACAGTGTAATACAGATGTTGGTACGGTATAATACAGAGGTTGGTACAGTATAATACAGAGGTTGATACAGTATAATACAGATTTTGATACAGTATAATACAGATGTTGAAACAGTATAATACAGATGTTGGTACAGGATACTACAGATGTTGATACAGTATAATACAGAGGTTGGTACAGTATAATACAGATGTTGATACAGTATACTACAGATGTTGATGCAGTATAATACAGCTGTTGATACTGTATACTACAGATGTTGATACAGTATATTACAGATGTTGATACAGTATAATACAGAGGTTAGTACAGTATAATACATATGTTGGTACGTTATAATACAGAGGTTGGTACAGTATAATACAGAGGTTGATACAGTATAATACAGATTTTGATACAGTATAATACAGATGTTGATACAGTATAATACAGATGGTGATACAGTATAATACAGATGGTGATACAGTATAATACAGAGGATGACACAATATAATACAGATGTTGGTACAGTATAATACAGAGGTTGATACAGTATAATACAGATTTTGATACAGTATAATACAGATGTTGATACAGTATAATACAGATGTTGATACAGTATAATACAGAGGATGACACAATATAATACAGATGTTGGTACAGTATAATACAGAGGATGACACAATATAATACAGATGTTGGTACAGTATAATACAGAGGTTGATACAGTATAATACAGATTTTGATACAGTATAATACAGAGGATGACACAATATAATACAGATGTTTGTACAGTATAATACAGAGGATGACACAATATAATACAGATGTTGGTACAGTATAATACAGAGGATGACACAATATAATACAGAGGTTGGTACAGTATAATACAGAGGTTGATACAGTATAATACAGATTTTGATACAGTATAATACAGATGTTGATACAGTATAATACAGATGTTGATACAGTATAATACAGAGGATGACACAATATAATACAGATGTTGGTACAGTATAATACAGAGGTTGATACAGTATAATACAGATTTTGATACAGTATAATACAGATGTTGATACAGTATAATACAGATGTTGGTACGGTATAATACAGAGGATGACACAATATAATACAGATGTTGGTACAGTATAATACAGAGGTTGATACAGTATATTACAGATGTTGATACAGTATAATACAGAGGTTAGTACAGTATAATACATATGTTGGTACTGTATAATACAGAGGATGACACAATATAATACAGATGTTGGTACAGTATAATACAGATGTTGGTACATTATAATACAGATGTTAATACAGTATAATACAGAGGTTGATACAGTATAAAACAGAGGAAGACACAATATAATACAGATTTTGTCACAGTATAATACAGATGTTGGTACAGTATAATACAGAGGTTGATATAGTATAATACAGAGGTTGATACAGTATAATACAGATGTTGGTACAGTATAATACAGAGGTTGATACAGTATAATACAGATGTTGGTACAGTATAATACAGAGGTTGATACAGTATAATACAGATGTTGATACAGTATAATACAGAGGTTGATACAGTATAATACAGATGTTGGTACAGTATAATACAGATGTTGGTACAGTATAATACAGATGTTGATACAGTATAATACAGAGGTTGGTACAGTATAATACAGATGTTGGTACAGTATAATACAGATGTTGGTACAGTATAATACAGATGTTGGTACAGTATAATACAGATGTTTTATACAGTATAATACAGCGGTTGATACAGTATAATACAGATGTTGGTACAATATATTACAGAGGTTGGTACAGTATAATACAGATGTTGGTAGAGTATAATACAGATGTTGATACAGTATAATACAGATGTTGATACAGTATTCTACAGATGTTGATACAGTATAATACAGATGTTTATACAGTATAATACAGCGGTTGATACAGTATAATACAGATGTTGATACAGTATAATACAGATGTTTATACAGTATAATACAGCGGTTGATACAGTATAATACAGATGTTGATACAGTATACTCCAGATGTTGATACAGTATCTACAGATGTTGATACAGTATAATACAGATGTTGTCACAGTATAATACAGATGTTGATACAGTATAATACAGAGGTTGATACAGTATAATACAGAGGTTGATACAGTATAATACAGATGTTTACACAGTATAATAAAGATGTTGGTACAGTATAATACAGAGGTTGATACAGTATAATACAGATGTTGGTACAATATAATACAGAGGTTGGTACAGTATAATACAGATTTTGATACAGTATAATACAGATGTTGATACAGTACACTACAGCTGTTGATACTGTATACTACAGATGTTGATACAGTATATTACAGATGTTGGTACAGTATAATACAGAGGTTGATATAGTATAATACAGCGGTTGATACAGTATTCTACAGATGTTGATACAGTATAATACAGATGTTGTCACAGTATAATACAGATGTTGATACAGTATAATACAGATGTTAATACAGTACAATACAGAGGTTGGTACATTATAATACAGATGTTGATACAGTATAATACAGAGATTGGTACAGTGTAATACAGATGTTGGTACGGTATAATACAGAGGTTGGTACAGTATAATACAGAGGTTGATACAGTATAATACAGATGTTGTCACAGTATAATACAGATGTTGATACAGTATAATACAGAGGTTGATACAGTATAATACAGAGGTTGATACAGTATAATACAGATGTTTACACAGTATAATAAAGATGTTGGTACAGTATAATACAGAGGTTGATACAGTATAATACAGATGTTGGTACAATATAATACAGAGGTTGGTACAGTATAATACAGATTTTGATACAGTATAATACAGATGTTGATACAGTACACTACAGCTGTTGATACTGTATACTACAGATGTTGATACAGTATAATACAGATGTTGGTACAGGATACTACAGATGTTGATACAGTATAATACAGAGGTTGGTACAGTATAATACAGATGTTGATACAGTACACTACAGATGTTGATACAGTATAATACAGCTGTTGATACTGTATACTACAGATGTTGATACAGTATATTACAGATGTTGATACAGTATAATACAGAGGTTAGTACAGTATAATACATATGTTGGTACGTTATAATACAGAGGTTGGTACAGTATAATACAGAGGTTGATACAGTATAATACAGATTTTGATACAGTATAATACAGATGTTGATACAGTATAATACAGATGGTGATACAGTATAATACAGAGGATGACACAATATAATACAGATGTTGGTACAGTATAATACAGAGGTTGATACAGTATAATACAGATTTTGATACAGTATAATACAGATGTTGATACAGTATAATACAGATGTTGATACAGTATAATACAGAGGATGACACAATATAATACAGATGTTGGTACAGTATAATACAGAGGATGACACAATATAATACAGATGTTGGTACAGTATAATACAGAGGTTGATACAGTATAATACAGATTTTGATACAGTATAATACAGAGGATGACACAATATAATACAGATGTTTGTACAGTATAATACAGAGGATGACACAATATAATACAGATGTTGGTACAGTATAATACAGAGGATGACACAATATAATACAGAGGTTGGTACAGTATAATACAGAGGTTGATACAGTATAATACAGATTTTGATACAGTATAATACAGATGTTGATACAGTATAATACAGATGTTGATACAGTATAATACAGAGGATGACACAATATAATACAGATGTTGGTACAGTATAATACAGAGGTTGATACAGTATAATACAGATTTTGATACAGTATAATACAGATGTTGATACAGTATAATACAGATGTTGGTACGGTATAATACAGAGGATGACACAATATAATACAGATGTTGGTACAGTATAATACAGAGGTTGATACAGTATATTACAGATGTTGATACAGTATAATACAGAGGTTAGTACAGTATAATACATATGTTGGTACTGTATAATACAGAGGATGACACAATATAATACAGATGTTGGTACAGTACAATACAGAGGTTGATACAGTATAATACAGAGGTTGGTACAGTATAATACAGAAGTTGGTACATTATAATACAGATGTTGATACAGTATAATACAGCGGTTGGTACAGTATAATACAGATGTTGGTACAGTACAATACAGAGGTTGATATAGTATAATACAGCGGTTGATACAGTATACTACAGATGTTGATACAGTATAATACAGAGGTTGATACAGTATAATACTGATGTTGATACAGTATAATACAGAGGTTGATACAGTATAATACAGATGTTGGTACAGTATAATATAGATGTTGATACAGTATACTACAGAGGTTGATACAGTATAATACAGATGTTGGTACAGTGTAATACAGATGTTGATACAGTATAATACAGATGTTGGTACAGTATAATACAGAGTTTGGTACAGTATAATACAGATGTTGGTACAGTATAGTACAGAGGTTGGTACAGTATTGTACAGATGTTGGTACAGTATAGTACAGAGGTTGGTACAGTATTGTACAGATGTTGGTACAGTATAGTACAGAGGTTGACACAGTATAATACAGAGGTTTATACAGTATAATACAGATGTTAATACAGTATAATACACAGGTTGGTATCGTGTAATATAGAGGTTGGTACAGGACATTATCATTTATTTGAGTTTTCTCACTGACTGTAACATATCAACATGCAAAGTGTGTTATTTCTCAGAATCTGTTCACAATCTACTGCTGTAGTTTAGTGTCTGTTATATGTTTATTTTGCTCTGGTGGACCAGCATCAGTGTTTACAGTGTTGCCAGAAGGAACCATGGGCAGGCGTCTGTTTTCTTGTTCAGGATAGCCACACAGAGATAGTGCTTCATTTTAGAGTGAATCTGACAGGAGAAAGACACCTGGTCCCTTCCCCAGGACGGCTCACGTCAACTCGCATCTTACTGCTCCACAACCTCATAAACAACATTTTGAATCATACACCTTCAAAGTGCAGGTAGTCTATTGTGTCTAGGATTGGATGGCTGGAGAAACAAATGTGCTGATGCAGACATCAAATGGGCAGGACATGCGTGGGTGCAGAGGGGGCAAGGGGCAGGACATGTGTGAGGGGACATAGAGGGCAGGTATAGGGTGAAACTTAAATAGCATCTATTTGGAGTGTGTGTGTGCATACGTGTGTGTGTGTGTTATGGTGGTGGGGTTAGCATCTCATTGGAGTGGGAGACCATCATTCCAGCCTTCTGCTACTGTATCCCTGTATTCTTCAACTCCACAGGAAGCCTGGCCTTCGTGCCTTTAATACAGCACGGTATACCTAACTAGCTACCTGAACCCCAGATGGTCTCTACATGGGTGCTTTATCTCGCTGGGTAGAGGTTTCTCCAGAGCAGCTTCCTTTTCTGCTAATCCATTGTTTTGTGGGAAAACAGAATATTTTATGAACAGAATATTTGTGAATTATGCACAGAGAATCCCATTAACCTATATAACACGTTTGAGGAACGAGCCTGTGTGCTGCCGTCTGACTGCTGCAGTGTCAGAGGAACTAACTGTTTTAGTTTGAGTTAAATGCAGTGTAGGGGATGCAGTTTACTGGCATGTTTACAACTGCATAGGGTTTCTTAGTATCTGTTAAGTCTCTCTTGGTATTTCACTTAACCTTTTACTGCAGTGGGCTAAATCAGGGTCACACAGAGTGTTTCTAAGTACACTTAAACAAATCTACATTGAAATCCACTTCATACACCTCACACACATGGTTATGGGCTTTAAAAGACAAGACACCTCAGAGATAGAGTTGAATTGTATTACATTTTGAGTTTTTAAAAATACTATGTTATCAATATTAGAAATATTAATATGCGGCTACAGATAAGACATAAATTACACATACTGTAGAATATACCCTGAAAGTGGTTTTCTAAAATGTGTGTCAGGTATTTTAGTTAACAAAACATCTTGCATAATGGTTTGTTGTTGAATATGCAACCGAGGCAGTCTTATAGCAAAGTGTCTGGGGACATATCTTGTGCGTGTGTGAGCGAGTGTGTGTGTGAGTGTGTGTGTGTGTTTGTATTTCGTGGTTTGTTTGTTTTCTTTTAGGGCCTTGAAATATTGTTATTATTTTCGTCTTAAGTGGAGTGAGGCCGTCAAGTAGGAGATATTTGAGTCTGCATTGACATGCAGGTCAGAGGTAATTGGAACTACTTAGACTTTTAACCCAGATTGGTTGTGACAGTTGAAGACTGTCACACTCGCTGGGGCCACATGTAACATAATGTTCATGGGTATTAAAATGCTGTCAATCTAGTAGGCTGAGAAACCCACTGTCCTTCTGAAGAACACGGTTTAATAATCAGACAAGGTTTTTCCATGACAGAGTTCGGAGTTCAGAATTAGTCTACCAGTCAAGGAATGTTGTTCAGAGCTAGTACTGCATGGGTCCCACCCTATATGGCACCCTATTCCCTATGGGCCCTGGTCAAAAGTAGTGCATTATGTAGGGAATAAGGTACCATTTGGGAATCATATTAACTCTAAGCTATATATTAGTGGCAGTTATTGGATTCCTTTTTTTGTCTGCTTCCAGGGGATGCAGCAAAGGAATTTGATTATTCTGTAGTTTAAACAACCCAAACAAATAATCATAACATGAACTTGGTCTTTTATACCAACCCTACCTTGTCACAACACAACTGATTGGCTCATTAAGAAGGTGTAACGGCAGTCTAGCTCTTCCTCCTCCTCGGACGATGAGAGGAGAGAAGGATCGGAGGACCAATGTGCAGCGTGGTAATTTTCCATGAATTTAATAAACACAAAGACAAGATACTGACAAACTAATACAAAACAACAAACGACCGTGAAGCTACAAACAAAAGTGCAATACACAAGCTACTAACGTTAGACATAGACACGATACAAAATAACAAACGAACTAACCGTCACAGTCCTGTGTGGCACAAACACAAACACTGACACAGGAAACAACCACCCACAATCCCCAACACAAAACAAGCCACCTATATATGATTCTCAATCAGGAACAACGATTGACAGCTGTCTCTGATTGAGAACCATATTAGGCTGAACACAGAAACAGACGAACTAGACACACAACATAGAATTCCCACCCAGCTCACGTCCTGACCAACACTAAACAAGCAAAACACATAAGAACTCTGGTCAGGACGTTACAGAAGGAAAGGAATTCCACAAATGAACTTTTAACAAGCCACACCTGTTAATTGAAATGCATTCCAGGTGACTACCCATGAAGCTGGTTGAGTGAATTCCAAGAGTGTGCAAAGCTGTCATCAAGGGTGGCTACTTTGAAGAATCTAAAATGTAAAATATATTTAAATTTGTCTCACACCTTTTTGGTTACTACATGATTCCATGTGTTATTTCATAGTTTTGATGTCTTCACTATTATTCTACAATGTAGAAAATAGTGAAAATAAAGAAAAACCCTTGAATGAGTAGGTGTGTCCAAAATTTTGACTGGTACTGTATGGGAACTGGTTGGAGACCTGACTTGTCAGAACATCATGATACAGTGCCTTCAGAAAGTGTTCATACCCCTTTACTTATTGCACATTTTGTTGTATTACAGCCTGAATTCAAAATTGATTAAATATAATTTTTGATCACCAATCTACACAAAATACACCATAATGACAAATTGAAAACATGTTTTAAAAAATTACACATTTTTTGAAAATGATATACAGAAATAGTATTCACACCTCTGAGTCAACACTTTGTAGAAAACCCTTTGTTCAACATTTGCCCATTATTCTTTTCAAAATTCTTCAAGCTCTGTCAAACTGGTTGTTGATCATTGCTAGACAACCATTTTCAGGTCTTGCCATAGATTTTCAAGTAGATTTAAGTCAAAACTGTAACTTGGCCACTCAGGAACATCCACTGTCTTCTTGGTAAGCAACTCCAGTGTAGATGTGGCCATGTGTTTTAGGTTATTGTCTTGATGAAAGGGGAATTCATCTCCCAGTGTTTGGTGGAAAGCAAACTGAACCAGGTTCTCCTCTAGGATTTTGCCTGTGCTTAGATCCATTCCATTTATTTTTTATCCTGAAAACCTCCCCAGTCGTTAACTTTTAAAAGCATACCCATAACATGATGCAGCTATGCTTGAAAATATGGAGAGTGTTACTCAATAATGCGTTGTATTGGATTTGCCCCAAACATAACCCTGGTATTCCGGACAAAAAGTTCATTGCTTTTCTACATTTTTTGCAGGATTACTTTACTGCCTTGTTGCAAACATGATGCATGTTTTGAAATATTTGTATTCTGTACAGGGTTCCTTCTTTTCTCTGTCAGTTAGGTTAGTATTGGGGAGTAACTAAAATGTTGATCCATCCTCAGTTTTTTCCTATCTGAAACCATTCAACTCTGTAACTGTTTTAACGTCCCCATTGGCCTCATTGTGAAATCCCTGAATGGTTTCTTTCCTCTCCGGCAACTGTGTTAGAAAAGATGCCTGTATTTTTGTAGTGACTGGGTGTATTGATACACCATCCAAAGTGTAATCAATAACTTCATCATGCTCAAAAGGATATTCAGTGTCTGTTAATTTTTTTTTTTACCCATCTACCAATAGGTGCACTTCTTTGTGAGGCATTGGGAAACCTCCCTGGTCTTTGTGGTTGAATCTGTGTTTGAAATTCACTGCTCAACTGTGGGAACTTACATATACTTGTATGTGTGGGGTACAGAGATGAGGTTGTCATTCAGAAAATCATGTTAAACACTATTATTGGATTGAGTCCATGCAACTTATTTGGTTACTTGTTAAGCACATATTTACTCCTGAACTTATTTATACTTGCCATAACAAAGAGTTTGAATACTTATTGACTCAAGACTTTGACATAATGGGCTATTGTGTGACAAAAAAAATCTAAATTTAATCCATTTTAAATTCACACTGTAATACATCAAAATGTGGAAAAAGTCAAGGGGTGTGAACACTTTCTGAATGCACTGTATGTCTAAATGGAGTATAATGTCCTCTGTTTTTATAAAGGACATCAGTATGAGCTGAGGAGACAGAGATGAGTATCTCAGCGTTGGGTTTGATTGAGGATGAGAAATAAGAACTCATAAGCCTAATGCAAATCCTTTCATGTTTCTGACTCTTCTGAATTTGAATATCTCTGGCTCCCCAGACTGTTGTAAGGAAATACATTTTTTTTATGTAACTCATCCAGTTAAATTATGTTTTCTTTCTTATCTATCTTCTTGTTGCCATGACAAGGAAACATCTAAATGCTTTATAGCTGTAAAAAATCAATAACATTCTGAAATGTTAAACAATTTATAAAAAAAACTGAGAATCCATCGAACCGTTATACCCCCTGTCAAGTTCATAGTAAAACAATTAATTATAATTCTGCATTTTCTTTTGTTATGCAGATGTATTTTCCCAATTTTTCCCATACTATTAGTAAAGCAGGGTGGGGCAGGCCAAAGATAACTATATCCCTATATAGTCTCTCCTATCCATGAGAATGATTAGGGGGTTGAAATCAGAGAGAAGAACTGAACGGAGAACAGAGGCCCAGGTTAGCTGGGTGTATTCCTAATGCCAACGGTCAGGCTGCTAAATTGAACGGGGCCCACTGCAGTGGTGGAGGGTCTCTCAGTCTCATTCTTACCATAGCTGGGCTACCAGGTGCTGCAGGGAGGGAGAGCTCTCAGCCTTAATCCTAGACATTAACTGCTTGCTGTAAGCAGGTCTGGGCACGTTACTTACCTCACAGCAGAGTACCCGGATGCCAGGGGCCAGGGGAGAGCGAGGGAGAGACAGGGAGGGAGGGATAGAGGGAAAGAGGTGGGGGGCAGGGGCTGCAGGGAGAGAGAGAGGGTCTGGGAGGGCATGGGAGATAGGGAGAGAGAGGGCAAGGGCAGCAGTGAGAAAAGGAGAGAAACCGAGAGGGAGAGAGAGACAGGGAGGGCCCAGCGCTGGGCCGGGCAAGGAGAATGTAATCTCCAGATTAGGGGCTGAGATGAATTCCTGCCGCCAGTCTGACCTTGTCAAGAAGCCAGAGTGAAATGGAGATTTCAGGACAGCGTCGGTGGGTGGCATGAGTGTTGAGCTGAGACAACCCTGTGTGATGGTCTGAGTATTGAGCTGAGACAACCCTGTGTGATGGTCTGAGTATTGAGCTGAGACAGCCATGTGTGATGGTCTGAGTATTGAGCTGAGACAGCCCTGTGTGATGGTCTGAGTATTGAGCTGAGACAGCCATGTGTGATGGTCTGAGTATTGAGCTGAGACAGACCTGTGTGATGGTCTGAGTGTTGAGCTGAGACAACCCTGTGTGATGGTCTGAGTGTTGAGCTGAGACAGCCATGTGTGATGGTCTGAGTATTGAGCTGAGTCAGCCCTATGTGATGGTCTGAGTGTTGAGCTGAGACAACCCTGTGTGATGGTCTGAGTGTTGAGCTGAGACAGACCTGTGTGATGGTCTGAGTGTTGAGCTGAGACAACCCTGTGTGATGGTCTGAGTGTTGAGCTGAGACAACCCTGTGTGATGGTCTGAGTGTTGAGCTGAGACAACCCTGTGTGATGGTCTGAGTGTTGAGCTGAGACAACCCTGTGTGATGGTCTGCGTGTTGAGCTGAGACAACCCTGTGTGATGGTCTGAGTATTGAGCTGAGACAACCCTGTGTGATGGTCTGAGTGTTGAGCTGAGACAACCCTGTGTGATGGTCTGAGTGTTGAGCTGAGACAACCCTGTGTGATGGTCTGAGTGTTGAGCTGAGACAACCCTGTGTGATGGTCTGAGTGTTGAGCTGAGACAACCCTGTGTGATGGTCTGAGTGTTGAGCTGAGACAACCCTGCGTAGTTGTAGGGTCTAAGTGTTGAGCTGATCTCTTTCTCACAGCCTGATATCCTGAATCACACTGAATTTGTGGTCGTATTAGGAATAGAACAAAGGCATGCTGTGGCATGCAAGGGAACAAAGGCATGCAAGGGTCCTCTGACAAACGGAGATGGAGATGTGGAGGAGGAAGAGAAGGAGATGTTGACAATGTAAATGTAAATGAATTTTAGTGTGATTTCTGTCTGAGATTGATTTAATGAACTGAGGCGAGGAGAGCCTGGTCTCCTGTTGTGAGGAAACTGACCAGGCTTGTTCTAGTGTTACACAGTTCATTAAGGCTCTGCTTCAGAACATTACAGAATAATGAAGTTCCTGTTCTAGCATTTCTTTTCATTTGGTCCTTAATTTCACTTAACAGCCAAATGTAAGAATCATTTTCTCCATTGCAGAACTAAAACATCACTTTTAATAAATACAAAAATACAAAAAAACAACAACAGTTTATTTGAACTCTTTTATTTGAAATGTCAATTTAATGTCAGTTTTCCCCCTGTGCTGTAGCCCTAAGAGTCCTGTCTGTCTGAAAGGACAAAGAGAAATTAGTTGTATTCCCTCTGTGTTAATATGCAGTTCTCTTGGCCACAGAATGTCGCCTGAAGGCTGCAGGTAACCACTTAACAGACTGAAACCCAGAATATGGCGCTTTTCATCACAGTCTGTCAGTTGTCATGGAAATCTACAGAGAGTCACAAGCAGGGGGCAATTTGAGGGGAAAATAGCGTCTACATCAAATACTGGGCTAACACAGGACTGTGACACATTGAAATGACAGCAGGTAGCTATGGTATTGATCTGTAACCTGGTAGATCAAGCTGCTCAAACCTACAGACCAGTTATATTGTGTGTTTCTTACTAATGTTGTTTCTTCTTCCTATAATATACACACACTGTAATGTTGTTTCTTCTTACTGTAATATACACACACTGTAATGTTGTTTCTTCTTACTATAATATACACACACTGTAATGTTGTTTCTTCTTACTGTAATATACACACACTGTAATGTTGTTTCTTCTTACTGTAATATACACACACTGTAATGTTGTTTCTTCTTACTGTAATATACACACACTGTAATGTTGTTTCTTCTTACTATAATATACACACACTGTAATGTTGTTTCTTCTTACTATAATATACACACACTGTAATGTTGTTTCTTCTTACTGTAATATACACACACTGTAATGTTGTTTCTTCTTACTGTAATATACACACACTGTAATGTTGTTTCTTCTTACTGTAATATACACACACTGTAATGTTGTTTCTTCTTACTGTAATATACACACACTGTAATGTTGTTTCTTCTTACTGTAATATACACACACTGTAATGTTGTTTCTTCTTACTGTAATATACACACACTGTAATGTTGTTTCTTCTTACTGTAATATACACACACTGTAATGTTGTTTCATTGGAGGTATGTTGTTTGACTGGGAGGTATTTCAGTATTAAGTTGAGACAGACATAGGATACGTAGGTTTTCACCGCAATGTTTGGGAAAACGATTAAGAGATTATGACATAAAACAGGTGAAAGAAAATGTGAACAAATATTTTGTTTCGTTAACTCTAAAGCACCAGTATGTTCCAGCCAATTGAGTTGGAATGTGGAGTTACTTAGTCTACTTTATGTAGGAGTCCAATGTAGGAGTCCAAAATGTTTTGTCCATGCTAAATCACAGAAACATTGCATACGATTTGCTCTGACATTCTTTACCATCATAAAAGTGGACTTGGACATGTTCTGCCTGAGTAAGTTTCTACAAAGACCTCATTTCTTTCTTTTGGAAAAACATAACATAAACAACATGAAGACAGAATAAGGAGCTGTTCAGAACACATTTAGAAGAAGAAGGTTCAAGCATTCGCCCAACTCATGGTGTGTGACCAGTATTGCCCAGAAGCATGTTGCCTCCTGTTTGGAAGAAATGTAATACCTTCAACCTTATGCATCTGTCAACTAGTCTCAAGGAGTTTGGTGAAAATGTCACAGTTTAGCCACCAATGCAACCTATGCATTCCCTACATAGTTTGCATGATCAATATTTGATGTGACTGCCATTAGACCTCTGCTGCTTGATCTTCTCAATATCACATCGTAATATTGACCCTCTCTACAACGTGACATTAGAGGATGTAATAACCTGATTGCCTCCCCGCACCCCCCTCTCCACCCCCCTCTCCACTCCGTCCTCTCAACTCCTCACCACTCACAGCCTGATGTAGAAGTCAAGCATAATCCTACAGATCTCCTCCAGCTTAATGCATTTTAAATGGAAGGATGGATGTAGTCTAAATCAGTGTGCTGCTTCGCTTAAGTGATTCAATGTCTAATAGAGGAGGAGACAGCTGGGCCAGGCCCCGTACTGTGTAGAGCCTAGCCGTCACCCAAGCTGTAAATGCAATTTTAATGACATATCTATCCTCTTTGATGGAGGAAGAAGAAGCACAACCCCCATCAAATGATACCTTTTTCTTGGAATCAAGGGTCTCGGCAGTGCCAGTTGAAATCCATCCACCGCTACAGTCACCACCGGTTCAGAGGAGAAGAGGGCACTCTTAGTGAAAACTGTGTTCTTGATACGTATTCACAGAACCACTGTGGAAATAGAACAGAAAAATGCAGTTGAGGTTGTTTGGATAAAGGGGACAGCTAGGTATTATAGATGGCCTAAAATGTGTGGATATTTTCCCAGATGTTTTAAAATCCTTATAGCCATGAACCTTGGGGGTTTTCACTGACACATTACAAATCTGTTGATACCAATAACGAGACGTTGACTCATCCACAGGATACTGAATATTGCCTTGAGGACAACCAGAGCATTGAGGAAGGAAGATAGACTCTCTGTAAGGCATGTTGTGAGGTCACATTAATATTAATCTGGGCTCTCCTCAGAACGTGAGGAATCTGCTCCCTCCTGGGATGAGTTGAGGCTTAGAAGAGATCCCTGCTTACTGATACATCTGTTATCCTAGTTAAGACTTATTTTCTTTGTCTTTCATTTTATTCTTGGAATCTAATGCTGTCCAGCTTCATAGAGCCAGGACACAGTCTCCGTTTCTTATTTATTTGATTGCTTTACCAAAACCGTCGACGAACTCACAGCCTATGTAATTTGAGAAGCAGGATTTGAAGATGCGATGATAATAATATGCAACAATTAGAAAGTCAAATCTGGAGACAGTTTGGTTTGCCACTCTGAACTGAACACAGCTTGCCATTTCTTCTCTTTATTAGCCTGTATGCCACAGATCCAGAAGTTACACGTTTTTAGTCACTCTGATGTCATGCTTAGGCAGTATATGTCTATTGAGAATGAGTGCGTTTCTGTTGAAGTCCTCCCTCCATTACCCCAGTTACATTGTCCACTGACCAATGCTAGCCTGAAGGTTCTGTTCCCCATCCCACCTGGCCCTTCCTGGCCTCCCTAGCCCCTGCTACATTATCATTTTATTGGCTCCTGAACACAGATGTTATCCATCTCATTGAACCTTCAAGGTTATATCTTCAAATACATCAAAGACTACCCTCTAAACGGGAGGAACCGTGACAGCCAATATTTTCCATACCCTGGAGATATACTCATCTCTCTACATGCAGACTCCCTCATTATCAATTTTCATGAGGTAAAACATGAAAGCTATTCAAATGTCTGGGAAACTCAAATTTGATCTACCTACTATTAAATTGCAAAATATTACAAACCAGACAGAGAGCTTCGTCCAATGAGCACGATGAATGACTATGATATGATTTGAACCATATCCAGTTCATTAATACCATTGCCAAAAGAGCCTATTTCACAGTTGATTGAGCAAGCATAAAGCTGTGAGCCTGAGTGACAACAAACCAACTGTCAAACTGGCACACTTAAAGGCTATTATTTCAGTTCGACAAACTCCTTTTAAAAAAGGGACAAACATCTTTTGATCCTTTGATCACTTTTTGAATGTTTGTCTTAATCGTTTGTAGTCATTGCCTCGTCTTGCTTTTTTTTTCTCCCTGTAGAAATCGAAAAATTGCAAAAAGATGAAGAGAAAGAAGAGAAAGAAGAGAAAGAAGAGAAAGAAGAGAAAGAAGAGGAGAAGTTTATCGACGTCGTCATCAACAAGAACATGAAGCTGGGCCAGAAAGTGTTAATACCCTTCAAACAGTTTCCCAAAGTAAGTACTGCTGGATTTGGGCTAGAGATTTTCAGATCATACTGTGCAACTGCAGTCAAATAATGGCTTCTTTTCAGTTAGCTTCTGGGATTTTTTCTATTTTAATTTTACTTCCAGACAACAAGCATCGGACAGTTCAAGTATTTATTTTTATTTTTACACATTAAGTAAACAGTACAGTGACTACAAGAAGAGATAACAGAATTGGGCCATGATCACATTGCCTTCTCCATACATCTCATTTATGTTTTATAACATTACAGTACAAATTACCCTTCATTTTATAGAACCCCTACCACTCCGATCTGTCAGCTATATGACCTTGTTCACATCTCCATGTGCTTATAACTCTTTATATTCCCTTATGCTTATGATATTCCCTTATTCTTTCCTTTTGATACAAAGGCAATGACTCTCTACTGACGCATGTTAAAGGTTGCTATTTCCTGCAGAGATGTCTAGGTTTAAAATGTTCTTGGTCTTTTAATTTCTATCTAATTGCTTTTGGCACCTTGCATGTTTTCATTGAAAAGACAAACCAGGAAAAAAAATATGCAGGTGTGTCGAGGCCAAAGCAGAGATTTTCAGTAGACATCCAATTCAGTACCATCCGTGACCTATGTGTTCCTTGTAAATAAATAGAGTCTAACAATAGGTAATAAAGAGCCAAAGAAAAGAGAGAGAGAGACCAGGAGAAAAAGACACCTGCACTTCCCTTTTTTTGCTCCAACAATAAAAACAGAGCCATGTGCATACTGCACCACACACACACAGTCACACACACACATACACACACACTCACACACACACACCTCTCAGAATGACCGCCATGTCAGGATGAAACAGCCCATGCTGTTTGAGTGATAATGCTGTGCTCATCTAGCCATGTGATGAGAGCCCTTCATCCCCCTCAGTCCTCCACTCTGAGACAAAGCTCCCAGCATCAACAGCAGCGTTTAATGGAGCCACACAGCAGCTGCATGAAAGCCAGTTCCCACAGGGTCCCTAACAGGGAGGCTAGTAGCGTAGCAGAGAGGGTAGCGTAAAAAAGGAGAAGCCTCTCTCAGGAGATGATGACATCACTCAGGTTTTCACCTCTCTGAGAGAGCCTGTAGATAGATGACCTGCAGGAGCTTCAACACAGTCTGCTGTGGCACCCTATTCCCTGTTTAGTGCACTACTTTCATAGGCGCAATCTTTTTTTAAATGTGTTTTTTACATAATGTGGTGAGTCCTATTGATAAATATAGCTATTTTGCAAGGGAGCTCTGGTTAGATATTTACAGTGTTCTGTAACTCAAATAAACTGATTGTGAGAGCTACATTTTGCCCCTTTCTAAAATAATTACAATGACATTAATAAAGGGAGATGTAATGTCATCTAGAGACCCATCTGTGTCTCAAAGGAATGCAGCTAAACACATTTGCTTTGACAGCTTTGATAAGTGGGGCCGCTAATACGCTGTTTAGAGCCTCAACAAGCCACCGAAGGAAGACAAATTCAATTTGTTCAATCTGACAGGTAGCAATGGGCTAGAGTGATCGCTGTGACTCCAATGGGATTTCTCCCTGAACTACAAACATCACCTTTTGGCTTTCGCCACTGAAGTGGCTCGCTGCGTTTCCCAAAGCGACCGTTTAGACTCATGTTCAGAGGGTTTATATCCATCTTCTAAAAACACGGCTTTATAATAATATGAAACAGGCAAGGACACCAGAGAGCAGGTTCCAGACGTATGGTTTTCAAGGACAAATAAAGTTTAGCTATGAAATAAAATACCTAACACTCTTAAATTGGGCCACTGGTTAAACGCTAGTTCAACCTGAATGATCATATTCACCTAGCAGCACAGTTCATTGCTGTGCTACGATGGAGAATGGGCTGTGCATGTTGTGCATGTCTGCTTGTTATATACCAATTTACGCTGGAAAACAGAGAAGCTGGAAAACAGAGTACTCATTTACAGTTGTGATGAAGTATTAGTGATACAGTGAGAGTGGCTTAGAATTGATTTATGTGTAAGCGAAGAGAGGACTGCAGCTAAACAGGGGCAGACAGCGACAGGAATTTGACTCTGCATTTTATCCACACCAGCCCACATAACTGCACGTACCACCGACTTGGCAGTACAGTACAGGGTTTCTTAACCTCTACCGAGCACCTACCCCGGGTCCGGGAGCACCCCCCACCCCCCCCCCACACTGATTAGCATCGCTAGCATAGCGTCACAATTAAATAGTAGCATCTAAATATCATTAAATCACAAGTCCAAGACACCTAATGAAAGATACAGATCCTGTGAATAAAGCGACCATTTCAGATTTTTATAATGTTTTACAGGGAAGACACAATATGTAAATCTATTAGCTAAACACGTTAGCAAAAGACACAATTTTTTTACTCCAACAGTTTTTTCCTGCGTCAGTAGCTATCACTAATTCGACTAAATAAAAATATATATAGCCACTAACCAAGAAACAACTTCATAAGATGACAGTCTGATAACATATTTATGGTATAGAATAGTTTTTTTTTTTTAAATTTGCATTTTTCAGGTATAAATCACAGTTCTACATTGCAGCTGCAATCTGAAATAGTGCCGACGCAGCCAGAACAATTACAGAGACCAACGTCATATAACTAATTATTTGTCTTAAAACATTTCAGAAAAAATACACAGCGTACAGATATTGAAAGCCCAACATCTGGTGAATCCAAACAATATTTCTGATTTATTAAATGTTTTATAGCGAAAACAAAATGTAGCGCTAAATTAGCATAGCCACGCCAGCCAGAACCAGCTGGGCGCCCCCGACCAGTTCACATGCACGACAGATATATGAAATAACATCGTAAATTGGGTCTTACTATTGCTGATCTTTCATCAGAATGTTGATCAAGGTGTCCTTAGTCCTGATGAGTCGTTCAATCCATTCATAATGGCAACTTTCCCTCTTCATTTAGCATATGTACTGGTCGACTGGCCAAAGTAAAAAAAGTCAAAGAACGGAACACGGCAAAACTCCCGAAAAAATTCAAATAATCTGATACATTAAGATGATATGGTCACATGTATCAAACAAACTTCGAGACGGAGATAGTTTTCATCCGTAACGGCAGCAAAACAGTAGACAATCGCACCTCCAAATCGCGCGATTCAGAGAACCTCCAAATCGCGCGATTCAGAGAACCGGAAGTTGTCGGTCACGCCAAAGAAATAGGTCTTATTTCACGTCAGTACAAGATAAACAAAAAATTTCTCCTCTGACGTCCTCTTGACACCCAGAGGAAGACGAATGAAGTGTGTTTCGGGTCATAGGTGGCGTGACCATATATAGGCAGAGCGTTGAAGCGAGCATACACATCTTGCATTCTTCTTCTTGGTCAGGGAAAGTGCTGTCAAATGACTTCTGTTTCACTCAGAGACAAAATTGAAACGGTTTTAGAAACTATAGATTGTTTTCTATCCAATGGTATTAATTATATGCATATAGTAAGAGCAATAATTGAATAAGAGGCAGTTTAATCTGTAGAGGAAATTATGCTAATGCGAAAACAGCACCCCTGTATTCTCAAGAAGTTAATCCATTTTGCACCCATGACTGGTCCTCCTCCTTTTTTTTACCAGCTCATGTTAATTAAAAACAAATACAATATAGAAAAACACCACTTGAGATACAACTCACCCCTATAACTGTTCCTCTGTCTGGAGATACAACTCACCACTATAACTGTTCCTCTGTCTGGAGATACAACTCACCACTATAACTGTTCCTCTGTCTGGAGATACAACTCACCACTATAACTGTTCCTCTGTCTGGAGATACAACTCACCATTATAACTGTTCCTCTGTCTGGAGATACAACTCACCACTATAACTGTTCCTCTGTCTGGAGATACAACTCACCACTATAACTGTTCCTCTGTCTGGAGATACAACTCACCACTATAACTGTCTCTCTGTCTGGCGATACAACTCACCACTATAACTGTTCCTCTGGAGATACAACTCATCACTATAACTGTTCCTCTGTCTGGAGATACAACTCACCACTATACATGTGCCTCTGTCTGGAGATACAACTCACCACTATAACTGTTCCTCTGGAGATACAACTCATCACTATAACTGTTCCTCTGTCTGGAGATACAACTCACCACTATACATGTGCCTCTGTCTGGAGATACAACTCACCACTATAACTGTTCCTCTGGAGATACAACTCACCACTATAACTGTTCCTCTGTCTGGAGATACAACTCACCACTATAACTGTCCCCCTGTCTGGAGATACAACTCACCACTATAACTGTTCCTCTGTCTGGAGATACAACTCACCACTATAACTGTTCCTCTGTCTGGAGATACAACTCACCACTTTAACTGTTCCTCTGGAGATACAACTCACCACTATAACTGTTCCTCTGTCTGGAGATACAACTCACCACTATAACTGTCCCCCTGTCTGGAGATACAACTCACCACTATAACTGTTCCTCTGTCTGGAGATACAACTCACCACTATAACTGTTCCTCTGTCTGGAGATACAACTCACCACTATAACTGTTCCTCTGTCTGGAGATACAACTCACCACTTTAACTGTTCCTCTGGAGATACAACTCACCACTATAACTGTTCCTCTGTCTGGAGATACAACTCACCACTATAACTGTTCCTCTGTCTGGAGATACAACTCACCACTGTAAATGTTCCTCTGTCTGGAGATACAACTCACCACTATAACTGTTCCTCTGTCTGGAGATACAACTCACCACTATAACTGTTCCTCTGTCTGGAGATACAACTCACCACTATAACTGTTCCTCTGTCTGGAGATACAACTCACCACTATAACTGTTCCTCTGGAGATACAACTCACCACTATAACTGTTCCTCTGTCTGGAGATACAACTCACCACTATAACTGTTCCTCTGTCTGGAGATCCAACTCACCACTATAACTGTTCCTCTGTCTGGAGATACAACTCACAACTATAACTGTTCCTCTGTCTGGAGATACAACTCACAACTATAACTGTTCCTCTGGAGATACAACTCACCACTATAACTGCTCCCCTGGAGATACAACTCACCACTATAACTGTTCCTCTGTCTGGAGATACAACTCACCACTGTAAATGTTCCTCTGTCTGGAGATACAACTCACCACTATAACTGTTCCTCTGGAGATACAACTCACCACTATAACTGTTCCTCTGTCTGGAGATACAACTCACCACTATAACTGTTCCTCTGTCTGGAGATACAACTCACCACTATAAATGTTCCTCTGTCTGGAGATACAACTCACCACTATAACTGTTCCTCTGGAGATACAACTCACCACTATAACTGTTCCTCTGTCTGGAGATACAACTCACCACTATAACTGTTCCTCTGTCTGGAGATACAACTCACCACTATAACTGTTCCTCTGTCTGGAGATACAACTCACCACTATAACTGTTCCTCTGTCTGGAGATACAACTCACCACTATAACTGTTCCTCTGGAGATCCAACTCACCACTATAACTGTTCCTCTGGAGATCCAACTCACCACTATAACTGTTCCTCTGGAGATACAACTCACCACTATAACTGTTCCTCTGGAGATACAACTCACCACTATAACTGTTCCTCTGGAGATACAACTCACCACTTTAACTGTTCCTCTGGAGATCCAACTCACCACTATAACTGTTCCTCTGTCTGGAGATACAACTCACCACTATAACTGTTCCTCTGTCTGGAGATACAACTCACTACTTTAACCGTGTCTCTGCTTTAGACATTTTGTTTGCCTCCCTGTTGTGCTGTCTGCCTGTCTCAGCATCTTCTCTGCTGTCACTCTGTCACGGTTGACAACTCCATAGTGTCGCCCTCCCAGAGTTCAAATAACCTTGACATAAGCCTGGACAACACCCTGTCATTCTATGCAAACATCCAAGCAGTGACTCACTCCTGCAGGTTGATACTCTACAACATCCTTAGAATACGACCCTACCTCACACAGGAAGTGGCGCAGACACTAATCCAGACACTTGTCCTTTCCCATCTGGACTACTGCAACTCGCTGTTGGCTGGGCTCCCCGCTTGTGCCATCAAACACCTGATACTTATCCAGAATCCTGCAGCCCGTCTGGTGTTCAACCTTCCCAAGTTCTCTCATGTCACTCCACTCCTCTGCACACTCCATTGGCTTCCAGTTGTAGCTTGCATCCACTACAAGACCATGGTGCTAATCTACGGAACAGAAAGAGGAACTGCCCCTCCCTACCTTCAGGCTATGCTTCAGGCTATGCTCAAAGCCTACACCCCACTCTGTTCTGCCACCTCAGGTCTCTTGGCCCACCTCTACGCTTAGCCCAGTCTAAGCTCCTCTCTGTCCTGGCACCCCAATGGTGGAACCAGCTTCCCCGTGAATCTATGACAACAGAAATTGAGAAATGTTGGGCTTGGGGGAATAGAATGGGGAGTTGGGGGTGTAGGCTCACCTCTTTTTGTTTCTCTTATCTATTTTATTTTACAAAATCCTGTGTGATCAATATGATAATTTGTCTTTATGCCTACGGATACATGTGGTATAAACTAAGTGTGTAAATTGACATGACTATTGCACCTGTAACCTGCCCAACAAAAAAAAGGACAAAGCAAATAAAAACATGGTAAAAAAAATGAAATACATCTTAATTAACAGGCCCACAGGCTGCCGGCCATGTCACCTTTTTAAATTTTAAATTTTAAATTTTAACTTGAGTGTATTTTTTGTCAATTTTGACAAGCCCACCAAATTCAAAAATTGTCCAGCCCATCTGGTATTTGCCAGAATTGCCAGATGACCAATCCACCCCTGCAGCTACAGTATGTGAAACAGCATGACATATTGTTTTGCAATACCTCAATAGTTATCCTTTGAGAAGACTATGGTTAGAATTTATAGGGAAATATCTTTTAGAGTGATCTGGGATCATGTGAAAAGGGAACAGGCTAACTGTAAAATAAACAATTTCATTGCATTTGTTTATACACTGACTATACAAAACATTAAGAACATCTGCTCGTTCCATGACATCGACTGACCAGGCGAAAGCTATGATCCCTTATTGATTTCACTTGTTAACCTGTCTAGGATCAGCGTGGCGCTAGCGGCACACCCCCCCCCCCCCCACTGAAAAACCAGTGCCGCGAAATTCAAAAAAAATATTTTTTTAAAATATTTAACTTTCACACATTAAAGTCCAATACAGCTAATGAAAGACACAGATCTTATGAATCCAGTCAACATTTCCGATTTTTAAAATGTTTTACAGGGAAGACACAATATGTAAAGATGTACATCTATTACCTAAAAACACATTAGCATATTCCACCATCTTTTATTTGTCCACCAACACCAGTAGCCATCACCAATTCGGCTAAACTAAGATATTTATAGCCCCTAACCAACAAAAAAACTCATTAGATGACAGTCTGATAACATATTTATGGTATGGGATAGGTTTTGTTAGAAAAAAGTGCATATTTCAGGTATATGGCATAGTTTACAATTGCACCCACCATCACAAATGGACTAGAATAATTACAATGAGCAACGTGTTTACCTAACTACTAATCATCAAACATTTCGTAAAAATACACAGCATACACGAATCGAAAGACACAGATCCTGTGAATACAGACAATATTTCAGATTTTCTAAGTGTCTTACAGCGAAAACACAATAAATCGTTATATTAGCTTAGCACATAGCAATTAGCAGCCCAGCATTGATTCTAGCCAAAGTGAGCGATAAAAGTCAACATCGCCAAAAGATATTAATTTTTTCACTAACCTTCTCAGAATTCTTCCGATGACACTCCTGTAACATCACATTACAACATGCATATACAGTTTGATCGAAAATGTTTATATTTAGCCACCAAAATCATGGTTAGACAATGTGAAATGTAACTCGGCTGGTCAGAATTTGTCCTTGCGCCACTTAGACAGTGATCTACTCTTATACATAAATACTCATAAACGTGACTAAAAAATATAGGGTGGACAGGGATTGATAGACAATTTAATTCTTAATACAATTGCGTTATTACATTTTTTAATTTATCCTTACTTTTCAATACAGTTTGCGCCAAGCGAAGCTACGTCAAAAAACATGGCGTCCTAAGCCACTAAAATGTTTCGACAGAAACACGATTTATCATAATAAAAATGTCCTACCTTGAGCTGTTCTTCCATCAGTATCTTGGGCAAAGGATCCTTTCTTGGGAGAAATCGTCTTTTGGTGGAAAGCTGTCCTCTTGCCATGTGGAAATGTCAACTACGTTCGGGATGAACTGAAAAGCGTGTCCAACTTTTCACATCGTTGCAAAAATAAATGTCACAAAATCGCACTAAACGGATATAAATTGCTATAAAACGCTTTAAATTAACTACTTTGTGATGTTTGTAACTCCTATAACGAGTGAAAAGATGACCGGAGAAATATAACAGGCTAAACTAATGCTTGGAACAGGAGAGGGTCGGTGTCTTCCACGCGCGTTACGCAGCAAGAAAAGACTTGCTAGCTAAAGGTTTTTTTCATTTGTAGGGCCTGTGAACGAGCAATCGAGCCCGTTGGAATCGTCATCACGTAAAGGCATCCAGGGGAAGACGTAAGAAGTGTCCGTATAGTCATAGCAACGACAGTGCCCGTTTAAATGACTTCAGAAAAGTGGCCAACGTTTCTCAAATCTGACTCCATGTCAGGGAAATTGCTGTAGAATGGGCTCTGTTCCACTTAGAGACAAAATTTCAACTCCTATAGAAACTATAGACTGTTTTCTATCCAATAATAATAATAATATGCATATTGTACGATCAAGGATTTTGTGGGAAGCCGTTTAAAAAATTAGCCACATTAGCATAAATAGTCTAAACAGCGCCCCCATCCCCAACAGGTTAAATCCACTTCAATCAGTGTAGATGAAGGGGAGGAGTCAGGTTAAAATAATTATTTTTATTGAGACAGGGATTGTGTATGTGTGCCATTCAGAGGGTGAATGGGCAAGACAAAATATGTAGGTGCCTTTGAACGGGGTAGTAGGTGCCAGGTGCACCGGTTTGTGTCAAGAACTGCAGCGCTGCTACAGTTGGTTTTTCCACAATTGTGGCGGTTCTGGGGGCAAACGGGGGAGGGGGTGCAACTCAATATTAGGAAGGTGTTCGAAATGTTTGGTGTACTCAGTGTAACGGTAATCCTCTTCCTCTTCATCCGAAGAGGAGGAGTAGTGATTGAACCAAGTGGCAGCGTCTTGAAATGACATGATTTAATTAAGACACGACAAAAACAACGAAGACAGAAAACGAACTATACTTGAATTAACTAACAAAATAACAAAACGAATGTGTAGACAAACCTAGACATACGAACTTACAATAAAACACGAAGAACGCACGAACAGGGAAAATAGACTACACAAAAATGACGATGTACAAACAAACCGAACAGTCCCGTATGGTGCGACAAACACTGACACAGGAGACAACCACCCACAACGAACACTGTGAAACAACCTACCTAAATATGACTCCCAATTAGAGGAACGCCAAACACCTGCCTCTAATTGAGAGCCATACCAGGCAACCCTTAAACCAACATAGAAACAGACAACATAGAATGCCCACCCAAACTCACGTCCTGACCAACTAACACATACAACAAACTAACAGAAATAGGTCAGGAACGTGACATAACCCCCCCCTAAGGTGCGAACTCCGGGCGCACCTGCACAAAGTATAGGGGAGGGTCTGGGTGGGCATCTGACCACGGTGGTGGCTCAGGCTCTGGGCGAGTTCCCCACCCCACCATAGTCAATCCCAGCTTACGTCCTCCCCTTAGAATGACCACCCTCCTATTACACCCACTTAACTTACATGGTACCATCAAGATAAGGGGCAGCACCAGGATAAGGTAGCGCAGGACAGAGAGATAGCTCAAGACAGAGAGGTAGGTCAAGATAGAGAGGTAGCTCAGGATAGAGGGGCAACTCCGGACTGAAGGGCAGCTCCGGACAGAGAGACAGCTCTGGACTGAGGGGCAGTTCAGGATTAATGGCCGCTCTGGGCTGAGAAGCAGCTCATGGCTGGCTGACGGCTCTGGACGCTCATGGCTGGCTGACGGCTCTGGACGCTCATGGCTGGCTGACGGCTCTGGACGCTCATGGCTGGCTGACAGCTCAGGACGCTCATGGCTGGCTGACGGCTCTGGACGCTCATGGCTGGCTGACGGCTCTGGACGCTCATGGCTGGCTGACGGCTCTGGACGCTCATGGCTCGCTGGCGGCTCTGGCAGATCCTGTCTGGTTGGCGGCTCTGGCAGATCCTGTCTGGTTGGCGGCTCTGGCAGATCCTGTCTGGTTGGCGGCTCTGGCAGATCCTGTCTGGTTGGCGGCTCTGACAGATCCTGTCTGGTTGGCAGCTCTGGCAGATCCTGTCTGGTTGGCGGCTCTGGCAGATCCTGACTGACGAATGGCTCTAGCGGCTCCTGACTGACTAACGGCTATGACGGCTCGGGACAGACGGGCGGCTCTAATGGCTCGGGACAGACGGATGGCTCAGACGGCGCTGGGGAGACGGATGGCTCAGACGGCGCTGGGGAGACGGATGGCTCAGACGGCGCTGGGGAGACGGATGGCTCAGACAGCGTTGAGGAGACGGATGGCTCAGATGACGCTGCGGAGACGGATGGCTCAGACTGATCCTGTCTAGCGGAAGGCTTTGGCTGCTCCTGTCTGGTTGAAGGCTCTAGCGGCTCCTGTCTGGCGGAAGGCTCTAGCGGCTCCAGTCTGGCGGAAGGCTCTGTAGGCTCATGGCAGACGGGCGGCTTTGCAGGCTCATGGCAGACGGGCGGCTTTGAAGGCTCAATACAGACGAGCAGTTCATGCGGCGCTTGGCAGACGGACAGTTCAGGCGCCGTTGAGCAGACGGCAGACTCTGGCCGGCTGAGACGCACTGTAGGCCTGGTGCGTGGTGCCGGAACTGGAGGCACCGGACTGGAGACACGCACTTCAAGCCTAGTGCGGGGAGCAGGGACAGGGCACACTGAATTCTCAATGCGCACTATAGGCCTAGTGCGTGGTACCGGCACTGGTGGTACCAGGCTAAGGGCACGCACCTCAAGACGAGTACGGGGAGAAGGAACAGTGTGTACAGGGCTCTGGAGACGCACAGGTGGCTTAGTGCGTGGTGCCGGAACTGGAGGCACTGGGCTGGAGACACGCACCATAGAGAGAGTGCGTGGAGAACGAACAGGGCTCTGAAAACGCACTGGAAGCCTGGTGCGTGGTGTAGGCACTGGTGGTACTGGGCTGGGGCGGGGAGGTAGCGCCGGAAATACCGGACCGTGCAGGCGTATTGGCTCCCTTGAACACTGAGCCTGCCCAACCTTACCTGGCTGAATGCTCCCCGTCGCCCGACCAGTGCGGGGAGGTGGAATAACCCGCACCGGGCTATGTAGGGGAACCGGGGACACCATGCGTAAGGCTGGTGCCATGTAAGCCGGCCCAAGGAGACGTACTGGTGGCCAGATATGTAGAGCCGGCTTCATGGCACTTGGCTCAATGCTCAATCTAGCCCTACCAGTGCGGGAGGTGGAATAACCCGCACCGAGCTATGCACACGTACAGGAGACACCGTGCGCTCTACTGCGTAACACGGCGTCTGCCCGTACTCCCGCTCTCCATGGTTAGCCTGGGAAATGGGCACAGGTCTCCTACCTGCCCTTGGCCCACTACCTCTTAGCCTCCCACCCCCCCCCCCCCCCCCCCCAAGAAAATTTTGGGGTTTCTTCACGGGCTTCCGTGCTAACCCGTACCTTCATAAATCCGGTTTTGAGCTTCATTCTCCTGTTTCCAGCCACGTCTCCTTGCTGCCTCCTCATACCACCGCTCCTGGGCTCGCGCTGCTTCCATCTCCTCACGAGCGCGGCGATATTCCCCAATGTGCGCCCAAGGACCTTTTCCATCCAGCTCGTCCTCACAAGTCCAGTAGTCCCGTGTATTACCCTGCTCGAACATACGCTGCTTGGTTCTGGTAATTTGGTGGGTGGTTCTGTAACGGCTGTCGTCTTCCTCCTCCTCGGACGAGGAGAGGAGAGAAGGATCGGTGGACCAATACACAGCGAGGTAAGTAGACATAAATTTATTTATTTGAAATACAAAGACGAATACGAAAACACTTGGAAAATTACAAAATAAGAAAACGACGTAGACGAAACCTGAACATGAACTTACATAACTACACGTAGAACTCACGGACAGGAACAGACTACATCAAACGAATGAACAGCCAAAACAGTCCCGTGTGGTGCACATACACAGACACGGACGACAACCACCCACAACGAACACTGTGAAACAACCTACCTAAATATGACTCCCAATTAGAGGAACGCCAAACACCTGCCTCTAATTGAGAGCCATACCAGGCAACCCTTAAACCAACATAGAAACAGACAACATAGAATGCCCACCCAAACTCACGTCCTGACCAACTAACACATACAACAAACTAACAGAAATAGGTCAGGAACGTGACACTCAGTGTATATAGTACCTTGATGTCTTTGCGCTATGCTACGGGGTATCATCCCCATGCATTGTTAAGGGCTGCTAGCGTCTATGATGCTTTTACTCTACAGATGAAAGAAGAAATCAAAGGGTCTCGTCTGGTTAACATTATCTCTTAATAATCATTTGTCCTATGAAATAGGGTTTACGAACTAAAAATATGACTAGTATGTTCAGAAAGCATGGAGTGTAGTGTACTGTACATATTCATAAATACCTACTGAGAGTAAAAAGTCATCCTGAGTGTATATAGAGCAGACTGGTTGCAGTGTTCTAAGAAATTGCAAGAGATCTTTGCTTTTATCGTGTACATGATAAACAATCAAAGCTCAAAATAAAATTAAATACTTTTGAGCCAGTTCTGAGACGTATAAAGAAATATAATATAAGTCAACAAAAATATGTAAATAAACGGAATAGTGTGCCTCAGGCGGAAGATGATGTAAAGTATGGAGGCCCATTAGTCAGCCCATGGGTGTGTCTAAAATGGCACTCTATTCCATATAGTGCACTACTTTTGACTGATCAGCTGAATCCAGGTGAAAGCTATGATCCCTTATTGATGTCCTGTTAAATCCACTTTAATCAGTGTAAATGAAGGGGAGGAGGCAGGTTAAAGAAATACTTTTATGTCTTGATATAATTGAGACATAGATTGTGTATGTGTGCCATTCAGTGGGTGAATGAGCAAGACAAAAGATGTAAGTGCCTTTGAACGTGGTGTGGTAGTAGATACCAGGCGCACCGAATTTAGTCTGTCAAGAACGGCAATGCTGCTGGGTTTTTCACACTCAACAGTTTCCGTGTGTATCAAGAATGGGCTCATCCAGCCAAATTCACACAACCGTGGGAAGCATCGGAGTCATCCCTGTGGAATGCTTTCGACACCTTGTAGAGTCCATACCCCGACGTATTGAAACTGTTTTGAGGGAAACTCAATATTAGGGTGTTCCTAATGTTTTGTACACTCAGTGTATTTTGTTTGCTCATTCACCGTGTAATTGGTATAAATCAATCTCTCAACAACTCAGCATATCACGCCAACAGCCATGAAATACTCTCCTGTTTTTCATGCCCATACATTATTCACACCCCTTTACTTTTTCCACATTTTGTTGCGTTACAGACTGAATTGAAAATGGACTAAATTGAGATTTTGTGTCACTGATTTACACACAATACCCCATAAGTCAAAGTGGAATTTTGTGTGTCGAACATTTGAGAAATTAATTATAAAAAATCAATGCTAAAATGTCTTGACTCATTAAGTATTCAACCCCTTTGTTATGGCAATCCTAAAGAAGTTCAGAAGTGCAAATGTCCTCAACAAATTGCATAATAAGTTGCATGTACTCATTCCGTGTTCAATTATAGTGGTTAACATTATTTTTGAATGACTGTACCCCACACATACAATTATCTGCAAGGTCCCTTAATCCAGTAATGAATTTCATGCACAGATTCAACCACACAGACCCGGGAGGTTGTTCAATGCCTCACAAAGAAGCGCACCGATTGGGAGATGTGTAAAAAATAAAAAAGCAAATGCTGAATATCCCTTTGAGCATGGTGAAGTTATTAATTTGGCTTCGGATGCTGTATCAATACACCCAGTCACTACAAAGATACAGGCGTTCTTCCTAACTCAGTTGCCGGAGAGGAAGGAAACCGCTCACTGATTTCACTGTGAGGCCAATGGTGATTTTAAATCAGCTACAGAGTTTAATGGTTGTGATACGAGAAAACTGAGGATGGATCAACATTGTAGTTATGCCACAATACTAACCTAAATTACAGAGTGAAAAGAAGGTATAATAAAAAATGATCCAAAACATGCGTCCTGTTTGCAACAAGGCACTAAGGTAATACTGCAAAGAAATGTGGCAAAGAAATGTACTTTTGTCCTAAATACAAAGTGTTATGTTTGGGGCAGATCCAACACAACACATCACTGAGTATCACTCTTCAAATGTTCAAGCGTGGTGGTGGCTGCATGTTATGGGTATGCTTGTCTAGGGAGTTTTTTTGGATCTTCCTGAGTGGCCTAGCTACAGTTTTGACTTCAATTGGCTTGTGGCCTATGGCAAGACCTGACAATTGCTGTCTAGCAATGATCAACAATCTACTTGACAGTGCTTGAAAAATTCTTAAAAGAATAATGGACAAATATTGTACAATCCAGGTGTGCAAAGCTCTTAGAGACTTACCCCAAAAGACACACCTGTAGTCGTCGCTAAAAGTACTACTGCAAAGTACTAACACGGGTGTGAATACTTATGTAAATGAGATATTTCTGTATTGCATTGTTAACAAATGTGCAACAATTTACAAAACCATGTTTTCAATTTGTCATTATGGGGTATTGTGTGTAGATCAGTGAGAAAAAGGAAAAAATTAGAAAAAAAAGAAAAACAAATTCTCTGTAACACAACAAAATGTGAAACAAGTCAAGGGGTATGAATACTTTCTGAAGTCACTGTACGTGTACCCCATCATAAATATTTGCGTAATCACCGAACGCCATTAGAAAGGTGTTAATTTCCAGTTTAGGCTGTGTTTCTGTCTCTCCTCTCTCCCCTGTGTCTCTATGTCTGTGTGTGTCTCTGTCTCTTTGTGTCGGTCTCTCCTCTCTCGTACATTTTTCTGTGTACCTCTGTGTCTCTCCTCTGTGCCTCTGTGTATGTGTCTCTCTTCTCCTTTGTGTTTCTGTGTCTCTACTCTCCTCTGTCTGTTTCTGTGTTTCTACTCTCCTCTGTGTCTCTCTGTGTGTCTGTGTCTCTGTGTTTCTCTGTGTTTCTCCTCTCCTCTGTGTCTCACTGTGTCTCCGTGTGCCTGTCTCTTCTATCCTCTGTGTTTCTCTGTGTGTCTGTGTCTCTGTGTCTCTGCGTCTCTGTCTCTTTATGTCTGTCTCTCCTCTCTCCTGTCTGTCTCTGTGTGTCTCTGTGTCTCTCCTCTCCTCTGTGTCTCACTGTGTCTCCGTGTGCCTGTCTCTTCTATCCTCTGTGTCTCTCTGTGTGTCTGTGTCTCTGTGTCTCTGCGTCTCTGTCTTTTTATGTCTGTCTCTCCTCTCTCCTGTCTGTCTCTGTGTGTCTCTGTGTCTCTCCTCTCCTCTGTGTCTCTCTGTGTGTCTCTCTGTGTGTCTGGGTCTCTCCGCTCCTCAGCAATGGCAGTAGTGATTTATTCTTCTGCTGTTGGCTCTGTCTGTCCTGCTGTCTTCAGCAGAATCGCTGCATGCTGGCTTTTCTCTGAACACACCTCTCCTCTCGTCTCACAGCGCAATACACACATACATACATACACACACACCTCCTCTCCTCCTCTCCAGCACAGTGCAGGCTAGCAGTACAGTAATGCATTCAGGAAATGATGAAAAGATGTTAGATGTTGGTCCGCCCTACCCCCCTGGGTAGCTGTGATTAATCATAGATTCGTTCCTACTGGTTGGTGTCCTCTGACTTTTAATCATCACAGAACCCTTCATCTCTCCACCTGCTTTCTCCATCCCCTGCCAACTCTAAGATGTGCGGTTGAAAATGCTGTGGTTTTGGTTCTAGTTGCTGTTAGGATGACCACTCTGCACCACGGCTCCTCTGTCAGCCCTGAACTACGACTGTGAGAGGGGTGTGTAGACCTACTCTACACTCTCAGAAAAATGCTTTCCAAAGGGCTTCTTAAGCTGTCCACATAGGATAACCCTTTTTGGTTCCATGTAGAACTATTTTGGCTTCCATTGTAGAACCCTCTATGGAAAGGGTTCTACATGGAACCCAAAAGGGTTCTACCTGGAACTGAAAGGGTTTTACCTGGAACCAAAAAGGGTTCTTCAAAGGGTTCTCCTATGGGGACAGCCGAAGAACCCTTTTAGATTCTAGATAACACCTTTTTTTCTAAGAGTGTAGTGTGGTCCTAGTGTGTGTGTGTGTGTGTAACCATAATCAAAGCAAAGTGGTTCTTGCCAACACATGATTAAGAAGAGACTGTTCAGCTCTCATGTGGGCCGTCACTATCGGTGCCAGGCAGTACAGTCCCCTCCTCGTCCCCATCCAGGGACAGTAAGGGACCCACACCGCAGCAGTTCTGGACTGAGTTCAGATTACTGCTATTGTTGGGGGAAATGGATTAGAGATATTAAAAGCAGTAAATGACCACAGGCCCCAGTCAGACTATGGATGCTTCCCATTACATCCTATTCCCTTTATAGTGCACTACTTTCTAGTCTAAGGTAGTGCACTATAAAGGGAAGATGGGTGCCATTTGGGATGCAGCCCAGTGTTTACTTATTCCGAACACCCATTGAAGAAAGACTGATATGTCTAGTAAAACAGAATGGCGAACACAGCAATCTGGCTGATTCTACCAGGCTAGTACTGTACTGTGAAATGTGGGTTAGAGAGGCTTTAGTTTGCATGAGTAAATATAAAGACAGGGTGGTGTTTAATGTCCAGATTAAGTTTATCTCTGACATTTAGAGGCATTAAACAGATCAGATCCAAGGCAAATATATTTGATCTGTCTGTAAATAACTAGGCTTTAAAAAAGCACCAAATCAACAGCATCCCACAGCACAGCACCAACACAGCATGTGATATGCTGCCTGACTGACTGTCATGCCTCCTGTTATTTGTCTTAATAAAATGAGACATTTTACAGAACGAAAAAACCTAAAACTAAAAACATTAAACGTCTATGTAATTTTCTCATGCTCAACCGTTGTTTACATTACAGGATGTGTTCCACCCTGAAATATAACAGGTGCAAACTTTCCCACCTGTTCACACTCAGACGGATGTAAACCTGGCTATTTGTCAACATAATGGACTTTCAGATACCTTTGGCACCTTTTATGTAGCCTCAGCATCTGTAGACATCACCCTGTGTACAAAAGTAATGAGTGGAATTTAACTGGTGTTAGCATATATGCAGGCCTGGATACGAGCACAGTAGGGAAACTGACAATATACAGCCATATGGCCTGAGTTCACCTGAGTGCACTGCCTGCCACTGACCATGAAAATGACAGTTACTGACCAAGGCAATGACAGTTAATGACCATGGCAATGATAATTAATGACCATGGCAATGACAGTTAATGACCATGGTAATGGCAGTTAATAACCATGGCAAGGACAGTTAATGACCATGGTAATGACAGTTAATGACCATGGCAGTGACAGTTAATGACCATGGCAATGACAGTTAATGACCATGGCAAGGACAGTTAACAAACATGGCAAGGACAGTTAATGACCATTGCAATGACAGTTAATGACCATGGCAAGGACAGTTAATGACCATGGCAAGGACAGTTAATGACCATGGCAGTGACAGTTAATGACCATGGCAATGACAGTTTATGACCATGGCAATGGCAGTTAATGACCATGGCAAGGACAGTTAACAAACATGGCAAGGACAGTTAATGACCATTGCAATGACAGTTAATGGCCATGGCAAGGACAGTTAATGACCATGGCAAGGACAGTTAATGACCATGGCAGTGACAGTTAATGACCATGGCAATGACAGTTTATGACCATGGCAATGACAGTTAATGACCAGGGCAAGGACAGTTAATGACCATAGCAAGGACAGTTAATGACCATGGCAATGACAGTTACTGTTTTGAGAGAATAACAGGCAGGAGACAGGCAGTTTTTTTTGTCTATCCTGTCCACTAATTAATGACCCATAGAGATGTAGGAGACAGCTGTATAACTCACCATTAAACGGAGAGAGAGATGGTGAGCAGAAGAGAACAAGCTCTGTACTCTGTACCCTCTATCTCCCTATCTACCTGCTTTATCTCTCTCTCCCTGCACACTCTCTCTCTTTGCTCTCTCTCTTTGCTCTCTTTCTCTCTCTCTTTCTCTCTCTCTCTCTTTGCTCTCTTTCTCTCTCTCTCTCTTTGCTCTCTTTCTCTCTCTCTCTCTCTCTCTCTTTGCTATCTTTCTGTCTCTCTCTCTTTGCTCTCTTTCTCTCTCTCTCTCTCTCTCTCTCTCTCTCTCTCTCTCTCTCTCTCTCTCTCTCTCTCTCTCTCTCTCTCTCTCTCTCTCTCTCTCTCTCTCTTTGCTCTCCTTCTCTCTGCTCTCGTTTTCTCTCTCTCTCTCTCTTTGCTCTCTTTCTCTCGCTCTCTCTCTCTGCTCTCTTTCGCTCTCTTTTTTTCTCTTTCTCTCTCTCTCTCTGCTCTCGTTCTCTCTCTCTTTCTCTCTCTCTCTTTGCTCTCTTTCTCTCTCTCTCTCTTTGATCTCTTTCTCTCTCTCTCTGCTCTCGTTCTCTCTCTCTTTCTCTCTCTCTCTTTGCTCTCTTTCTCTCTCTCTCTCTCTCTTTGCTCTCTTTCCTCTCTCTCTCTTTGCTCTCTTTCCTCTCTCTCTGCTCTCATTCTCTCTCTTCCCTCTCTCTCTCTCTTTGCTCTTTCTCTCTCCCTC